>NC_054377.1:62672124-63027957 GCF_017654675.1 Xenopus laevis | reverse complement strand
AAGTTTGCACACCGCTTGGGAGTGATTTAATTATTCCAGGCAGATTTTCTTCAGTTTGTTCAGCTCCTCAGCTTTTAAATAGTACCAGGCTTTCTCAAATGGACTGAGAGTAGGTCATTGATTGGGACATTGGTATTCAATGTTCTGTCCCTGAGCCATTTGTATTATTTTGGCATTGTTGTTGCCATTTTTGTTCTGCTGAAAGAGGTTATGTGCATGGCTCACAGTAGCATCATGCTATAGGGCTACATTCCAACAGCAGAGATTAGGCATCTTGTTAGAAATAGATAGTACAAGACACTTGGAAATACTGCAAGAAAACTTGTTTTACTCTACTAAAAAGCTGAAGCTGATATTTTGGCAGAACAACAATCCCAAACACAAGGTAAAAGTAACACTGTAGTGGCTCGAGAACAAAATGATGAATGTTCTACCATGACCCAGTCCTGATTTCAAACCAACTCACATTTGGTGGCACTTTGCAAGTTTTATACTTACTCTAAAAGATTAAAATGTAATTCGCCTTAACATAACTTATTATATTTAGCATGGCTCCTCGGAAGGATTTGGCTGCTTCTGAAATGGGTGATTGTTTTATTTTTTTAACCCCCGGGGAGAGATACAGAGCTTAAAAATCAGAAGTAGGTTTAAGGAGAAATGGTAAGCGGATTAAATTACTTCTCCTTCGGTGTTCCAAAGACAAAAATAAACTGAAATTTGTATTTGAATGTGCTCTGATGTATGTTTAGTACAAGAAACAAAAATATAACTTAATTCATAACTAATAATCAAGCAGCACGCTTTTTTAATGCAAGTCCTATGCACTGGACTTATTTTGAATACAGGTGCATGTTGCCTCTTTAAAGACTTATCTTCGTTTGGAAAAGTAAATATCTTATGTTACCTTGAATGCAGTTGTGAAATCTACATCTTTTGTCTCCTTGAGCCCTAATGGGATCAATGGAATGTTGGAGGCCTGCCTAGAAAAGAAATAATGGATTGCAGCGCATAAAGAGGAACTCTTTCTCAGAGAAACAGTTTCAACAGTTAACTGGAAAATGTGTTCAATGGGACCATTTTTTATATCTAAAATGAGTATACTTAACTAAAAAATAACTCTCATATACAGTTAATTGATCTGGATAAAAAAAAAAAATCAGAGGCATAATTACACCACTAAACAAAAAAGCCAATGCATGTAAGCTCTTCATGTATGCATATACAACCTTTGTAAAAAAAAAAAAAAAAAAAATTAAAATTAAAATCAGACCTATGTAAATTCATAGTATCCTGAGAAAACACCACTTGCCCTGGACATTGCGTTCACTACTTCCCAGATTTTTGTAATTTTTTTTTATTTTTATTTTTCAAGTTTAAAGAAGAGGAACAAACATTGTTTTTACAATGCAAGATCAATAAGATGACAACAGATGTAGATGTTATGTTCATGCTATAAAGTCAATAAAATTATCAATAAAGTCAATAAAAAGTCACTGATTCTTGTGTGTTAAGGTGTAGTGGGGGAAAGAGGGAGACAAAGTCAGAGAATAGGGTTCCTTGTAGTTTGTGTGATTCTGGTTCTCTTACGGTTCAAACTTATTAAATGTTAAAAACTTTAGAAACTGTAAAATCAGCCTCCATTATTTCCCCTTAAGTCCCCAAGGTTTTTGCATTACATTTCTCAGGGAACTTCTAGACAAGTAGGACAGGAAGGAAAAACGTAGTTTTGGTGTCCCTTTCCAATGTTGCCTTTTTTTTAAAAAAAAATAATAATTTTCTAGACTACTCAATAGGAATAGTCTCAAACGATTTCCAGTTCTTTTTAATGAGACAAAATTTGAAACTATTCCTGGTGTTTTGTCTCTGGAGAAAATAAGGGGCATGCAAATCAAATGTGCCAAAAACATTAGTAGTGCTGACCTTATTGTTGATATTTTCAACAAGATAATTGCTTTAAAACTAAACAAAACAGGTATAAAATAACAACGGTATTCAGGACTTTAGTCTGTGTCTTCATAAAGAAACCTCACGTATGTCCTCATGAAATATTTGAGGTATTTCTTAATCTTATCATCATCTGTGAGGAAGAACAAACAGACTGCCATAAAATAAGAGACTTACTCAGTGTGCTGGTACACTTCCACTGATATATTGAGTCGTTCTAACTCCTCCTTAAGACGCTGAAGGTTGGAGTTCACAAAGCTGAGCTCTAAAAGCACCTGCTCTCGAATTTTATTGTTTGCAGTTGCCCTGGAGATGCAAATAGAAGAATTCAATCATTGCTTAAGTTCTAAACATGATCCTGAACTTGTTTACCCCAGCAACATTGCTAGAATTTTTAAAATATTTGTGTTACCCTGTAGAAATGATTGGGCCTCTGGTCTATGATTTTGTAGAGCAACTTACCTGCATGGGAAGAAACCTCACAGACAGACCACAAATTACTTTCATTGTATAAAATACATTTTAGAGAAATACAATGCCTGTTATGCTTTTGCTGTTTAACAAGAAGTTTGAAAAGTTGTGAGGCCTATGGCTTACATGGCCTTTTTCTCAGACATTGGGGGAAAGCCCAGTCTTGCATGTGTAGTGACAGGAATGTGATTTGCAATAGCATGGAATTGTAGCCCCATCATAACTGCTGTTTATGCTCCACACTGAAGCAAAGTGAAGTAAAAAAGTTGTGGATTGATTAATTGTCGTTCTCCAAAGCTCTCACTAATGGAGGAAGTTTAAAAAGTGCTTTTAAGTATTCGTTTAGACATTAAAAACAAACATAATTGTATTGAGGTTTCATCTTTTGAGCATTTGACACACTCGCAGGGATCAGGAACCTTGGCTCTCCAGCTGTTAAGGAACTACAAGTCCCACAATGCAATAATGGAGCCTTTTGAAGGAGTCTAAAGGCAAATGCATTGTGGGACTTGTAGTTCCTTAACAGCTGGAGAGCCAAGGTTCCTGATCCCTGAATTCTGGAGGAAACCGCTTTCAGAAAAAATGTGCTACACTCCCTCATAGATGTGCCAAGATGGAAACAGGGCCGGGTGTCACCTGCAAAAGTGACACTTCTCTCTCCAGTTCCTGCAGCTGGAATATAAGTGCAAATAAACAACAGACGAGACCGACTGTGTGATGAATGAGGATTTAGAGAGAGGTACTGGAAATGGACCTGTTTTTCAGAATGCTTGGGGGCTGGGGTTTTCCGGATAAGAGATCTTTCCGTAATTTGGATCTTCATACCTTAAGTCTACTAGAAAATAATATAAACATTAAAGAAACCCAATAGGCTGGTTTAGCTTCCATAAGGATTAAATACATCTAAGTTTGGATCACGTACAAGGGTCTGTTTTATTATTACAGAGAAAAAGGAAATAATTTGGATAAAACAGTCTATCGGAAATGGCCCTTCCGTAATATGGAGCTTTCTGGATAATGGGTTTCCGGATAATGGATACATTGGAAAATCAAGTAAAACAGAAATAGCAGAAGGGAATCAAGTGGTAGAAGAAAAGATTAACTATTCAACTAACATTTGCTAACCCCTCCCCCAACCCATCCCTTAGTTACAAAAGCACCAGTGGGTGCAGGGTGCAAAGTAGTCCTGTACTTACTGCCTGAAAATGGTAACCAAACTAAAGTCTTGCCATATGAAATACAGTTTCCTTATTAAACTAATAAAGGTAATAAACTGGTTTGCATGGCATAATCTCTGTGAAGGGGAGCAATTGTGTTCAGAATAGGACAAAGTAACAAGCAGTAAGAAAAAAAATCTTTCTGACCTAAGACTAGATGAACCAAGACAGTGGCGTAACTAGTTGTTACTGGGCCCCATAGCAAATTCAATTTAGGGCCCCAAAATATTTATAAGTTGGCCTATTTTACCAAGATATATTAAAATTGCTAATTAATTAGGGTCTCACTGGGCCCCCTACACTCCTGGGCCCCCTGCAACCGCAGGGTCTGCTTCCTCTATAGTTACGCCCCTGAACCAAGTATTAGGATTAATTTCCAATTAATTCGATGAGATGGACACTTCTTGTATATTTATACCCAGATGTACTGAATGATAACAGCATAATAGAACACACAGATCTCCTACCAACCGGCCTTTCTGACTCCTACCTTTCTCCCCTCAAACCAATCAAGAAAAAAACTAAGTCTACATTTTGGAGCATTAGAACAAAATCCTAACCCTGTTACCTATTGGACAATGCCTTTACCTTGTGCACTTTTTTCCCCTTAATTTGTGCCTGTATGTTAGCCACCCACCCACTCAGACTGTAAGCTCGAAGTGCCATAATAATAAGACTAAACATGAAGTTGGATGCAGCAAAATGCCTCAAATCGCACAATGTGATGTGGCTACACAATTCAGTGGCCTGTCTTGCAGTCCTGTGGAACTACAATATTATCACAGCCTGTCATTTGTAGGCTTCAGTTAATTCACAATGATTGTGCATGGTTTGCTGTGCAAAATGTTAAACCAGCCATAACTCATTAAATAATCTGTTTATTTTCTTTTTTACTGGACACTAATTAAGACAACATTACAATGTTTTCATCAACATAAAAGTTCTCTTTTGATGCTTCATCCATGTAAATCCTACTCGCTATTTACAGACAATTCTAAAACACTGGCTACAATTTCCCTTTGACCGAGCCTCTGTAAAACAGAAGATTCAAGTGATACTCTCACATTATTAGAGAAACTGCATCATTACACAATATTGTGTGTGAGAGGGGAGAGTAACCTAAGCGTGACCTGACACTACAAGTGCTGTCTCTTGTGTTCATTAGGCAGTGGCATCTGTTGGGAACTTTGCTCTGGGAACCAGATTTACCCAAGCAGGGCAGAACAAAGCCTGCATTTTGTAGCTCTTCACATGAAGGAAATTAAATGGTGGGAACATACCGTAAAAGGTTTTCAGCCCCAGCTCTCATCCGCATTGCTTTCAGGATCTGCTGGTTTAAGATGGCCCTTTGATTCTGCAGTTTACTGCGGCCAGTCTGGGCAATGGATTTCCCCTAAATCAAATAAAAGCAATTTGTTAGAAAAAAATAAACATTATCTTCTACTTTGACTTTAGAAGGGATTACAGTACATGGAAGTACAAAGATACAGGCTATAACAATCTCTGCGTAATAGACCCGACTACTGCCAGGGAGAAAATAATGTGTTTCTATGCATTTTAGATTTATCGGAAAACGTAAGGCAACTTATTGCTGCTTTTATTGAACGATTTCATTTATGTACAGGTAGCATAGCACAAGGTTGAGCTATTTGCAGAATTGATGTGGATGGTTAATGAGCTGAAAGTGATGTGGGGGCTGAAAAGTGTTCCTGTTCCAAGGAGAAGGGGTAAAAATGTCACTGTTCCTTAGGAATAATTTTTGATTTTGGCATATTTTACACTGTAAGATTTACAATAATGTCTTTCAGGCTTAGTTGGATCAGAATAGCACCCAGTCATTTGAAGTGAATAGGTTGGAACAGGTTTCTCCTGCTTTTAAAAAAATAGTTCACAGCCCTCATGTAGTGACATGGCATAGCTGCTTCCAATTCATTGAAAGTATCAGGAGGAGTTTACAGCATTTAGCCAGAGGGTAACAGGTGCTCTGGCAGCTAAAAAAAACTGTAAATGTCCTTCACAGAGTAACTAATAACACTGGTCTGAGAAAAAGCATAGTTTAAAGCAGGGGTGCCCAACCTTTTGAACCCATGAGCAACATTCAGAAGAAAAAGGAGTTGGGGAGCAACACAAGCATGAAAAATGTTCTTGGGATGCCAAATAAGTATTGTGATTGGCCATTTGGTAGCCCCTGTGTGGATTGTCAACCTACATTGAGGTTTTTATGCAGCCAAAACTTGCCTCCAAGCCAAGAATTCAAAAATAAGCACCTACTTTGAGGCCACTGGGAGCAACATCCAAGGGGTTGGAGAGCAACATGTTGCTCACGAGCTACTGGTTGGGGATCACTGGTTTAAAGGAACAGTAACAACAAAAAATTAAAGTAATTAAAATATGATGTACGGTTGCCCTGCAATGGTAAAACTGATGTGTTTGCTTCAGAAAGTGCTATAGTTTATGTAAACAAGCTGCTATGCATCAAGGGGCAGCCATTCAGTTTGGCATAGGCTACATAGTAGATATCATAAAAGTTCCCATTGTTATCTGTAACCCTTATCTGTTATTTGCTATGTATGGCCATTAGCATAACTACATATTTTAAGCACACAGCAAATTATTCTTGGGAGTCCACAAAATGTTTAGAGAGTGACCTGTCTTGCCAATATTTATTGAAATTGTACATTAATGAGGGCCTCATGGGGCCCCTATAGCTCCTGGACCCCCCTGCTTCCTCTGTAGTTATGCCCCTGGCCTGAGATTTTTCAGCTTTGAATGGCTGCCCTCATGGCTACACAGCAGCTTATTTATATAAACTATAGTAGTGTTTCTGAAGCAAACACACACATTTTACCAGTGCAGGGCAACAGTACATTATAAATAAATTACTTTAAAAACTCTTTTTTTTTTATATTACTGTTCCTTTAACTACATTCAGCTCCTGGTATTCAATTTTGTCAGGGCTTTAGGCCCATAGCCCATTAGGTGCTGTCTCCATTAGAGCATCTCAGTCAATGAAGAAGCTACTGAAGGTGTGTATTCAGACTCACATTTACTTGAATGAAATTCACCTTTTGATTGTCAGACTGAAAATGTGCAGTTAAAGGTGTTTTCCTGCAAAACACTTGTAGAGAATACACTGTGTGCCGTGTAATTGTATATAAATTAGCTCAAACATGCCAAATGGGCAGGGCACCCCTAGGCCAGCTGCCATTTGTAGTCCCCTGTCCTCACCCCTTCATTACCTGGCCTTAGGAATGACTCAGTAATATATAATATATAAACCACCATAAAATTCCTATTTTGAATTAAATCAGATTTATATTTTACAGCATAATAAAAAAACTGTCTATTTTGTATCTGCATACTTTAAAAAACAGCCCTGTAACATGAGCTGTTATCAGAGATGTAACCACTCTTACTGCTGTTTGATATTTTTCAACACACCCTAAGCTTAGCACCAGCACAGAGCCCACTGAGCATGTGCAGTGTCACTGGCACACCCAAGATGGCCTTACAAGATCAAACAGGAGGATGCTGCTGCAGACCACTTTGAAGTCATGCATTATTACATTATAGGGCTGCTGAACCTTTCTAGCTATAATGTTTGTAATACTTTAAGTATCCTTTAACCAACAATGTTACACAAAAAAAAAAAGAATCTTCCTTATCTCTGAATTTTTATTAAATGTCCCTAACTGTTTGGCCCTACAACTACAAATTGTCAGCATAAATAATATACAGGTATAGGATCCCTTATCCGGAAACCAGATACATTTTTAAAAATTATTTTCTTTTTCTCTGTAATAATAAGATAGTAGCTTGTACTTGATCCCAACTAAGATATAATTAATCATTATTGGAAGCAAAACCAGTCTATTGGGTTTATTTAATGTTTAAATGAATTTCTAGTAGAATTAAGGCATGTAGACCGAAAGATCCAGTATCTGGAAAACCCCAGGTCCCGAGCATTCTGGATAACAGGTCCAATACCTGTACTATAATTGCATTATACTTCCTTGCATGAATATGTTTGTCTAATTCATATCCAGCTAACGCTGCTTTGTTTGTGCATATGCTGGAAAGGCAGGTAAATTTATACAGTAAAGCTTTCAAACAGATTGTTTTTAATGAGTTTTGAGGAACATTAATGGCCTTTGGAACTGCTGACAAGGTGGGCATGTAAGGTGACCTGCATTTCCCGGTAACCATTGTTCAGTCTATTCAGATATTATACAGGATATTAAAAGTAATCTTCTGTATTAGGCTAAACTGATGCTAGTGTCTTACATTTTGTCTCACAGACATCATGACCTCGAAAAAAGAACAGGTAATGATACATTTCTTATGTAATCTTGAAGCACGTATCTAGAATTGAGGCTTCAGAGTTTGAAAATAAAATGTGAAATAACCTCTAAATTCAAGGGAAAAAAGGATTCTGCATATCTGCAAAATTCTCTGAAAAATTCACTGATTGTAGCATACAGTATTTGCATGCAAACATCTGCACCACTTGCAGGCTATGATACTGTATGAAATTAATATAGGAGGAGTAAAAGTGTAATTTGCCATTCTGAAAAACTATGAAGGTTAATTAATAGGACTTAAAGGTATAAGTATGCCTAGTAGACAAGAATACAAGTGCTACAACAGCTTTATCAAATGAAGTGTTCTGGAAAGAAGACAGAACACCTGAGCTTTATCCCAAGAAAGAATCTGCAAGGTGTGTCAGCAACAAAGACAAGGTGTGTCTGCAACAAAAATGATCATATGGTCATTACACAAACAGAAAAAAGAAAATAAAGGAAGCTTTAGCAGCATTTAAAATGCATATTGCTCCTACTATAGTATGCCTCTTCAGCAGCTAGCTAAACCTCAACTGTTTATATTGGACTGAGAACAAGACTATTTATTCCTCATCTTGTATACAGAAGTGGGCAATGTTTCTTTTTCAAATAACTCACATCAATAAACTGATCTACTGCGAAATTAAGTCTGAAGTTGACAAAGCCAGGTTTCCATAATCTCTACTTTCACTTTTAATATTACAGAATTGTATTATTTCATTCAGAATTTAACATTTCATTTTAATATCAATTCTCTGGGTCTTTGTGCTGCAGGAAAACGTGCAACAGAGACCCATAGTTCAATATTGAACACTGGGTTTAGTATTGCACTTCAAAATGCCTTGTTAATCTCTTGATTTCAAGATGGTATTCCTAGATCATACCTCCCAACATTTCAAAAATGGAAAAAAAGGACAAAAAGATCTGCTGCGAGGAGCACGTCAAAACATTTGACCATACCCATTTTATGGTCACAACCCCTAAATACCATGTCCATTTGACAAAATTTGGCAGGTTATGGAAAGTTTGAACACAATTCTAGTAGTATGGCAATGTTTTGGTAATGACGGTGAATTACCCTTTAAGCTGTGAGTCTCAGTTCTCCAAAGAGACCTGTTCTTAAATAGTTATAATTGTATCTTTGTTTATCTTAAATTGTTACAAATGTATCAAAGTGGCACTGAGTGTTCCGGGTTCTTTGCTAAGAGCCTCTTAATTAATTACATTTCAGAAACTTTGTATATTTTACTGGCTGTTCAATGCAGGTACATCAAAGAGAAAGTCAGGACATTTCACTGACAATCCAGGACTGTGGGCTGAGCTGTCAAAATCGGGACTTTCCCGTGGAAAAACTGGACAGTTGGGAGATATGGCCTAGATTGAAGTCACCCAGGTCCAGTGTAGAAAAGCAACTTTAACAAAAAGCTACGAGTTAGTCTTTACTGTATACAGGTTTTTATCAAAAAAGATAAAAACAACTTTATTTATTATGTTGGCTTTGAAGAAGCCAACATACTGCTCTACTAGTTAGAATATGCAATACTAGGTTTTAGTCATCTCCCAAGAGTAATCCATTGATTACATCACCCGTGCTCAGATATATATTTAAATCGTAGCCCACTGGAGCCTCTGAGGAATGCAGTAACACCCTTCTTATCTAGAAACATATCAGCACTTTGGAAATGAAAGGCTACATTTATGTTCAGTATAATATATATTATAATATATAAACAGGGTAATGTAATAAAAAGTCTTTCGTTTGCCCACATATATGGGATGCACCGAATCCAGGATTCATGTGATTTTGAAGCTCTGGACAACCGTCAACAACAAAAAATGTCTTTGTTGACACAATCATTGGCTTTTTCTTAAATTTGAATCTATGAATTAGGTTTTGTAAAATCTTTAGTGAAGGATTCTGACTTTTATTCAGTAATCAAGGACTGGGTGCAATTCTGTTTTGACATGCCTCGATATATTGGATATAGGTAACAAATAGTTAGCCCTTGTCACTAAAAGGAGAATAATTAACCATGAAGAATTTATTTGATCAATCTTGATAGGTCCATCTATACAAGGCAGAAACTCAGTATTTGTACTTGGCTAATATTTCCTGAACGAATCAGTAAACTGGAAGACATTAGGGGTCATTTACCAAAAAAACAACATTTTTACGTCCAACACCACAAATTTTGCGCAACCATGAATTGTAACGCAGGGGAATCCTGGAGCTAGCACAGTGAAATTTATATGTTTTTGCTTTTGAGGTAAATTCAGTTATTTATCAAAACCGCTATTAGCAATTCTCAAGTCCTGCCAATCACTCCCACCATTCTATCCTGCAGAGCAGCCAGAAGTGTGTTTTTAGCATTCTGGGGCTTTAATTAGGAATAGTAACACCAAAAAATTAAAATATCAAGTAGTGTTGCCCTGCACTGGTAAAACTGCCAGTTCAGAAACACTACTATAGTTCATATACACAAGCTGCTGTGTAGCAATGGCGGAAATTTAAAAAAGGCTATATGGCACAGGTTAAATAGTGGATAACAGATAACACCATTATGTTCTACAGAGCTTATCTGTTATCTGCTGTGTAACCTGAGCCTTTTCTCCTTTGAATGGCTGCCCCCATTGCTACACAGCAGCTTATTTATATAAACAATTGTAGTGCAAACACACCAGTTTTACCAGTGCAGGACAACACTGCGCTATATTTTTATTACTTATTTTTTGCCGTTACGGTTCCTTTATGAACAGTCAGGAGTTTTAGGTCACTCAAGTGTGTGGTTTATAAGAAAAATCGGTAAACTAGGCAAAAAGTGTACAGCAATTTTAACCAAATTGAAATTATTTGGTCCTTTAAATTCATAGAAACAGAAATACACGGAATAAGGTGTTTTCTTATAAGAGGGAGAGTAAAGTGCATTATGGGTTTCCCTCTAGGGCTAATGTCACCCAAGAAGGGTTGCTACCTGTCTGGTTTTGACCCTGACAGCCCGGTTTTTGGAAAGGCTAAATGCCTGGTGTTCCAAGCTAAGAAAAACCAGGCAGGTGACAACCCTACACACAGGCCTGAAACTCAGCCTGCTGAGAATCAGCCCTTCACCTTGCCTGTACCCAGATCCATTTCATCAGGCTGGATACAGGCAGACACAGTGAATTTTGGTGGCGATATGCGAGAGGTAAGGGGCTGATTCCGACAGAGGGGCCGATTCTTGGCCTTCGTTTTTCAGCAGGCCGATTTTCAGCCCCTTGTAGGATTAGCCTAACAATATTTACTATTAATTTGAAACACAAAACAAGAGTACAAAACAGAAATACAACAGAGTGGTTCAGCAGAAGGACAGTCAGTGAATAACTGAGCATCTAAACAGTGGTAATTAAATGACAGGTGTGTTTGGATAGTGCCTTTCTATACATTTCAGTAATTTGGGCCGAGTTTGCTGAGGAATATAAAAAGGTTACCTCCATTTTAAAGAGGTAGGTCCTAGTTTATCTAACCTTTTCTACCAGAATGGATGTTTCATGATGGTCCTTCACAAGTTAACAATAATATTGCCTGCCCACCAATAGACAGCCACGGTAACTTAACACTGCACTAGGGCAAAATCAAAACACTAAGGCTACGGACACACATGCGGATTTCGCAAGCGGGTTCGGCACAGTCCTCATCGCAGTTTTTAAGAAAAAGCCGTCACCACATAGATACTCTAGTGGTTTATGCTTTGGCAATGGCACAATAACACTAGTGTATATGTGGCAGTCAGCAGTGTGAAGCGGGCTACGCCGAAACCGCTTGCTAAATCCGCATGTATGTCTGTAGCCAAAATACAGATTTTTTCACTACAGTAGAACACACATTTTATGTTTTCAGGGGACCAGCAAAAAAATATGTAAAATCTGGGAAAATGTAAAATCAGCAAAGGTCATATGCTTTATATATTGGTGGGACCACAAAAACTGTGTAAAATGAGTGAAAACTTAAAATCGAGGGATATAAAATTGAAGCTCCACTGTATTCCAATCTGTTCTTTTATGCTGGATATTCAGTACTGGTTCAGGGTTATAACTTTTTGGCAATATAAATATGTTTATGTGTGAGGGCAGCTAAATCATAAGCCCACCAGTTGAAATGTTTAATCATGTCTGTTAATTTGCTGCTGCGCCCACACAAATACACCAAAAGGAATGGGTTCCAGCAGAACTTAAAGATGGACAATTCAGCTTTAGAACATAAGCTCAGTTACTTGTAATGAGTATCTGAAATAGGATGCTCCTTCCTATAGCAAACCATAGACTGTATAGTTTACATTATTTGGTCATTCAATTTCATGTATTATAATGATTCTTTCAAAAGACAAAAATGAGCGTGACAGAGCCCTGTCATACAGCATCTGTTTATTTGATGTCAATCTAATTGTTGTGTAAATACGCTATGGTCCCTGTGCAAAACTGAAAAGGGCCTTTGTACTGGTTTTTATTTCCATGTCAGTTTTTCACATATGCATTGTTGTTATTTCACAAATTAGTAAATGTAGCTAACAGTGGCGTACAGTGTCACACCTAGTGCTCATTACTGCTGTAAACATAGATTTGTCAAATAAAAAGGTACCAAAAAGCTCCAAATTATATCACAGAGATGCCAATTTTTGCCTTATTTACCAGAATAGAATCTGGTTTTTCCCATCTGGAGATTGGACTGAAGGTGTTTTTTTTTGGTTTTTTTTTTTTTTTTTTGTACAATGTGATTACAATAGCATATTCTTTAAATAGTCTACTACACAACTTCTGACATGTTATTATCATTAAGACTTTTTTGTTCTTATGTTAAACCCTTAAATGGCTGAAAAATAAATAAAAAGCTATGAGTGCCTCAGGTAATCTATGAATGAATAGATGATTCTATGTTTGTAAACCAGCTGGAGAAGTCTTTGTGATGAAACAAATTGACAGATTACAAAATAAATATACATATTAAATGTACTATATTATAAAATAGGGGTCATAAATCCTTTAGTATCTGATGAATTAATTTCCTGCTTCACAAAATGTACAGTTTCCCAAGTTACAACCTACATTTTCGCTCCGAAATCCGCACCATGTGTCTGCACCTCTGCAGACAGAGGAGCAATTGGATCAGCTGTTTCTCAGCCTGTGTTAATACATGTATGGGATCTGCAGGCCCGGACTGGCAATCTGTGGGTTCTGGCAAATGCCAGAGGGGCTGCTATAAGGTCCCATAGAAAGTCAGTATTTAGTGGGCTGATGGGGGCTGTTTGGGCCTCTGTGTGGGCTGATTGGACCTCTGTGTGCCTTAAATGCCAGGGCCCATTTTAATTCTCAGTTTGGACCTGGGGATCCGTTATCTGGAAACCCATTAGCCAGAAAGTTCCGAATTACAGAAAGGTTGTCTCACTTGGGCTCCTTTATAATCAAATAATCCAAATTTTTAAAAATGATTTCCTTTTTCTCTTTAATAATAAAACAGTAGCTTGTACTTGGTCCAAACTAACATAAATAATCCTTATTGGAAGCAAAAACAGCTTATTGGGTGTATTTAGGGGCAGATTTATCAAGGGTGGAATTTTGAAGTAATACTTTGAATTTGAATATCGAATTCGAACTTTTTTCATTGAATTTGTGTTTTCTGGATCAAACGATTAAATACTTCGAATCGAACAATTTTATCGGACAATCGAACGATTTTACTTCGACTTCAAAAAACTTAGAAAAATGCTGTAGAAGGTCCACATAGGCTAACATAGAACTTCGGCAGGTTTAATTTGGCGAAGTATAGAAGTCAAAGTTTTTTTAAAGACACAGTACTTTGATTATCGAATATTCAAACTATTTTACTTTGAATCCAATTCCAAGTAAATTCGAAGTCATAGTATCCTATTCGATGGTCGAAGTATCCAAAAAATTACTTTGAATTTCGAATTTTTTTACTTTGAAAATTCCCTCTAATTCACTTCGACCCTTGATAAATCTGCCTCTTAATGTTTACATGATTTTCTAGTAGTCTTAAAGGGATACTGTCATGGGGAAAAAAAAATTTCAAAATGAATCAGTTAATAGTGCTGCTCCAGCAGAATTCTGCACTGAAATCCATTTCTCAAAAGAGCAAATAGATTTTTTTATATTCAATTATTAAATCTGACATGGGGCTAGACATATTGTCAATTTCCCAGCTGCCCCAAGTCATGTGACTTCAATCACTCTTTACTGCAAGTTAGAGTGATATCACCCCCCTCCCTTTCCCCCCCAGCAGCCAAACAAAAGAACAATGGGAAGGTAACCAGATAACAGCTCCCTAATACAAGATAACAGCTGCCTGGTAGATCTAAGAACAGCACTCAATAGTAAAAACCCATGTCCCACTGAGACACATTCAGTTACATTGAGAAGAAAAAACAGCAGCCTGCCAGAAAGCATTTCTCTCCTAAAGTGCAGGCACAAGTCACATGACCAGGGGCAGCTGGGAAATTGACTAAATGTCTAGCCCCATGTCAGATTTCAAAATTGAATATAAAAAAAATCAGTTGCTCTTTTGAGAAATGGTTTTCAGTTTAGAATTCTGCTGGAGTAGCACTATTAACTGATGCGTTTTGAAAAAAACATATTTTCCGATGACAGGATCCCTTTAAAGGTGTGAAGATTCAAATTACAGAAAGATCCATTATCCAGAAATCCCCAAGTCTCGAGCATTCTGGATAATAGGACCCAAACCTGTATACAGATGGAGAAAAAGCCAAATATGGCGTTTGTCTTGGACACTCAAAATACATGATCAGAGATCCCACACACGCATTGATGCAGATTTAATGATCTCAGCCAGATGTGGTTTTGGAAAACAACTGAATGAAACTATTTTTTTTTTTTTTTTTTTTTTTTAATAATGGGTTTTACAAAAAACAAGTCTTTTTTCCACAAGTTTTTTTTTTTTTTTTTACATAAATCAAAAGTAAGCAACATTAAACCTGAAAAAAAAACATTTAGGAACTAATTTGTGGTTTCTGCAGTTCCAAACCGAACAGGCGAAATTATATAAATCTGCCCCTAAGGGTAATGCCAAAGAGCAGGATTCCAAGTGGTTTGCTGCCTGACTATTAATTAGTTCCTTGGCAGGGTAACCAAATCCCTTATAATGATTTCAATAGCAATCTTTTGGACTATACTGGTCAGCAGTTGATTTTTGCTCTGCAATGTGTAGCCTGCTCCTCATTGGGGGGAGGCCAAACCAGAAAAACAATGTTGCTGACAGGGTGGGCTCAGCCTTAATATTAACTTTGCAGCTATTCATTGAACATGAGGTTACATGTGTTATTTAAAACTCTTTTCAGGCCAAAACATAGAAATGTAAAAGGTCTGCAAACTCCACCAACACCATCAATCCCAAACTATAAGAGGTTCAAAATACAAGCATTGTCCAATTTTATTTTACTTTATTAAAGATTTCCGAAATACCGTCTAGAAAACCAATCAACAAAAAATATTCTACAGAAGTGCCAGGCTTTGTTTATTGCCAGTGAGTTAGATAAGCAACCACCTATTGTGCCACATTATTAAATTACGGCTCCCCTGTGTTCGGCTGCCCCTTTTAGCAAGGGTATGTTTCCTCTGACAAAAGTCACAGTGTGCACACATTGTTTCTCCGTCTTTATCAGGGAAGTATTTGACAGAGACTTAGAATCTGAGATTACCAGGCCAGCGACACAGCAGGAAGGGTAATAAATTAAATTGTCTCAGAATACCCCCCCATAAACACATTACGGTCCTTTGTTTCGTTCAGACAGGTGAATAGTTTTGTTTGGAGAAAAGCAGATCCCTTACAATGGCTTTCGGGACAGCAGAAGTAAATCCTCTTATGCCTCTTTGAGCTCCACTAGACAAAAAAAAAAACACTTTTCCAGGACACAGTTAAACAACCCATTCATGTATGCAATTCCTATTTCCCGTGCTAGCCAAGACAACAATTATTTTAAGGATTTTGTTTTCAAAAACATCACCACTAAATTTATTATCTGCAATTATACCAGATACACTTTTTTATGACCTACAAAGATCAGCCAATTACCTCCAGCAGTTTCTATAAAAAGACACATTTACTGAACCTGTCCTGAACAGTAAAGTAGTATTTATTGGTGCTGTGAAGGTTATTGTAGTGACTAAGCCCTTGGATATTGCAGAGGTTTTCAAGGTCCTCTTAATCAGCATATTTATTGTTTCCTTTTTTTGCAGTCAGACTTTCACCTGAGTATTGAAAGCCATATCATCTCATCACCTCCAAATTCTGTAGTACTAACAGGGTTAAACCTTGTTTCGAGCAGTGAGCATTCAAAAAGGAAGCTGGAGACTAGTTAAACCAGAAATGTAAGATCCTGAAATTCGACGGAGAGAAGGCTTATTCTTTCTAACAACTCATAGATCCTTTGCCTGTTTGTATAACAGCAAATAGAATTTTAAAACTACATTTTACAGAAGTTGCCATGTTACCCAATAAAAATATGTTCTGTTGTCATCAGATACGACGAGCAGCCAGAGTCATTTTATGTGTTCAAAAGGCAAAATAAATAAACACTTCAGTATATGGATTATTCTGCAAAGGTGTAGTTTAATAACAGTTTATGAGCATATAAAGCAATAGTAACACATTTCATTAGGAAGCACCTTACAATTTTAGATGTGAATGACCTAAGTGTTGCAGGATATGCCAGTCCTATAAATGATAAGTATGGGATCCGTTATCCAGAAGCCGGTTATCCAGAAAACCCAGAATTACAGAAAGGCCATCTCCTATAGACTCCACTTTATCCAAATTTTTTAAAAAGGATTTGCTTTTTTCTCTGTAATAATAAAACAGTAGCTTGTACTTGATTCAAAGTAAGATATCATTAATCCTTATTGGAAGCAAAGCACCCTATTGGGTTTATTTAATGTTTACATGATTTTCTAGCAGACGTAAGGTATGAAGATCCAAATTACAGAAAGATCTGTTATCTGGAAAACCCCAGGTCCTGAGCATTCTGGATAACAGGTCCCATACTTGTACTTGCATAGCTGTGTTCATGTGACCCTGGTGTAGGCATATTTCTTGTATGTTCTTTTATTAAAAGAGGATTTATTGTTAGACCTAATAGAAGGTGTACAGAACAAAGTGATCTTATGATTGGCTGCTTTGGTACACAAATTTGTAATTGTAAAAAAAAAACTTTATGCAATTGGACGAGCACAAATTACACCCCTCTCCACCTGTCACTGCTCTAAGGACAAGCAGTGTCCTGGCTGATGCCCACATAGTAGTGACAGGCAGACCTCCACACCAAACAATTGCTTGAGATTTGTGCATAGTTCTGCCTTACATCTGTGTGCTTCAGCTGGGGTGCTTGTCATTAAAAAACAACAGGAACAGTGAAAGGTGAAGAGGGGCATTTTGACTACCTCTGTTCTCTGCCTGTGGGCATTGGCAGTCAAAAAGACTTTGAGTGTTAATAGCCTACTTTGGGTAACTGCAATGTTAGTGGGTTTTTCTGTGCATTTGATAAGCATGTTTAAGAGCAAATAAATGTATATGCTATTTTATTCTGCCTCGTTGTACCCCTGAGCATTCAGGTCTACACTTTAGCACATGTTTTAAAATAAGGAATGTTGCAGATTTATGCATTTAACATGCTTTCAGAATAAGAGAAATGGTTTCTGACAAAAATCACACTTAAAGGGGTTGTTAAGCTTTTAAGTATGATATAGGGAGTGATGTTCCATACATCAAAACCAATTTGCAATTGGTTTTCATTTTTCATTATTTGCGTTTTTTTTCAGTCTTGCAGTTTGTAACTTCAGCAATCTGGTTGCTAGGGTCCAAACTACCCTAGCAACCATAAATTGATTTGAAGGAGAGACTGGAATAGGAATAGGAGAGGGACTGAATAGAAAGTTAAGTAATAAAAAGCAGCACTGTTTGTTTTAGATGGAATCAGTGACCCCCATTTGTAAGCTGTGAAGAAGGCAAATAATTCAAAAACTATAAAAAATAAATAATGAAGAATGAAAAGTCGCTTAAAACTAGCCATTCTATAACATACTTAAAGTTAACTTACTTTGCAAAGATTTATGCTGTTGATTTGGCCCCTTCAGACCACTTTGGCAAATATTAGCCAGATACCAATGGGCCATGTTTGAATGAGGACCATATTAGCATGTTGATGTGGTCCTCAATCCTCATGGTGGGCATATTGGTGAAAGACCTCAATAAACGAGTGGATCTTATAATGAATGGCTTTTAAAAGCATATAAGGACCCTATTGCTCTCTACCCACTGGCGTTTCAATTTGCGTTTGTTCTCTGCTTCAGTTTCATTCATTCCAAAGTGTTGTGCAGGTGTGTATGGATTTAATTCCGCCCTGTGGGTCTACAAACATGGGAGTGGGATCATTGCAGGAAAAAAAAAAAAAAAAAAGTCTTGCTCAGGGGAAGGAGAATAATTCTCATTTCCTAGTGTTCTCAAGGGCTTGCATTCTATTTACATACCTAATCCATTGCAGCTGTTTGACCCTTCTGAACACTTTGTGCGCCTCAAGGTCACTTGTTCATAGTTAATAGCAGGAGTGTACATTCAACATAAATATGACAGAATGCATAGAAATGGGTAAAAATGCTCAAGGACCCACTGGCAGCAGCATTTATAGACATGTCATACACAGATACCATTACCTGTGCATTACATTGTTTCCAAGCAACAAGTGAATCTGCTCTACACTGTCTTCCATTTGGAAATAGCACAAAAGATAAACCGTTCCAAATGTATGAAAACAAATCCAGACCAATACCTTTGTTTTATAAATATTTATGTGTGTGCTGGCTATATAAAAATCAATCTCTGCAAAGGTGCACATATATAAGGCTTGATTTATTTATGTAGTGCTGGATATTATTCTCATATGTGCCAATTTGCCTTTGAATATCAAATATCCGTGGTCACCATGTGTACCAGGTATTTACAGCTAAATTCCGGTTTTAATCTACAAAACCGCCTGATCGGTGTGAAATGCAATGACCTTTTACAACACATGCATACACATGATTACGCATAAAAACTGACGTCTGGACGACACAAAAGTTAAACTGGAAATGGCCACTTATCAGTTACACTTTTTTCTTTCTAAAAAGGTGCCCCAGATAAACAATAACTTCTAATAAACTAAAAAACAATGTAGCAGATGTCAGCTGTCATTCAGCCAAGACAGGTTTGTTAACTTGAACAGCTTCTGTTTTGTTTCAAAAGTCAGAAGCTCCAATGCAGAGAGTAGTAAACGACAGACAGGTACTACTTTTAACAGCAATTACATTTACAAACAGCATTGAAACCACTGAAAATTGTTATTAAATGTATTTTCATCAGGGACCCTTTAAAGGGGTTGTTCACCTTTCAGTTAGCTTTTAACAATTGGTAGAGAGTGATATTCTGAGACAATTTGCATTTGGTTTTTGTAGTTTTTAAGCTACTTATCTTTATATTCAGCAGCTCTCCAGATTCACTTTAAACAATCTGGTTGCTAGGGTCCAAATTACCCTAGCAACCATGTATTGATTTGCATTAGAGACTGAAACATGAACAGGAAAGGGCCTGAATAGAAAGATGAGAAATACAGAGTAGCAATAAAATACATTTGTAGCCTTACAGGGCATTTATTCAGAGTCAGTAGAAAAAGGCAAATAATTCAAAAACTATAAAAAATAAAAATCAATAATAAAGGCCAGTTGAACAGTTGCTTAGAATTAGACATTCTATAATGCACTAAACATTAACTTACAGGTGAACCACCACTTTAATGTGATTTCAGGATGGCTCAGGGGTGACTAGGAGGCGATGTCAGGCCTCCCTTTATAAAGATACTACAGGTATTAATGCTATGTACAAGAATCAGTCATCCCCCAATAGAGATACTACAGGTATTAATGCTATGTACAAGAATCAGTCCTCCCCCATAGAGATACTACAGGTATTAATGCTATGTACAAGAATCAGTCACCCCTAGGGTTGCCAACTGGCCGGTATTTTACCGGCCTGGCCGGTAAAAATGATGGTTGATCCTAATGTTATTAATAGGGAAAAAAGATAAATATATAGGTAGGCAGGTATTTTTTCCCCTGAAAAGGTGGGAACCTTAGTCACCCCCTATAGAGATACTACAAGTACTAATGCTATGTACAAGAATCAGTCATCCCCCATAGAGATACTACAGGTATTAATGTTATTCACAAGAATCAGTCCTCCTCCTAAAGAGATACTACAGGTACTAATGCTATTTACAAGAATCAGTCCTCCTCCTATAGAGATACTACAGGTACTAATGCTATTTACAAGAATCAGTCCTCCTCCTAAAGAGATACTACAGGTACTAATGCTATTTACAAGAATCAGTCCTCCTCCTATAGAGATACTACAGGTATTAATGTTATGCACAATAATCAGTCATCCTCCTATAGAGATACAGGCACTAATGCTATGTACAAGAATCAGTCCTCCTCCTGTAGAGATACTACAGGTATTCATGCTATGTACAAGATTCAAGCCTCCCCCCATAGAGATACTACAGCTACTAATACTATGAGCAGGAATTGAGCCTCCCCTACAGAGATACTACAGGTACTAAAGCTATATACAAGAATTAGTTCTCCCCCTACAGAGATACTACAGCTATTAATGCTATGGGCAGGAATCGAGCCTCCCCCTACAGAGATACTAATGTTATGGGCAGGAATGAGTCCTCCCCAATGAACTGTAAGCGGGGAACCCTAGGGACATCCACCTGAGTCACCAAACCCTGTGAGAAACGGCATTAACCCCTTCAGGCTGCGCATCAGCAGTTTCATAGTGAGGAGGGCTAGTGACTGTAAGAAGTAAGAAGTCACAATGTGCGTACACACAGCAGGACATGTTTCTCATCGCCCTGGGCCAAGGAGCTCCTGTTAATGATTCGCAGGGAGTGTGATAGTGAATGTAGCGAGCGAGACACAGCGCAAGTCCGGCTACACATACAGGGACGGCGGTGTAAGTCAGTAGGAGCTACAGCTAGTCCAATCCCCATGCCTTAAGTCACGCCAACTCTATAGTTCGAGAAGCCGCCGCTTACCTTTCTGAAGTAGTTCTGCTCCGACAGTCTTTTAGCGTTCAGGTTGGCTGGCAGCAAGGCGTCTGTCATTTTTCCAGTTGGATGGCACCAAATCCCCTTGTAGCAATGCAGGCGCCCCAATTCCCCGAGATACCACCCCAATGAGCAAACAGACACAGTAGCAGGTGCCTGGGTCGGGAATAGGAAGCTGTACGTGCACTATCCACACTCCCTCTGCTGCTTTCTTCCACTCTCGCTCTATTCAGCCTGCCTAGGGCGGGGACCCTTCTGGCTGCGAACTCGGACACGCCCCTTTCCACTGTACTCCATGAAATCACGCCCTGGGCAACTTTGCTATTCTACCAGTGTTATTACGTGCGCACTGCACCGGCTCATACTCTGCAGCAACTTCCTGGCCGCTAGGCTACCTGCTGTGCAATTCTCTGCTGCCTGGGTGCTGTTTAGCCTGTAATCTAGGGTGGGTGTGGGGTGCCATAGGAAGTAAGTGCAGCTGCTCCACCTGATGGGGACTCATCTCCTTGGTGCTGACAATTGATTAGGGTGGGAGGCAGTCACCTTACTAGTAGTTAACGGTCCCACAGCTAAAACCAGTACATGAGGGGTTTGTACCATTTGCAATATTTGCCACAAACTTTAGAGGGAAATTAAAAAAAACTAAGTAGGGTCACTCAGAAACAAATACACAGAGAATAGGTAAGGGTGCTGCTATGGGTAACAGAAAGCAGAACACAGGGGCAGTTTTGGGGGTCAACTTCAAGGCAGCAGGAGTGGAAATAGAGTTGTCCCCTGCTCAGTTTTGACCCGAACAGTTTGGTTTTTCTAAGGCCTGTTTGGGTCTGCAGTTTCTGTTCAGCCTTGTGAAAACTAATCTGGCCAATAAATGATCAAGTCAGGTTAATGTCTTATTACAGAGACAACAAAAAAAAGAGCAAATCAATCAAAAATAAGAAATCCGTTTTTCTAAATTATCATTGCTGTATTTCAAAGCTTTCTGGATAATTGATTTCTGTATAAGGGTAGGGACACACTGGACGATTTGTCGCCAACGTTTTTAAAAAGTAAATCGCGGCGACAAGACGATCGTCTTTTTTGAACAGACGATTCACAGCGACTATTGGCACAGAGCGATTTGTATCCCATTACTCTGTGCGGTACGTGCTCCACCCAAATCGGAAACGGTTTGTGCTTCCTGCTGTAACCTGGCGTCTTTACGTGCTTGCGTTCTTGTGTCATTGCGTTCGCATTGTAATTTGAATACAATTGCTGCTACTTATCTGTATGTGTGTGCGTGTCTAGGAGATTTCAGTGCTTTTCTAAGTACATGCTATTTCTGATAAATCGCTCGGAAAAGGGTCTCAGTGCGTTTTGGAGCTACAGGCGATTCACAAACGCGCTGTGGGCACAGGAGCTGGCGTCTTTCATTTGTTTTTGTTCAGAGACAAAACGAGCGATATGTCGCCGCGATTTGCTTTTTAAAAACGTTGGCGACAAATCTGTGTCCCTACCCTAAAAGATCCCATATCTGTAATTAAAGGATTGGGCTTACTCATCAGGCAGAATATAGATAAGAGATAGGGTTGCCACCAGTGTGGTTTTGAACAGGACATCAAAACTTTCTGTCCGGTTTGCAACATTGGGAAAACTGGATAGAAAGCCAGTTAGTTGCTTCTAAAGGTGGCCATTAGGGATGCACCGAATCCAGGATTCGGTTCGGGATTCGGCCAGGATTCGACCTTTTTCAGCAGGATTCGGATTCGGCCGAATCCTTCTGCCCAGTCGAACCGAATCCGAATCCTAATTTGCATATGCAAATTAGGGGCGGGGAGGGCAATCGCGTGACTTTTTGTCACAAAACAAGGAAGTAAAAAATGTTTTCCCCTTCCAACCCCTAATTTGCATATGCAAATTTGCATATGCAAATTAGGGTTCGGTTCGGTATTCGGCCGAATCTTTCACAAAGGATTCGGGGGTTCGGCCGAATCCAAAATAGTGGATTCGGTGCATCCCTAGTGGCCATACACAGGGAGACATCGCCAAACAAGCTGATCTCTCCCCGATATGCCCACATTGAGGTGGGCGATATCAGGCTGATCCGATCGTCAGCCCTAGGATGTAGGCAATATCGTCGGATCGCGGGACCGCATCAACGATCAGATGCGGCCACGATCTAACTGGATTTTTTTACCCTGCTCGATCGATAATCTGGCTGACCATCGGCCAGATATCGATCAGGGACGCCCATCGCATGGCCCCACCCACAGGCCAATAAGCTGCCGACTCGGTCTGTCGGCAGCTTTTATTAGCGCATGCATGGGGGCCTTTAGTGATGCAATAACCCCATCCTAGCATCATAACTCCACCTACTTTAATGTGTCTGCCTCTTATGTCATTACTGCTCCACCCCCAAAGCTATCCACCCCAGCCCCTTTTTTTGGGTTTAGGCACCAGCAAAAGTGGCAACCCTAAGTGGAAAGCGTCTCAGTGTTGGGATTGGCAACAGAAAGTGCCACACCAAGAGGCACATCAGAAATTTCACAAGAAACTGTACAGATCTGATGCAGTTTCGTAGGAAATTTTGAAAGTAAATTGAATGGACTGCCTGATTTCTGGCCACTTAATCAGGTAGGCCTGTTGGAGGGCCCCAGATAAACTACCAACTTGGTCTGAGGAGTCGGTAAATTATGAATGTATTTTGCAGTGTTTTGTGGCAAATGATTACATTAAAATTATGTTATTTTTGAAAGAATTTAGTGAAACAGACAAAATTATTGAGAAGCATGCTTACATTTTAGGAGAATCTATGTATAGTCTGATTAACTACGTGAATTGAAATAAATAGTCTGATGGCTTGACTGCAGTGGTCAGGGGTGCTTCGCCAATGAGGCAAGTTGAGGCTGTCGCCTCAGGCAGCAGCGCCCCACTAGGTACCAGGGGCAGCAAAAATGCTGCTCCTGGTACTTTAAGAGCGAATTTCCGGGGGAGGGGGGGCAGCAGCAACTGCTGCTGCCTCAGGCGGCGGATGGGCCAGGATCGCCCCTGGCAGTGGTGTAACTATAGAGGAGGCAAACCCCAGAACTACGGCAGGGACGGGCCTGCTTCCTCTAAAAGTTGGTTCGCGGGGGGGGGTCACGGGTGGACAATTTTTTGGGTGACCTGCAAGGCAAGCAATTTTCGGCTCTCTTGTGGGGGGCCTACAAAAATATTAACAGGGGGCTCAGTACCAACATCACTGCTTGAATGCTTTTGTTAAACCATCTGATAACTTTGCTCCAGTGGGAATAAAACATTCTTCATAAACATATTGACTGCTTAGTCAGTGCCTCACTGAGGCATGCCAGTACAATTTTTTATGAAGCTCGAGCGTGCTTCAAAACGAACCACCCAGTGCAAGTGTCACACACAATGTGCACACACAAGTGCAAGGGGTGCAATGGGCCTTAGTCTTAAAAAAGACTAAGACCCCCCCCATAAAACTCCGGATTTATCCGGCTCAAAAGGCACCAAGATAAAAACAAGGGTCTTCAGAACCACCGTCACCCGAAGGCTAAGGTGGAACCCTTTATCCCGACCCCCCCCCCGCACATAAGGCACAGATGGGGGCAAGGGTCTTCAGGACCCCTTCGCCAGAAGGCTAGGGGGACCCCTTTTATGCAATCCCTAAAAGGGAAAGGACACCAATGACCTCCGAAGAGGTCCAAAAACGTTTGCGCCCACTCGGGCCAGATTTCGAGGGTTGAAGGAACCAGATGGCCACACATCTCCCCCCTAGACAAGTGAAAACCCGGAGATATTGCACCCATCCTAAAAAGTGCATAAGTGCTAAAAATATAAATAGAGGGTGGGGGAAAAATTAATAAAAGTGCGGCTGTATGCAGCCGCGACCTATCGGCCGGATTTTAAAAATTCCATAGCTCCTACCCAAAAGGCCCGGAGCATATGAGCAAAAGTGCATACGAAAAAGTGCACTAAAGTGTCAGTGTTTGCAATACTGTATTATATCATAGGACTCATTTCAGAAATAAGGGCTGGTCCACCAGGGGGCTCAGACCAGTGTATGGAAGCCAGTTGTAAGCTAGTTAGGGTGAGACTTGGGGTGAATGCAGATTTGCTGCTCTAGATAGTCCTGGAAATATAGCAGGGTCAAGGTGATGACAACAAAGGGGCTCATCTACTAATCGTAAAGTTGCTAAATGTACACATAATCCACCATGGGTTTATTATCCAGAATTCCAGTTAAATGATGTGTGATTTACTATTGCTTTCTTCCTTACAGTTATTTATAAGAAATTAAATAAATCAATGGTATTTCATTCAGCATGCACTCATTGTTTATTGTAATATTCTGAGATTCCAGCATAATTCTTTGTTTGGTATACAATATCATATCTTCTAAAATGCTGACCTCTCTCTTTTCTAATCAGGTTCCCTCTAACAATGACTAATGACATTGAGTAAACATTGGTTGCTAAGGATGGTATAGTGCTGTGCCTGTGTCAAAGAATTTGCTTGCTATACTGATACTGACCAGATATAGCACAAAAAGCTGTAAAACCTTATTTAAATGGACAACGGAAAATCACAGGGCTTCATATACAGTACCTTACAAAATTACTACAAAATTTGTTCATTTTACTGAATAAAAAAAACATATATTCACATTTTGTTCTTTGTGATATTTTTATTGCAAAGTGCTGAAGCTCAAAATAATTTTTTTCTAATAAACCCTGAGATAAATTGTAGTATGCTGTTTGTACATGCTATAGTAAACTATGGGGATGCATCTGCTTTTTGGTCTCCACCAGTGAATCATTAAAATAACTGCCACCATTTCTGGATACAACTCTCATAGTAAAAGATCATAATTCAGTTTGGGAATCTGAAGGACAGCTGTAAAAAGAAAGACTAAAGCTGGCCATAGACGCAAAGATTTGATCATACCAATCTCCGATTCGTATAAATTTTGACCCGTGTGTGAAGTGTCCCGACATTTTTTGTGTGATGACGATCGGTGGGCTGGTGGGGGGCTGTTTGGTCCTCTGTGTACTTGAAATGCCACGGTCTATTTTGACTCCCAATCCAGACCTGGCCATGGTCATACTCATGCATGGTCACCTTCCATTAATTAATTGCAGTCAACAGCCAAAAAATGGCAACTGCAGTTATTGAGTTAAGGGTGTTTTGTCATCCACAGTGTAAGACTAGCCTGCCGGAGAAATCCAGATGGGCCCAGGTCCTGTTGGGTCAGCTCACACATTACAGGAATGGTGTATGCTTTTCTCTGGTTATCTGGAGGGTTCCACCTCCCCCAGTCACCCACAGTTTCAGGAGAGTGACAAAATGCCCCATGTTTGTTGCCCTAATGGACAATAAAACTCAATTTCACTGGGGTGTGTGAATGTGTCAGGCCAATCCCCCCAGAGAGACTGTAATTGTAAACTGTAAGAGCCTGTTGCACCATTTTGTTTCTTTGTCCCACCACCATGAGTAGGAGCATGCTCAGTACAGAATGTCAGTGATTTGTGTACTGCATATACACACACCATTAGTCAAGATGTCATGTATTTTCTGATGAAACCTGTAATGTGTGAGCTGACAGGCTGTTTGTAGTACCTGTCAGTGCATTTGAAGACATGGATGGAAGGCAGCAGATCACATGTAGAGAAAACACAGGGAGGCAGATTTCTTAATTCGATTGTGGGTTATTTATTAATTAAATCTAAAATCTAAAACTCGGACTCATTTTACTGACGCAAAACTTTAATTGAATTAGAATCAAATTCGACCCAACTCGATTCAAGTTTTTTCTCCAAAAAAAACTCGAATGTCAGGAAGGCTACAAACATCTTCAATTTGGTCACTGGACCTATCCCATTGACTTATACATCAATTCCGCAGGTTTTTAGGTGGCGAATAGTCAAATTTGAATTCTTAAAGGGTCAGAGTTTGATAAATCTCGAAAATCATATTCAAATTTTTTTTAAAATGAGTTTGGATAATTCACTAGTTGAATTTGACAGTTTAGACCATAAAAAAAATGTAATTTTCAATTTGACCCTTAATAAATCTGCCCCATTATGTGACCCTAGCCTTAGAGTTACTGGAGGCTTTGGCACATGTCAAGAGTATGAAACTACTGCATTATTTTTCTAAATCACCCTCTGCTGTTGACACCCACTGACCCATTCTGCATGCCCCACAGCCAACAGTTCACAATGTTTTTAACCAATTGCTATGATGCTTAAAGGAGAATTCAACCCTGTATAGAAAAAACCCTGTACCACCCACCCCCAGGTAGACCCCCTCCCTCCTCCCCCTAGCCTAACTGCCCCCCCGGGTAAATGCCCCATACTTTATACTTACCCCTCGGCGCAGATTCTGCCAGCGGAGTTCCACGCATCCATCTTCTGGGTCCTCGGTAAGCTGATTGGGAGATCGGTATGCCGGCGTATGCGCAGTTGGAGCAGTTTGCCGGTGTGCAACAACTGCGCATGTGACAAATTGGTCAGCTTACCAGAGACCCGGAAGATCAGAGACCCGGAAGATGGATGCATGGAACTCCGCTGGCAGAATCTGCACCGAGTGGTAAGTATAAAGTATGGGCCATTTCCCTGCGGGGGCATTTAGGCTGGGGGAAGGAGGGAGAGGGTCTACCTGGGGTGGGGGGGGTACAGGTTTTTTTATACAGGGTTGAATTCTCCTTTAAGAATAAAATGCATATGTTTTAGATTTTGTATCTATATTATTTTGGAGTGCAAGTTCCAAGTTTCAACCTTGTGGTTTATAGTTTCAATATTTGTCTGGTTCTAACTCCCAAAAAACCTTTCAAATGTGGCAAATCACTGCACTTCACCGCAATTGAAAAGACATTGCAGGGTTTTGTTGCCCTTACGGAGCACATATTTCCCTTGGATGATAAAGGGCAATTGTGACATTTCCCTTAAGGTGAAATGCCTGAAAGCACCAGTAAAGTAATTTATATCTGAAAAGTCAGTTATTGCAAATTAACTATAAGGTAACAAATATATATATATATATACAGTAATGTAAGTGCCCTTTGTCATAGGATGAATGACTATTCTTAGATTATTGTTCAATAAAAATTATGATTCAACTGCTTTTTTTCTAGAATGATTCAATTATCACAATCTCTTGAGCAGAGGCTATTTCTGTTTCGTTCCCACTTTTATGTAATTTTTTTCCAAGAAATCAGTTATGAATCGTTTCTTGATGACTAAACTGCTTAGCCAACAATGCTAAAAGATTTTCATGTAATTTCACATGTGCCATGTTCCTTTACAGCTGAATAAAAGTACACCATTCAGTACCTTTCCCCTGGTATTCATGAGCATAAAATGTGTGTGAAGGTGTATCCAGTTTAGAAACAATAAATGAGTAATTGTTCTGTGAAGAAAACATTGCCATTATCATGTGGCTCCCCACACCTCACAAAACAAAGTAAAAACTCAAGGTTAGATTCTTTAGATATCGTTGTACTGCTGAAAGTTCACCTGTTTTTCCACAGATTTTTTTTTTTTTATGGTTATTTTAGAAACATACCTGCTATTACAGAACCAGAATGTGAAACATATATATTTTAAATGCATTAACCCTATACAATAATATTGCATAAATGAGGTCAATGTAGTGTTAATCTTGACTCATTGTAGTTTTTGTCTCTTCTCTTAAAATAAAATAAAGTTTGTCTATACGCATCAGTGGCGAATGGCCTTGTTGACTCCAGGTTCAGTCGATCCACTGCCCAGATCAACTGCTGCAGGGCAAAAAAACAGGACCTGCCCCTGCAAAGCACTTTCTTACAGCACTACAGGAATGAGTCACTACTTAGAACCAATGAAACAGGTATGCAAATGAGGTACCAATATGTTACATGGGTTTTAACCCTGCAACAGGGAAGGAGACACTGGCAGGGAATGAAGCCATAAGGACCATTACACTTATGGGTCCCTACACATATATGCCACAGAAAGCCCTGAAAAACTCAAAACTATTTCTAAATAAAAATGTCAAGCTTTCTAAAGCTGGCCATACAAACAAATATCCACAGAGAGTCGCCTGATATGCCCTTGAGGTGGGTGATATCTGGCTGATCCTGGGCCCTAGGGCCCAACTAACGGATTACAGCTAGCAGAATTCGGGTGTTGGATCAAGGACTTTATCAATGAACAAATGTGGTCCTTGATCCAATATCGATACCTTGATATCGATCAGGGTAACCGGTCGGAGGTCCCCATACACTGCCCAATAAGCTGCTGACTTAATCTTTCGGTAGTTTATATCTGCCCATGTATGGGGACATCAAGTGAACATTATAAATGTCTTTAAATGCAGATTTTACATCAAATAAAGGGTTTGTAGTGTGAAAAACTAATGCAATGCAGTCCTGATCTGATATTAATGAGGGAGATTATTATTATTACACCAAGAAGCTGCTTACTCAGTCTGTATGTTTAAATATGGTTATGGGTTTTGTTATCCAGAAACCCAGAGAGCTCTGAATTCCAGGATGGCCATCTCCCATAGACATCACTTTAATCAAAAAATTAAACAGCACCTTATACTTAATCCTACCTAAGATATAATTAATCCTTATTGGAAGCAAAACAATCCTGTTGGATTTAATTAATGTTTAAATGATTTTTAGAAGACCTACAGTATGGAGATCCAAATTTCAGAAAGACCCCTTATACAGAAAACCTCAGGTCCACGAGCGTTCTGGAAAACAGGTTCCATACCTGTACATGCATGTAGATCTGCCTAGGGAATGTTTGCAGACCTCTCTCCACCATCTGCCAAGGACCTTAGAAGTTAATCACTCACTTGACTAGAGTTGCTTTTGCCAAGCAGCGTGAGTAAGTTGTTAAAATAAAACAAAAGGGTCATTTTGGAGCCCGAGTTGAAGTGAAGGAAGAGCCAAAATGCTACGTCATTGCTGCAATGTAAATTGCCATTGGTAAATTATTCAAAACTTATAACCAGCCAGGTTTTTTTCTCGCAATTATGCAGTTTGAATAATTTATTTCAGTAATTAATAATGCTGACAATGGCATGGCATTTTGGTTGTTTTATCACCTGCTTTTAACGTGGGCAGCAAAATGACCCGTGTGTCCTTGCCTTAAGCTTTTTACACAGAGCCTGACACACATTACCTACTTTGGCTCCAATTTGAAAAGACTGAAACCTTTGGAACAGGAGTTTTTAATTCCTAAAGTTGCTATGCACCTAAAGCTGCCTCTGTGCCAGACCTAGATATGTTAGTTAGCACATAAGCTATGTGCCCAGAACTAGATATGTTGAGTTTGGGCCTATTTAGACAGAGATGAGTCTCTTGAAGGAACACAGAAAAAAAAGCTGGTTCTACTATTACTGTGTTGTGTCTGTGATTTTAACTTTAAAGTATTTAAACAAGAACGTCATACTTGAAAGGACACTGTTATGCCATAATTACCATTCTTTTGTACAAGCTTAAAGAGCCTCAAGTCATTTTATGTTGCACAATATATAGCTATTTTTAATAATGTTTATGCTCAGTTGTACAAATTAAAATCTCATTGGTTTTCTTTGATGGTAATCTCCCTTATAATGCCAATGTGATTTATTCAGGCTTTCCATCTCCCGGTGAGTTAAGTATAATTGATGGGAAATTAATAAAATCAGAAGAAAGCCTATCAGTTATTTAGGATTTTAAAATTTTCATATATCAGTATAACACTAAGATTACTACAGTATAACATGCCCTTTATTGCTGTCAAACACCTAGGTCATTAATGATCACCTGTTTCCACATAATGTTACTTTATCTACCCTTTTGCTGCTATCAGTTCTTGGAGCCCCTAAACCTCACCCACAGACTGACACTGTGAAATATTTACATATGAGGGTGAAACTCATGCCCGTCCTATTGTTTGAAGATTTCCCAGAATTCTCAGCCATAAATGTACTGACGGAGTTGCGCCCCTGTGACCGTAACTACAGAGGAAGCAGACCCTGTGGCTGCAGCAAGGCCCAAGAAGTATACGGTACCCATGAGTCCCTAATTCATATGCAGATTCACTAAATACTGGTAAAACAGGTCAACTTCTAGACATTTTGGGGGCATGAAAAATATCCTCAGATAAGCAACTGACCTTAAAGGAGAACTAAAGCCTAACTAAAGAAGTAGTAGTAGAAATGTATTACATTATATGTTGGGCTTCTGTACCAGCCCAAGGCAACCACATCCCTTCAGCAGGGAAGAGTTGTACCTCCAAAGATGCCCCAGTAGCTCCCCATCTTCTTTTCTGCTGATTCACTGCACATGCTCTGTGCTGATGTCACTTACTGAGCTTAGGGACTCACAATATACAGTACACATAGAACTGAAATGTCACAATAATTAATACAGATAACTACTACATGGAAGCACAGAAACCAGTACAATTAGCATCAGCATTTAATAATCAGCCCTGTAGCATCATCTTATATTACAGATCAGCCTTCTTTTCTGCTGCATAATTTGTGACGACCCCTAAGCTTAACTTCTCAACAGCTGCTCAGAGCCCACTAAGCCTGTGAGTGTCTCATTGCTGCTATTGAGAAGCTGAAACTTTAAGCTGGTGCAATAAGTTCAGTGTATAAAATATGGCATTTTAAGACAAATTATTTTTTAAGGTTTAGTTTAAGACTGATCTCCACCATTGTATCAGACCCCCTCGGGTGGGGCAACTCTGACATTTGGGAATCACTTTACAATAATGGCTATGACACACTGTGTGACTTGTAGTGGCTACAAAGCGCCAGAAAATACCATGCCATAGAGAATGCTAAGCATTGTCTCTGCTAAAACACATGTAGTGCCTTAGCAGTATTGTTAATCTTGTAGTCGCAACAAGTAGCTGACTACTAGCAGCTCCATGAGTCATTGCCTTAAAGATAAGCAACACACACAATGTTGCAGAACTACAGTTCCCACATTTCCTCTTATCTCTTGAGCTGACAAGTGCAGTCCAGTTTACTCCAACACTCCAAAAACATATAGGCAGATTGATTGGGTTTTGATAGGGTTGACCCTAGTATGTGTGACTGTGATAAGGACATAAGCTCTACAGGGATATAATTGATTGATTGAGTTGTTTCAACTTTATAAAGCACAAGCGACAAATCTCCCCATCGGCCACTGCCATAAATGTGTCAGCTCTATATAAAGGATAATAAAAATACAGGTATGCGACCTGCTATCCAGAATCCTTAGAACTTGGGGTTTTCCAGATAATGGAATCTTTTCGTAATTTGAATCTTCATACATTGTTTACTAGAAAATCATATTAACATTAAATTAACCCAATAGGCTGAATTTGCTTCAACTAAGGATTAATTATATCTTAGTTTGGATTAAGTTCAATGTACTGTTTTATTATTACAGAGAAAAAGGAAATAATTTTTAAAACATTGGATTTTTTGGATAAAATAGTCTATGGGAAACAGCCTTTCTTTAATTCTGAGCTTTCTGGATAATGGGTTTCTGAATAAACCCATACTTGTATATGAGAAACTAGGAAGTTTGCCTGTCCTTGCTATAGGAAATCTACTTTTGCTAATGTGTTTCATATTGTGCACACTTTCACTGGTGCTGAATAGAGCTGGGATTGTTCTTTATATATGCTAATAAAGTATCACAAAGTGGCTTATTAGGCTAAATTAAAAAAGACTGTAGACTGTATTGTCTTTTTTTGTTTCCTACAATTCACAGCATTTCTCCAAGTTCTTTGTGATGTGTCAAATAGTGATAGGGGTTTCTACCGCTCTTGTGAAAACTAGGAATATAAATTGTGAAAGACAAATGAAGTTAGAGCACACACAGCGAGAATACAACCATGACGCCCCAAATAACATCCATTCATAGACATGTGATAGGAAAAGCTTGGACTTATTGCTTAATAAACCATTTTAGATCACTGAAGGAGTCGGTTTGTAGTTTCCTGTCTCCAGACTCATCATACTCTCCCAGCAAATTTCACACATGGGTGGGATGCTCTAAGTTACTTTGAAAGGTTTTGAAAAAGGCCAAATTGGGTTGTGGTCTCTCTATAAAAGTCATGGCTAAATGAAGGCCAAAGAAAGTGTGCTTTGTTTTCTCAACAATGAGCATGAACCACAAAATATTTTAAAGAAAAGGAAAAGGCTGCTAAGAATTGTAGCCCACAGGCATCACACTTCTTAAAAGACTGCACAATAGGACTGATGATTTTAAAAATCTGAGGTCAAGGTGTGCACTGTCAGTCATTTAGCAAATAGAGGTGCCTTGTGTAATACTGTGGCTATAAATATATTCCGTGCAATAATAGTTTGTGGCTTCAATTCAGAAAGACTGTAAATCTCATTGGGTGGCCATTTGAGCTGTGCTTTTATTATCTAGTGCTGACGTCTTTTTCCATTGTTATTAAATCCCAGCTTCCCTGAGTTGTTGATGAGTAGTTCCCTGCAGGCTTTTATTTATTTACACTCTACGGAGTGGCATTTTACAATGCGCCAAACTGTAACTTTGCTAAATGTTCCAACAGTGCACTAGACAGCACCATTTATACAGAGCTGAACATCCATGCTAGGGCATTTCATAGCAGATATGGCAGTGATGGCTTGACAGTGCACCATGCTAGTGCCAACCAGTGCTACCGTTGACACTAACATCAGTATAAAGTGAGAGCAGTGTAAAACAAAAAATCGGGCTGAAAGCTTCTTTCAGCTTAAAAAAGGAACAAGGGACAGACCCACTCCCTGCATCATGACCCTGCCACTGCTTCTGACCTTCCTACCTGGCCCCAAGAAGAAAAAGGTACGTGGGTGGGAGACCAGAGGCAGGTTGCAGCTCAGGAAGGGCGCCGGAGTGGGCCTTTGCTGCTGCCCGACCACTGACAATGAGAAAAGGCGTTTGGATCTGTTGAAGGGAACTGTAGATAGTGAAGCCCTCTCCTTTAAGGTACTAGATAAATATAACTATGCAGGTTAGATGGCTACATTGTGTAGTCATAAAATAAAACTGCAGGGCTGCCTATGTTAGGGTTTGACAGAATACCAGCCTCTACAACATACTTTAAGTTAATTTAAAGGTGAACAGACCCTTTAAGGTAATTTTCTTACTACAAATCATTACATGACTATAACCAGGTGTGATTTTACATGGTGTAAATATCATGACATTTGTTGTTGTTTTTTTTGCACGGCTTTTGACAGCATACATCTTAATCATATTATATACCATGTCTTGACAATTAGCAGATCCATTTTTATTTTCCTTGAACTACATTTGATTGGGTTGTACAACAGTTCATAGCTTTGCATATGCTTTCCTGCTAGATCCTTTTACCTTTATATTCATGGCCCACTTTACTGAGAGACCCACACCCACAGGCTAAGTTGGAGTGGGTATTAAAGGGGTGATTCACCTTTAGGTAACTTTTATTATGTTATAGAACGACCAATTCTAAGCAACTTTTCAATTGGTTTTCATTATTTATTTTTTATAGTTATTTGCCTTTTCCTTCTGATGCTTTGCAGCTTCCAAATTGGCGTCGCTGACTCCCTTCTAAAAACAAATGCTCTGTAAGGCTACAAATGTATTCTTATTGTTACTTTCTATTACTGATCCTTCTATTTAGGCCCTCTCCTATTCATATTCGAGTCTCTTATTCTAATCAATGCATGGTTGCTAGAGTAATTTGGACCCTGGTTACCAGATTGGTTAAGATGCAAATTGAAGCTGCTGAATAAAAAAAGCTAAATAATTCAAAAACCACAAATAATAAAATATGAAATTGTCTCAGAATATCACGATACTAAAAGTTAATTTAAAGGTGAACAACCCGTTTAATAAATGGTTTTATTAGCAAGCTGTGCAGTAGTTCAGACATGGGACTTCCAAACGATGAATCACGTATCGGCGCCACCTGGGGGTGAAGTGCATCTAGGACATAATTATTAATCCATCCCAATTCATAATGCGCCTCGCTTACCCTTTTCAGATAATTGCTCTAATATTATTTTTTGCACAGTTGGACTGCAGTCACCTTAAAGGAACAGTAACACCATATATTTAAAATATCATGTACTGTTGCCCTGCACTGGCAAAACTTATCTGTTTGCTTCAGAAACACTACTATAGTTCATTTAAACAAGCTTCTGTGTAGCAATGGCGGAAATTGAAAAAAGGCTATATGGCACAGGTTAAATAGTGGATAACAGATACCACCATTATATTCTGCAAAGCTTATCTGCTGTGTAACCTGAGCCTTTTCTCCTTTGAATGGCTGCCCCCATTGCTACATAACAGCTTATTTATATAAACAATAGTAGTGTTTCTAAAGCAAACACAGCAGTTTTACCAGTGCAGGGCAACACTGCATTATATTTTTATTACTTTAAAACAACTTAATTGTTTGATGTTACTGTTCCTTTAACGTCCTGTCGTGGGGCCCGCACAACCCTGTCTGACACTGATTTTGTGCAGTATTATGAATGTCATAACAAACGATTTTCAAGGATTATTATTACAAATCCATATTCAACCACGACAGGCGTTACAGAAGTTAGAACGGTTTTTTTCTCCCCGTCCGCGAAAATGACAACTCGTTAGCACTGTCACCTGTCTGAAGACAGAACGCGTAAACAGAGAGAGGGTCACGTGGGGCGGGGGCTTGACCGCTCTAAGCGCCCGTAGCTGGGAAGCAAGATGGCAGCCCAGGATAGTGATAGCGAGGAGGATTTTGTCACTTATGGGAAGCCTTTAGAACAGTACGAAGAAGGTAAGTAGGAGAGCTACTGTATGTGCATGCGGATATTTTTATGCTGTCTGCTGCAAAGGATTCTGTGTCTGGCGCCAGTGGCCCCGGGTTTTTTTTGCACATGTTGATGTTTCATGTAAGGCTGAACTAGTAGCTGCCTTTAATATCATGAAGAACACCGATGTGTTTTATCTTCTGTATCACCAGCTCTTGTTTACATTCAGACCCCATTTAAAAGGAGTTGTATCCCCCAACAAACATGCTGTGTTTCTAGTATACATTCATTACACAGTGTCATCATCGTTGTAAGGTTCATGTAATCACTGTCTTATGTTTTTTTATATGCTCTGCACTCGTGGTTCAGACTTTCGAAGCAATGTAGCAGAAGCCGGAAATTTGAAGAAGCATACAAGGCTGACTTCTGCTACACTGAACCAAATAAATGCAGCAAGGCGCAGGAAAATGCAGCTTTCAATTGCCATTACATGTACAAGTACCAGTAACACCACTGTAAAGGTTTAATAATCAGAATTGTATTATATCCGATTGTTTGGCCCTAGGGCCTGGTCGATGTGGTCTTCGAACGCGAAAGAAATCAAACCTGCATGATCGATATCTGAGCGATTTTTGGCTTGATATCGATCGGGGAGACCCATCGGAACGCCCCCTACACGCACAGATAAACTGCTGAATCTGTCTAAAGGACTGCTATTGACAGCTTTAATCTGCCCATATACAGCCGACCTATGTGTATGGGGGATTTGGTTGATATATGTATTCAAGCTGTGGAGGGCTTTAAAGGGATACTGTTATCGGAAAACATGTTTTTTTTTCAAAATGCATCCAGCTCTAGCAGAATTCTGCACTGAAATCCATTTTTCAAAAGAGCAAACATATTTTGTTATATTCAATTTTGAAATCTGACATGGGGCTAGACATTTTGTCAATTTTCCAGCTGCCTCCAGTCATGTGACTTGTGCTCTGATAAACTTCAATCACTCTTTACTGCTGTACTGCAAGTTGGAGTGATATGGAGTGACTTGTGCCTGCACTTAAGGAGAGAAATGATTTCTGGAAGGCTACTGTCTTTCCTTCTCAATGTAACTGAATGTGTCTCAGTGGGACATGGGTTTTTAATATTGAGTGTTTTTCTTAGATCTGTTCTGTTATCTTGTGTTAGGGAGCTGCTATCTGGTTACCTTCCCATTGTTCTTTTGTTTGGCTGCTGGGGGGGGGGGAGGGAGATGATATCACTCCAACTTGCAGTACAGCAGCAAAGAGTGATTGAAGTTTATCAGAGCACAAGTCACATGACTTGGGGCAGCTGGAAAATTGACAATATGTCTAGCCCCCATGTCCAATTTCAAAATTGAATATAAAAAACATCTGTTTGCTCTTTTGAGAAATGGATTTCAGTGCAGAATTCTGCTGGAGCAGCACTATTAACTGATTCATTTTGAAAAAAACATTTTTTCTCATGACAGTATCCCTTTAAGTAGGAGAAATAGCAGCCTGCCAGAAAGTAATTCCATCCTAAAGTGCAGGCACAAGTCACATGACTGGGGGCAGCTGGGAAACTGACAAAATGTCTAGCCCCATGTCAGATTTTAAAAAAAAAAAAAAATCTGTTTGCTCTTTTGAGAAATGGATTTCAGTGCAGAATTCTGCTAGAGCAGCGCTATTAACTGATGTGTTTTGGGAAAAAACATGTTTTTCCATGATAGTATCCCTTTAAGCTCCTGTGGTTGCACTGTGAATATGCTCTTAATGGGTGTTAATTGGGATGCTTTGTTGTAATATCACAAACATAGTATATCAACCATATGCACCCATCCTGAGTCTTAAGTCTTAATCAATGTATGCTGAAATCTGAATACACTGAAAATCTAATGTTTTGCACACAGAACCAGGGCTTTCTCTTTGGAAAATATGACACACTCACCATTTAAATAGTCTAAAATTCCTTTTAATGTGTGCGCGGGTCCCCAGTTGCAGAACTATGCTGAGGCAGAACCCCCTTTGCCTCCCCCATACTTATTGCACACTGGTGTGCTGCTGACACGTGCCTTGAAAATCTCCCCCTGCCCTGCTGCCTGCTTTAAAACTTATCGCAGCTCCATGGGCACCCCCAGTAGTTATGCCACTGAAACTATGGCCCCAAGTTACCTGCTCTTCATGTCATTTGAGTTTACATTTCTAATCTAGGTAAATATGAATCATGTCATTTATTATTGTATGTCTAGATCTTATTAATATATGCTATGCCAATGTATTCAAATACACATTTTTGTTTCAGGAGAACAGCCCAAGAAGCCAATTCCTCTTCATGATCAGACAGTTAAAGATGAAAAAGGAAGGTATAAGCGATTCCATGGAGCATTTACTGGAGGATTCTCTGCTGGGTACTTTAACACTGTTGGTTCTAAAGGAGGTATGTTGCAGTACATTCTTTAGTCTGCATTTTATTTCTCCATCAGCTTTGAAGACTATGTATTTGATGGAGTAGTAAACACTAGATCTAGTAAAGATTTGATGGAGTAAAATTAAATACATTTTACATATTATCTGCAGAATGTTGCAGTATTTAGTCTTATGTGTATCTAAATCCAAGATATTGTTTGGGGATTTACTAGTAGATGAAAATAAGACTTGGAAGTTACCTACCTCACCCATCCTAAAGAGATGGAAATCTATAATAAACCAATCACTCCCCATTTACAAGCTAACATATCTCAGTAGAGGCTGCCAAGATACATTTGAGAAAGTCTGGAGTGTTTGGGCTGATATGACTGATACAAACACCCCAGGAATCCAGTTAGTTAGCAAAATTACCTAAATATCTGGGAACAGTTGCTAATGCAAGCCCACATGGCCTAAATCACACACCCCTGTTTGAATGTTTGAATTATGAAAAACAAAAAAGTAGGGTTTGCTCTTCATTTGTGGAAACAAAGATGGCTCTCCTGTTGGTGAAGGGTTACTGTAAATTATCCTTTATTTCTGTATGTTGAAGATGCAACCAATAAATAAAAGTAAAAAATTTAAAAAACTTTATAAATTAGAGATTTTTTTTTGTGATTTTATTCGAGGTAGAAAACAACCTCACAAACTGAACCTTTAATAAATAACCCCCTCAATGTATGTAAAACTTTCTGTTATTTGGATCACCATACCTTTAGTCTGCTAAAAATCATATAAATATTAAATAAAAACAGAATTGTTTTGCCACCAATATGGATTTATTAAAATTACCGTAGCCTAAAATTTACTCCCTGATTTACTTGCAGAATAGACCACAATGGGGAAAAATACAAAGGCCCAAATGTTATATAAAAGGCATTGTAATGATATTTCATTTCTTACAATAAGGTTGGGCGCCATCTACATTTGTTTCATCGCGTCAGGGGAGAAGTGAAAGGACAGTCAGCAGACCTGAGGATTTTATGGATGAGGACGTAAGTGATCATTCAAAATCTAAAACTGCTTATGTTTTTGACACAGAACATTGTGTTATCAGACAATGAATAATAAAGTTTTCCTTGTTTATTATTGCATATGCAGGGAAATTTCTTGACTACCCAGCTCTGTTCCTGCGCCTCTCATGTTATTTTTAAATTCATTAGTCCAATGTAAAAACAAAAATCCATTCCATCTCTGCAGAAGGTTTACACATATCAAGTAATTGCTTTTTATCAAATTTGCGCAAATTTTCTAAATTAAGATGACAGGATTATACATATGCCATGGTTTAACTTCAAAATTATCTGTACCTAAGACCTGCGCATTTTATTTTGCCCTTTCAGCAGCTCTTGATAATACCCAGTGTCGGGCTGGAGGGCCAGGTCCTACCAGAGAACATGACATCTGATCCAGGGCTCAGAATTACAGAAAGGCCGTCTCCCATAGACTCCATTATATCCAAACAATCCAAATTTAAAACATTTGTTTTTTTCTTTTTCTCTGTAGTAATAAAATAGTACCTTGTACTTGATCCCAGCTAAAGATATAATTACTCCTTACTGGAAGCAAAACCAGCCTATTGGGTTTATTTAACAAAAAAAAACCCTACCCTTTGTAGACCCCCCCCCAGCTTAGGTGGTACCCAGGGCAAATGCGACTTACTTTTTACTTACCCCTCTGTGTAGATTCTGTCCCCGCAGTTCGCGGCAGCCATATTCTTTTCTTCGTTAGCCTTTGTTTTCGGCACATGCACAGTTGGAGTAATTTTCCGGTACTGAACAACTGTGTCTAGGTCATTTGCGCCGGGTACCACCTAGGCTGAGGAGGGAGGGGGGGGTCTACAGAGGGTAGGGGTTTTTTGTTACCAGTTTGCTTCTCCTTTAAGGTATGAAGATCCATAGTACAGAAAGATCCGTTATTTGGAAAACCCCCAGGTCCCAGCATTTTGGGTCTGTTCATTTGCCAACCTGACCAAATGAGGGATCTTAAGGTGTATGCGCAGAATATACACTGGATTTCGTCAGCCACATTGTTAAATCCTATTTAAATGTTAAAATATAATTTATAATAATTCAAAACCTTTCAAAGCAAAACCAGTATACATTTTATAGCGTATAGCAATTGTTTTTTTTGTTTTTTTTAATTGTTTTACTGTGTTTTTAATACAACAAGAGGATTTCACACGTTCTAAGATGTATTTTTATAGCTTTAAACATTGTGAACATAGCCTCAGTGGTGTTCATATGAAGACTTAGAGGCACATTTATCAAAGGTCGAATTTCGAGTTCATGTAAGTTTTTTAAATCTCGAAAATCGAATTTGAATTTTTAAAAAAATAAATCGAATTTTAACAATTCCCTAGTCGAATTTTACAATTTTGGCAATAAACAAAACTCGAAAATTTTAAATTTCACTTCAACCCTTGATAGAATTGACCCACAGAGTCTATTTTGCAGTCAACAGTATAGTTGCAGGTTTCAGAGTTCTTAAAGAAAGTAAAGGTGGAGCAGCTGGCATACACACATTGGGGTATACCATACTGCTGCATGGAAATGGTAAAGGAAATCACAATTTATTAACATGAAAAAAAAAAAAAGACAAGAACTTAGAACTAAATCAACTTAGACTGCCTGTGCTCATTTTTTCTTCACATCTTTCTCTGGAATAGCGTCTGCTATCAGCTGTTTAGTGGATCCTGTGAGGCAGCTACTGTTAGAGTCACAGCAGTGTCTTCCTATTCAATAGTAGGGGTTTAGTACCCAGTAAGCTTTCCAGGTCATACCAGGTGGTATACTTCTAGAAAAGATCCCAATGTAGAAAGAATGGTATCTCACCAGTAATATGTGGGGCCTGGGTGCTCATGTCCCAGACCTACAACTCAAGGAGGAGGTATCCATCCAAAAGAGAACGGCAGACACTCACAGATCCCACAAACAGGCTTGTAAAAGAACTGAGAACTATTTAGGCCACAAAGTAGGCACTTAATCATAGGCTGTACCAAGTGGTATGCTTATATGTGTCAACTCTGAGTTGTCTGATTGGGGGGGGAGGTTTAGGACGTAGGTGGCCATGTGTCAGAATGTCCTTGTTTGGGTTGTTTTGCAAACTGTGGCCTTTTTTTTTAAGAATTCTCATCAGTATTGCATTTGTTAGTTTCTATGAAAAATAAAACAAAAGAAAAAATGCCTGATTCTTTTCAATGTTATTTTCATCAGGATCTCGGCGAATTTGGAATAGCACCAAAACAAATTGTGACAACTGAAGACTTTGCATCCAAAAGCAAAGACAGGATCAGGGAAAAGGCCAGGGAGCTTGCATCTGTCTCCGCACCAATTCCTGGAGCAACTATACTAGATGATTTAATTGCGCCAGCAAAGTATGTAATTTTCTTCAAAACAGCATGGAAAGCAATAGTTTATTTTTATTTGTTTAGGGGTTGTACTGTCACCCAGGAAATTCACAGCAATCACATTTTGCTACAAATAGCTAGCCTTATCCTGTTATTTCATCTGAAGAAAATGTTGGTAATAAAACAGCTTAGTTCCCCAGTGCCCTTATTGTTGTAATTTTATTGTTTACACTACATAAACTTTGTAACATAAATCCATTCCATTAAATAAAGAAAAGGGTACTCTACTGTGTATGCATAGCACATATACAATATACCAATCGGTTAAAGGGGACCTGTCATCCACACATTAAACATGTTATAATAAAAGTCCTTTGCAAATTAAACCTGAAATCCAAATTATTTTTATTTTATTAAAACGGTAATCCCTGTTATAAAGCTATTACAAAATCGGAGCTCTCAATCATATATTGCCTGCTATGCATCTAGGCCTTAGGCATAGAGAAAGGGCAGTCAATTACTTTCACTTTCCATCCAGCACTTCAGATGTTCCTGCCCAACTCACATTGTTTCTCCTTCATGATTGTCTATAATAATAATGTAGCCTGTGATTAGCATGGGCATAAGGTCCCTCTAATTTTTTGGAAATTTTAGGGTGATACAAAACTTACCTTAATAGGAGTGGCCATAAAATGGCGCCTGCCTTTTTCTTTGATTGTGAATTCTGAGACTGAAAGAAACTAGGTTTAAATAATTTATATAGTGTAGGAAAAGTTTATTTTGATTAACATAATATTAAAGTATTTGGAATTTTTTTAGGGGACCCCAAGCATTTTTTTACTTGTGAGCCACATTTAGATGTAAAAAGAGTTGGGGAGAAAAACAAGCATAATAAATGTTACTGGATGATGCATCATAAGTGTTGTTGGCCGTTTGCTAGCCACTATGTGTACTGACAGCCTACAGGAGGCTCTCTTTGGCAGTCCACATGGTCTTTATGCCTCCACAACTTGCCTTCAAGTTAGAAATGTAAAAATGAGCTCCTGCATTGAGGCCACTGGGAACAATATCCAAAGTATTGGTGAGCAACATGTTGCTCACAAGCCACTGGTTGGGGATCACAGTCTTGGGGTGACAGGTCGCCTTTAAAAAAGCACTCCTTTCAAGGTTTCCTTCAAGTACTGCCATGGAGTGCAAGATTTGGCTGGGGTTACAGTGTAGACTAATGACATCATCCCATGTATCTTTTTAAAGATTCATAAAGCTTGTTTGCTAATACCTTGTTTGCGCAGCTATTGACAGATTATTAGGTCTACTATGAGCAGACTACTGGCTTGCCTGTACTTATTATTATGAATCCCAATAAAATGAAGTCTCCAGATAAATTGGAGACGGCCTTTCCATAATTTAGAGATTTCTGGATAACGGGTTTGCGGATAACGTTTCTCAAACCTGTACAATGGAAGTGCAACTGATCTGATCCAACTAGCTACAAACATACAAAAGGATTGATCGATATACAATTCCTAGTCCTCTGTTCCATTAGTAATTTAGTATCTGTGTAAGTGCATATATTTTCTAAAACAGGGTTGTTAATTACAAAATGATGATCATAAAATTGATAAGCCACCATACCACGTCATGGTAAAGCCCCCTATGGTGAGTTTAAAATGAACTCTGTTCATATTTTTCATAGACTGACACCTCCCTGCATGGTAATAGTTCTCCTGAACTGAGCATTAGTCTAAAGGTGGCCATACACGGGCCGATAAAAGCTGCCGACAGACCGAGTCGGCAGCTTATTGGCCCGTGTATGGGGGCCCCCGACGGGCTTCCCCGATCGAGATCTGGCCGAAAGTCGGCCAGATCTCGATCGGATGGGGTTAAAAATCCCGCCGCATCTGTTCGTTGATGCGGTCCCGCGATCCGACCGCCCGTTTGCGAACGTGAAGGATCCGATCGTTGGGCCCTAGGGCCCACAATCGGATCAGCCCGATATTGCCCACCTCAAGGTGGGCATATCGGAGGGAGATCGGCTCGTTTGGCGACATCGCCAAACGAGCGGATCTATCCGTGTATGGCCACCTTTAGTCAGAGGCTTGATCCTCCCCCCCCCCACCATTAGCTTATATAAGGAGAAAGATTGCCAAGACTAAAAGTATTGGTTTCACAGACGTAATCCTCCCCGGCTTGCAGCTTTCATAAAAGGGGAAAAAAAACAAAGTCATGGGACCACCATTAAACGGATTGATGTGGGGGTGCCACAATCACAAGGAAGTACTAATTTATCATAAATGTTTTGTTGTTTTTTTTACTCTTTTGTGCATTTCATTTGTATTAGAATAACCATTGGTATTCAGCTACTGAGACAGATGGGCTGGAAAGAAGGACAAGGAGTGGGTCCTCGGACAAAGAGGAGAGCAAAGAAGCAGAAGCCTGGTATGTGGAAATGGAATTTGACACCACAATTTGATTGGGTGGGATTGGGAGATTGGAGGGAAAATTGTGGAAGCACTCAAGGCTAAATCAAAATATATTTAAATATAATGGAAGTGCTACTTACAATGCACTTCCCTGGGCCCCTGTCTCATAAATAATTCAGTATAAATGCAAGTGCATGTTTACAAAACAGGGGTTTTTTAGTTACCAAAGTTATGATCATAAAATTGAAAAGCCACCATACCACGTCAAGGTAAACCCCACATGGCGGTCCCTAACTTATTTTAAAAAGAAAAATTTCTCTGCATAATAGCATTACCTGTGTTCAGTGTGTGTTGAGCATTGGTTTCAATTTGAAGGCTGAATCCTCCCCCGCCAGTAAAGGCTTTTAAGAGAGAGGGATTGCCCAAACCAACGCCCACATTTAAAAGCGTAGGACCACCAATAGTTTTAAAGGGTGGGTATGGGGTGCTATTGAAAAACCACATGAAGCTATGCCACAGCTTCAGGCCAATATACTATATTAGAGGGAAAATTGTGGAAGCACTCAAGGCTAAACCAAAATATATTTAAATATAATGGAAGTGCTACTTACAATGCACTTCCCTGGGCCCCTGTCTCATAAATAATTCAGTATAAATGCAAGTGCATGTTTACAAAACAGGGGTTTTTTGGGAGATTGAACAAAAAGATTGCTTAATAACTTAATTTCTGGGCCTCAAGTAATTGGACAATTGACTCATAGGCTATTTCATGGCCAGGTGTGGGCAATTCCTTCATATGTTATTATCAATGAAGCAGATAAAAAGCCCTGGACTTGATTTGAGGGGGGTGCTTGTATGTGGAAGTTTTTGTTGTGAACAGACAACATGCGGTCATGGAGCTCTCCATGCAGGTGAAACAAGCCAAAACAGAAAAAACCCATCCGAGAAATAGCTACAATATCAGCATGGGCGTCCGCAGAAAATTTTCCAGGGGGGGGCAAGTAATTTAGTTTAGGGTAGCATCCCCCAACAGACATATATATATATATATATATATATATCCCTATATATATATATATATATATATATAGGGATATAATAAAGGGTGGAATGAATTTATGGAATGTAATTGCTTAGGTGCCCCAGTGTGGAAGTGGTTGGGATAGTTTATTGGCAGATTTGGAAGTAGATGGAGTGTACTACTAATGTGAGGCAGGGTCTTGACATGAAGGGGCCAGGGATGGGGGACCTCGTGAATCAGGAAGGAGCAGGCTGAGATCAGGTTGGGGAGAGAAAAGGGCAGGTCCTCACCTATTTCTTTTTCATCGCTCAGCTCCCGCGCATTCGACTCGTCCTCACAAAACACCCTGGCGAGTGGCGTCGTGACGTCGCATTGCGTCGGCGACATTGCGTCGGCGACGTCACGTTGCGTCGGCGTCCGTGACGTCAATCAGAGTCAGCCCGGAGACTGGGGGAGGCAGTTGGGAAGCGCTGGCTGTGGGTAAAATTAAGCGTGCAGAGAGATTTGTGTGGACAGTCCCAGGGGGGGGCACTGCCCCCTCTTGCCCCCCTCTGTGGACGCCCATGAATATCAGGAGTGGCAAAATCTTCAGTTTGGTACATCCTGCGAAAGAAAGCACTGGTGAACTCAGCAACACATAAAGACCTGGACATCCACGGAAGACAACAGTGGTGGATGATCACAGAATCATTTCTATGGTGAAGAGAAACCCCTTCACAACAGCCAAACAAGTGAACAACACTCTCCAGGAGGTAGGTGTATCGATATCCAAGTCTACCATAAAGAGAAGACTGCGTGAAAGTAAATACAGACGGTGCACTGCAAGGTGCAAGCCACTCATAAGCATCAAGAATAGAAAGGCTAGATTGGATTTTGCAAAAAAAAAAAAAAAAATCTAAAAAAGCCAGCACAGTTCTGGAAAAACATTCTTTGGACAGATTAAACCAAGTTCAAACTCTACCAGATTGATAGCAAAAAAAAAGTACAGAGAAGGCGTGGAACAGCTCAAGATCCAAAGCATACCACATCATCTATAAAATATGGCGGAGGCAATGTGATGGCTTGGGCGTGCATGGCTGCCAGTGGCACTGGGACACTAGTGTTTATCCATGATGTGACACAGGACAGACGCACCCAAATGAAATCTGAGGTGTTCAGAGACACGGTCTGCTCAAATCCAGGTAAATGCAGTCAAATTGATTGGGAGGCGTTTCATAATACAGATGGACAATGACCCAAAACATTCAGCCAAAGCAACCCAGGAGTTTATTAAAGCAAAGAAGTGGAATATTCTTGAATGGCCAAGTCAGTCACCTGATCTGAACCCAATTGAGCTGCATTTCCCTTGTTGAAGACAAAACTTCAGACAGAGAGGCCAACAAACAAGTGGCAACTGAAAGCTGCTGCAGTAAAGGCCTGGCAGAGTATTAAAAAGGAGGAAACCTAGAATCTGGTGATATCCATGAGTTCAAGACTTCAGGCTGTCATTGCCAGCAAAGGGTTTTCAACAGAGTATTTGAAATTAATATTTTTTAATGTGTCCAATTACTTTTGAGCCCCTGAAATAAAGTGATTGTTTTAAAAAAAGGCTTTAGTTCCTCACATATTTTATGCAATTATTTTGTTCAACCTACTGAATTAAAGCTGGAAGTCTGCAGTTCAACTGCATCTGAGTTCTTTCATTTAAAATTCATTGTGGTAATGTACAGAACCAAAATTAGATAAAAGTTGTCTCTGTCCAAATATTTTGGACCTAACTGTAGCTGTGGAGCCATGGAACTATGTTATTGTGCAACATACTAAAACCTTGCTTGCTCCCTGCTTTCTTTGGGGACGTTTTCTGCACATTTTGTGTCAGCTTGCGCCCCCCTGGTTGCTATAATCCCAATTTAATATATGCATATACAATTTATGTTTTAATATACACTCCTTATTCCCCCCCACATTATGGGTTTATGGTAATAGGTGTGTAAGCTCACTGTGCACTGCAGCAAACAATTAATAACTATTTTTACCATTGTATATATTGTTTATGAAAATGCATGTTTTATATAATGTAATGAGGTTGGGCACTGAAGGTAATCAGGTCTAGCTCACAATCTGCATTCTAATGCATCTCATAGATATTCAGTTGGGTTGAGGTCAGGGCTCTCTGCAGGTTTCCACAAACCCCTGTAGAAACCTTGCTGTGACACCGCATTCTTGTCAAATTGGTCGACAAATATGAATTTCTTTTTAAATTTTCTTCACTTTTAGATCAAATTTGATAAACAGTATGATGAATTTTGTACCTGATTTCTGAATATTTGTTACATGAATTTCAATGTTGATCATATTTGTATGATTATATTTTTGTAATGTTTGTATATTTCATTTATTTTGTATTTATGGTGATAGTAATATTTCACCAGTTTGGGATAAGGCATAACATATTCCAAAAAAGACTTTTCAGTCAGACTGCTAGTTTGTGAAATGCCATTTATCACGCCAGAGTCCAAAAGCAGTGACCTTTACACCATTTCAAAAGTACATATGGTTACGTTAGGTTTGCTTGCCTTTGATCGACCACTAAAAACCCACACTCCTAACAAATATTGATTATACTGACCAGAGACAGTTTGGACCTTGGCAGCAAGTGTTCCATCTGAGGATATGGAATTTTAAAAAGTTAATCTCTGGATACTTTTGGCCATATTGTGTGTAACTAGTAATAGGAGATATTGTATATTCTTAAAGAATAATCCTTGGGGTATGTACGTGACACAATATAATTACAGAAACTTCTGCAGTCTTATTGAACTATAGTTTTTTTTTTTTTGTATATTTTCCTCCTAGAAAGCTGTGTTAGGATGTATGCCTGTGCATTACCCCCAATGGGCTCTGAAGGATCAGAAGTAAGTTCACATATTTAATAATATCTAAAGATATTTGTGGTATACACAGAAGCATGGGCAAAGCGTATCCATATCAACCAATTAACAGTTAGCTTTTATTGTGTTAGTGCTGTTAGAATAATACATAATTTTGACAGGTTTTTTTTCTGGGTTCATGAACTAGAGCAAATTTTGCCAGTGTTTTTACATTACCATGTTTAATTGGCTTCCTCAATCAAATACATTGCTTAATTTAAATACATTTTTTACAGGATGAAGAAGATGAATATGTGCCTGAAAATGTAACCTTTGCACCCAAAGATGTGATACCAATAGATTTCACAATAAAAGATAATGTACATGGCTTGGGCTATCGAGGCCTGGATCCGAGCCAAGCTTTGTTTGGTTCTCAGAACAAACATATTCATTTATTTGGTGATGGCAATGAAGAGACAAATAGTCTGCTTGGTGATTATAAACACAGCAGAGGGAGGAAGGTTGGAATGTCTGGACAGGTGAGCTTTGCAATTGTTAAGGTACAAAATAAAAATTAAATAAACTTTCACTCTTTGAAGTAAAAACCAGACTGCTGCCTGGGATGTGTGATGCTTTTGACAAACGGTATTAGGTAGGGATCATTTAGGAATGCTCACATTTGCATTCAAAGGCAATCCCTTCCAACAGCACCAGCACATCGACAAACGAGCTGATCTCTACGTGTATGGCCACCTTAAGAGGCTAAATCAGTAAAACAAAGCTATATATTGAACAGTACAGAAGCTCCCAAACTGTGGGACTGGCCTCCTAGTGGGAATTACTGCAGGCCGTTTGTCTGAAGGACCGTTTTGGTCGAGAATTTGGAAGACTAGCTCCTGACACCGAAATTTTCCAATATCTGTACTCTTTTCATGAGCTAAGATGGGCCCTGGCCAAAGGGTCTCAACTTAAGGTGGCCATACACTGAGAGATCCGCTCGTTTGACGATGTCGCCTTGAGGTGGGCAATATCGGGCTGATCCGATCGTGGGCCCTAGGGCCCAACAATCAGATCCTAACGCATGGGAAACGGGGATTTTTCGTGCCATCCGATCGAGATCTGGCCGACTTTCGGCCAGATCTCGATCGGTGAAGCCGTCGGGGGGGCCCCATACACGGGCCAATAAGCTGCCGACACTCTCTGTCGGCAGCTTTTATCGGCCCGTGTATGGCCACCTTTAAAAAGTTCCAATATAGCGCTTGCTATAAAAACACTGAATTTGTTTTTTTCTCTTCAATTAGGCATTTGGCGTTGGGGTTTTGGAGGAAGAAGATGATGACATCTATGGTAGGGAGTCTTTGTCAAAGTATGATACTGTACTCCGTGAGGAAGAAAGTGGAGATGGGCTTTTTGGGTGGACAGCACCAAAAGAGTACAGAAACAGTAAAGGTGAATTACTTATACAATTTGCATGCTAATATCATTGAGAGCAGTGCTTGCCTAAATTGTACTGTCCGTTCCAACACTAGTTTTCTTTATAGCCTGAAAACAGCACAGCTGTTCCTATAAACACTGACAGAGTTTTTATATACATACACATATAAATATATATTTTTTTGTACCATTATATGAAAATAATCAGCAATTATAGACACAATATGTTGTGTGCTCTGGCCTCAAAATGTGTGTGCGAGCACACAGCTTGATGAAACATCGGGTGCAGTTAAAAAAAAAAAAAAAATTACTGTAGGGGGCCATTCTACTGGAGAGGCCCAGTGATCATTTTTGGCAGAACAGGAATGGGTGTAAAATGGCATTTTAAATTTATGACGGTCATATAGGTTTGAAAACTCCATATCCCAAGTATGCTGGATAACAGGTCCCTACCCGTGTAATTAAAAATGGCAAGCTTTTTTTGTGATTCATATGGCACAGATCATCATCATTTATTTATATAGCTTTAGCAAGTTATACAGCACCATACATTAACTTATAACAAACAGGGGTCTTACAATAATTTAATAAATGAGGATCAGTGGGTCCTGCTTACAATCAAATAGTATAGCTGCTAGGCACTATTTATCACAGTATATATATTGGTTATTCATAGCTTTTGTGAATGATAATGTTTCAATATAATATCTTTATTTTTCTGCTCTTTGAAACTTAAGTGTGCTGAGGTGGCCTTTGCAGCACAAGTAGTTCTGTCAACAGAGGTGTGCCTCTTAGATTATTTGCAGAGTTATTGGCAGGAAAGAGCTGGATTGTCGTTGAGAATGTCTGCAATGTGTTCTTGTTTACAAAGTCATAATACCTCTTCAATGTTATAGATAAACCGCTTGAATCACATTAACTCTTTTCTGGTGCAAGAGGGCAGTGAAGTCTTGGGGGGAAAAGGTTCCAAAACTACAGATTATGAGAGCATGAACCTTAGCGTGAGAGAATGTGAGGATGAGCATGTTAGTGTTTGAGTGAGTGTGAACCTGTGTGGGTAAAAGTTGTGTAGAGGAGGTGTTAAATCTTCCAGCAATGATTTCTAGTAGCCTCCATGATGCTATCCATGTCCTCCAGTGGATAACAAGAATCAATGTTCCTTCTTATATATTTTCTTTTTTTTCAACCGTGCATGCAAAAGGTATCTCTTGTGCACACCTTTGAAAACAGTGTGCAGAGAAGTGTTTAATCTTCCAGCAAAGATTTCCAGTAGCCTCCATGATGCTAAAATGCAGCTTTTTCTTTTTAAGGTCTTCACAAGCAACTTATGTATGTTGGTAAAATATTGGATGGATACTGTGCAGCTATGAAGCCAACTGCATCAAAGAAGGTAGAGAAACGATCATTCTTCTAATTTGGAGATATGGACATATTTCTATCAATGACAGGATTTGTCACTGTATCATTCCAAGAGAAAATTTGGGGTGTTGCTTATTAAATATATACAATTCTCCAGTCTATAGTAGGATCGCACCTTGCCCAGCGTGAATGCAAGCACTCCTAAAAGCGTACTGTCGTGTGGCTTCGACTGCACATGTTCTCAAGTGTCATTTATAAATCGCATCTTGCATCTAACTAAAATGTATTGACTGGAATTATATCTAAAATGTGTTACTTTCTGGCAACAGAATAATCCTAAAATGTATCTAATTATGGAAGAAGCGATTACCACACAGTTTTGTCATTTTTGTGCTTCTGCAGACTGCATGATATTCTCACATCAACAATTTTTCTCCTGCTGTTAAATAACTGAAAATAGTGGAAAATGTGCCTCTTAGTCAAATCAAACAACTCATACTGAAACTCTTGCCAACCACATTCAAGTAATAATATTATAAGTTTGCAGCTTTTTGCTGCAGTGAGTTTGCTTTGAGCTTCCATAGACTCATGGTGGGTTTTTCTCCCAGAGTGCTTTGCTGTAAAATTCTCTCAAATGAATCCATTTTTCAGACATATTCAGCACTGTCTGAACCTAATCCGCTTCTATCCATGTCCTCAATGGATGTTCAGAAGTAATGTTCCTATGAATTCTTTTCCACCGTACATGCAAACGTTAAAAGTGTGCAGAGAAGTGGGACGGTCAGAGTACAAAAAGTATGTAATTTTACACAAAAATCCAGCTGACATCTATCTGACAGATGTCGGCCGAAAAATCGTAAGATGTACGATCATTCGAATCCCACTAACTGCACAATAATTTTGAAGGATCGGTCGCACTTCCCTAAAATCGGTCGTTCGGCAAGAATCGTCGCGTCTATGGGGAGCTTTACTGTTTTGAAATTCTGATATAGTTGACAGTTCATAGGCACTGTTATTTATGTAAACTACCCCTTTTTTTAGTACCTTTACAACATCAGTAACTTGTTTTTGTTGGAATTCAATGTTGTGTGCTATGCCATATTTTAATATAGCACTTAATTTCCATTCTGTAGGTATATGCACCCCCAGAGCTCCCTAAAGATTACCGACCAGTGCACTATTTCAGGCCTGTACTTGCAAGCAATCAAACCTCTCCAGCTCTCCAAGCACTGCTTGATGCTTCTCAGAAACCTCCTTCATTACTCCCGGATGCAACTGCCAAGCAAAGCAGGCACCATCTTAATTCTGATCAGAGAAGAGAAATGCTGGGCGAAACACCTCTGCAGGGTAGGTAATCTGCCTGCTAACTGTTCTGCTATGCTTGCAGCTACTGGCTACCTGTAACTTTGCACACAAACTGTCATTTAATATGTAATATCTTTATATTGTGTTTTGTTCACAACAGAAATATACTTAGATATTGTTAAACAAAATGTCCAAAGTTACATTCCTACCGGAATTAATAAAAATCGCTGTTTGAATAAAATATGTGGGCTACTAAACTAAGCATATTTTTACCACCTACATTATTATTAATCCTGTTTGGAATGTAACTTTGAATGTTCTGTTGCCCACACTGGAGGACATTAAGCATTGGCAATACAATTTTTCCTCTGTCATTGTCCTAATAGGCAGGGCTCTGAAGAATGTAGATGTTTTACAGGGATAGAGCAGGATGGAGTGTGCTTTAAGTTTTCCTTGGGATCTTGTACCTATAATCTTTTATTTATGCTTCTCACTGGGCAGGATACACTGGAGGTAACTGCATATTGCTTCAATGAGAGCTGTTTGTTTGTTTTCTTCTTCTAATGGGACAAAAAACTCAAAGTCCCTTGCTGAATTGCACTTAGTATTACATAGGAGTGCCTCTGGTAGCATTCTTTTGTAAGTTCTGAAAGAGCAAATATGCATTTTTGGGGCTTGTTCCTGTTTAATGCCTGGGGATTTCCAATTACTATCATTTTCGTTTCAATAAATTTTTATTATTTTTCCAAAAGAAAAAGTGTTGTCGTTTGTTACAGACAAGAAAGTATCGTAATGCATTAGTCATGTACATCTCAAAGCATATAGCATTACATAATAAACAAATCCTGTATCATATTAAAACATGTTGTATGTAACAACTGACCAGTATGCTCAACATAAATATCAAACTAAAATTATACATATTGAGTAATAATAAGAAAGAAAAAGGAAAATATTTATAAAGAAAAATAACTGAAGCAAGAAGGTGGTTTACTACGTCATCATATCGTTCCCATTGTTTTTGTAATAGAACAATTGTACGTTATATCTGGATGGTCAGAGTGTCAGCAAATGAGGAGGGAGGGTTCCTCCATATCTGCAGTCTATCCAGGGCTGCCATATTTTCAGAAACATGGGCCATTACTATCATTTTATGGCTATCCTCCATCCAGTAAATCATACCAGGTCTTTTGTCAAAAAGGGCCACAACACACATACTTACTTCCTGTAAGCAGTCAGAGGAGGGCTAGGGCAATATATGATTATGGCCACATTGCCTGGCAATACTGGAGGCTTATGCAAGCCTGAAACAACTGTATGAAAAGAAACAAAGCAAGAAAATAATCATATGGTTTGGTGTTTTTGTTAAAACAGTATATTTAGACGAAAATCACACCATAAGAAAACTATGGGGCAACTTTATTAATACAAAAAAGGGGGGTTGTGGGTGCACTCCTTGAAGGGTTAACATGCGCATGTTAACCCTTCACTCCTAAGGCTAAATTATAATATTTTTGAGTACAATGGAAGTGCTACTGACCTGGCCAATTAATCAATGCACATTCCCTGGTCCCCTGTCTAAGTAATTCAATAAATATGCAAGTGCTGCGTGTATTTTTTTTTTTTTTTTTTTTTTAAAAAACAGGGTATTTTTGTTACAAATTTATGATCATAAAATTGATAAGCCACCATACCACGTCATGGTAAACCCCACACGGTGGTCCCTAACTTGTTTACCGCTGGTCATAGAATAAAAGGTCTCTTATACTTCTCTGCTTAATAACATTACTATGTCTCCTGAACCTTGGTTTCAACCTGTGGGCGAGATCCTCCCCGCCACCTGCTTTTGTGGCTTTTAAGAGAAAGAGAGAGAGAGTGCGCCCACAAACCCCTTTTTTGTATTTGCAACTTTATTAATAACCGGGTCCATTTGCATCTTGGTATTAATCCATGGCAGCCAATAACATTTTTGCTTTCAACCAGGCCCAGACTACACCGGGACTCCTGATCGTACCCCTGTATTGATTATGCTTTTAATTTTTGGTAAATTTCATGTTAGGTCCTGCCTCTGTATTGGAGTTGCTTTCTGAAAAAGATCGGGAGAGAATCCAAGACATGAAACATGCCGTTGAACAGCAGAGAGTAAAAGCACAGAAGCTGGCGGACGAAGCCGTAAAAAGACGTTCAGCAGAAGAAAAACTCCAAGAGAGTCTTCAAACAAGAATGCTGGTTCCAACACATTCTGGAGACTTCCAACCATTTGAAAAAAATCCAGAGAAACAGAAGAGATATGAAACATATGTAAGAAACCTTCATAAAGACCAGAAAGGTACTAAGCTTAGCATTCTGATTCCTTGATAGTGTTTAGTAACTCTGTCATCAAAAAAATGTATCAGTTGGAAGCAGCCATAATACTTTCCAAATATTTGATTGATAAGAATGAAGTCATGAATTCTGCTAAGGTGCAATCTGCTGATAGGACATACATACCAAGATAGCTGTTAATACTATGCTGTCATTTATACAACATTTGGTTGGCATGCATTCTACTGCAGTTTTAATGATTACTAGGATCCTTGAGAGACAAAAATTGTTTTGACTGGGAGCTGTTTTTTTGTATAAGCAGATGCTTTAGAAAACTGTCTGGATGAAAATATGACAGAATGGGAACGTGAAAGGGAGCAGGAGGAGTTTATGAGATCAGCGATGCTCTACAAACCTTCAAGTTCAACACTGTCTTCACGATTCACTAGGGCTAAATATGATGATAATACTGATAAAGTTGAAGTTCCAAGAGATCAAGAGGTATGGCTTATTTTATTCTCTTTTTTGGTTAAAGGGGTGGTTCACCTTTAAGTTAACTTTTAGTATGTTATAGAATGGCTGGCTAATTCTTTTATTTTATTATTGATTTTTATAGTTTTTTTTTTGTTAATTTGCCCGTTTCTGTGGCTCTTTTTTAAGCTTTCAAATGGGGGTCACTGACCCTTATTTAAAAACACTGTGTAGGGCTACAAATTTACTGTTAAAGGAGAAGGAAAGCCTTAAAAATAAACCCCCTCTCAGATGTTCATCTTAACCCCTTCTCCTGAAACGCTGCCTTATTAACTTTCAAATCCTTACCATTCTCACACAGTATTAGTTGAAAAATCCCCACTATTTAAAAGTTTGCCGCCGCCATATTCCTCTGTGCACGTCACTTCCCTTCCTCCACTTTAATGCTACTGTGCTCTCGCCAGAATTTGATCCCACTACGTCAGTTTGTAAATTGAATGCTGTGTTCGTACAGACGACTGTCTGACAGACCTGAATGCAGCTGATATCTCTGTGTACTGCTCCTGAGGAGCGCAGTAGCTTCCAAACTTATCTTAACTTCGGGGCGTCTCCATGGCAACGGGACAGCAGTAATCCTACTGGCGCTTGAGCTAGAACAGGCAGGGGCAGCGAGGTCAGCAATTCCTTTCAGGTCACGTGACGTCTATATGCTGGGGAAAGCTTTCGACGTTGTGCGCATGTACAGGGCACCTCAGAAACTAACTGCGCCTGCGTGTGCCCTGAATAGAAGAATTTCTGGACTGCAGCAGAGGTATACTTTGCAGAACAGCTTAAAGCTTTTTTTAAAATTGATTCCACCTTCAGAATAACTGACTAATTGTAGGAAAAAAATACTGATGGTATGTATATGTACATTTTACGGCCAATGATTAGAGCTTTATTTATTTTTAGCCTTTCCTTCTCCTTTTTAATGCTAATTTTTATTACTCGTCTTTCTAATCAGGCCTCTCCTATTCATATTCCAGTCTCTCATTCAAATCAATGCATGGTTGCTAGGGTAATTTGGGCCCTAGCAACCAATTTGCTAATATTGTAAACCAGAGAGCTACTGAATAAACAGCTAAATATGTCAGAAATCAGAAAAATGAAAGCCATTAAATATTGAAATGTACTCAGATGTTGAGTATTCTTTTCAGTCTCTGGAATTTCCCACATGCTTTAGATCAGTAATACCATCTAGAGAGCGTGCTGGATGCATGGTTATAATTTCATGATATAAATTAATTTTATTAACACAAAGTAGCAGCAAACACAAACTTGAACCTCCAGTCTCTTTGGCCCATTTCTGGGAGCACTGCTCCCTATGGTTTTTTGGGTTTGTCCAAGATTACATTTACAGGGTCAGTCAGATTTCTTTCTGGTATAATTTACAAATTCACCCACAAGTGCAGTGCTTCTATACGCAATCTATGTACTTGCAGGGAGCCCCAATTTGTCCACCGTTGATACTTGGGAACTGTGGAATTACCACCAGCCTGGATGTGGCAGTAGTTGTAGGGTTCCACAAGCGGCTCTTGTCAGTAGCCAAAGCTGTCAACCAAATAACACGCTTAACGCTGCATCTGAATGACAGAAGTGACACCATCCCCAACTCTGAAAATATTTCAACCCCTTGCACTTTCCATAAGAGATCTGTGGTTGGTAGCAAATTTTGGTGTCCGGTACAAATAGTAAAATTAAGTTTCCTGTGGGGGAACCTTTGTATTTACTGCTCTGTCGTCTGCAATGCACATAATGAAATTAGAAACGTAATTAATTTTTCCTGCAATTCTGCTTGGTTTTGCACCAGAGCGATGTTGGGGACAAAGCAGCAGCTGTGAAAATGAAAATGTTTGGAAAACTTACAAGAGATACATTTGAGTGGCACCCTGACAAACTGCTGTGCAAGAGATTTAACATCCCAGATCCTTATTCTGGGTAAGCTCTTTACTAATACTAATCTGTTTGCTCATATGATGCATGCCTGGACATGTTGAAATATATGAATGGTGTGTACAGTGAAACCACTTCTTTTAATCTATCTCTTGAGCTAGAAATACAAAATCCGAATGAATGATTCCTGTATATGGTATCAAAAACATCTGCGTTCTTCCCCTCTGTTTCAGATTTGTCATTGATGTTGGGCGTCAGGTTGCATAAATTGTCATCCACTTTCTGTAGCTGAGAACAGGTGATAATACCTGCATGATACAAAGAATGTCCTTCCAGTTATGACGTTAAACGCTGCCCAAACAGGAACCAGCATCTGAAATACTAATTATCACTGTCTGGCCAGTAATGAGTGTTGTCAAGAATACATCAACGTTTCAAATATCTGTACAGGAAATTATGCCTATTATGCTAGTTGTTTTTCAAATATAGCATTCTTTAAATTGCTAAAACTAAAGTAAATTGGCCCTTCCCTCCATCCCTCCCCCCTTTTTATAAAGGCACATCAGACTTGACTATGTAAACTACATTTGTGTTCTACAGGTCAATGCCTTTGCTATACATTCAACAGTAAATTATCTTTCTGTATACTCAAGGGCCATGAATATCCTGTAAATTGTATCCTTCTAAATGTTGCTTAGTGATGTCATTGGTTATAGTTACTGCTCAGTTATTTAATTGGTATCACGTGACTCACTGAAACTTGTTCTGAAAAACAAATGTTATGTCCCAAGTACTCACCTAAAGGAGGCCCAGGTGCTCTCATGATCTTTTAGCTTAAAGGAGAACCAAACCCTTAATTATAAAAACCCCTACCCTACATAGACCCCCCCTCCCTGCTTCCCGCCCCCCAGCCTAGGTTTTACCCCCAGTAAATGCCCCTCTTACCTCTTTACTTACCCCTTGTGCAGATTCTGTGCAGTGGAGTTCATGGGCGCCATCTTCTTTTCGGTAATCTTTGGGTCCCTGTGCTTCGACAATTTCCGTCACTTTCGGCGCATGCGAAGGTGTGGCGAACCGGAAGATTGCTCCAACTGCGAATGCGTCGATCCCGAAGATTACCGAACAGAAGAAGATGGCGCCTGTGAACTCCACCACACAGAATCTGCACCGAGGGGTAAGTAAAGAGGTAGGCGCATTTACCGGGGGGAGCAGGGAAGGCGGTCTATGGGGGTAGGGGTTTTTATAATTAAGGTTTTGGTTCTCCTTTAAGGGAGCGGAAACCACAGTATAGGTGGTAAAGCAGGCACTCAAAAGAGCAGTCCTCCAAAATTCAAAGGTGTTTATGGAAGTACAAGAAGCCGTAACAGCCTTAAATGTATTTTGTTTTCTAGGTCAACCTTAGTTGGACTACCAAAAGTGAAAAGGGATAAGTTTTCTGTATTTAATTTCCTGACGATTCCTGAAAACCCAAAACCACATGAGAGTTCGATGAAAAAGGAATTGTTAAAGCCAAGTGCAACTGAAAATAGTAAGAAACCAACTTATTTGTTCTTAAAGTGCAAATATAATACAATAATGTAAGGATCATAGAAATTTTAAGGGCGACAGGAGCAGCTGACAAATAGGATGAAGCTTTGTAACCTTAATCGAAGTACTAGGAAGTGTTGCTGTGTAGTAGTAATAATCAGGGGTGCTGAGCCAATGAGGTGAGTTGAAAAACTTGCCTCAGGCAACAGCGCTGAGCAGTTTACCAGAGGCAGCAAAAAGCCACTCCAGACACCTTTTTAAGAGCAGAATTTCCATTTTTTAAACCAGAAATCTAGTTTAAGTGTCAGAGAGTGCAGTAATATATAACAGGATGTTTGATCTGTGCAGTAGATACAATGTGGCCATACACCATGTCAGATTTGCTTGGAGTGTTTGTGTCTATGTGATAACTGTCCCCTTTTATTTTAGAACCAAAGAAATTATCTAGGTGGGATGTGTCCGGCAGAGCCCAAGAGGAAACAGTCAGTGATGTTAACAAGCAAATTCCAGACCCGACAACAAAAGAAATGAACAAAGCAACAGCAACACTTCCTTCCAAGGTGCAAAATTTGGACATAGAAATTCTGTTTCTCCTTTTTTACCCAGTTACAAGGTTTATCCCTCCTTTCCCTCCACTACTGACCTTTCTTCTCACACAGCAGAGTCTTACCTTTAGGCTAGAAACTCCCATAAACTGCCAGGGGATTCGGCCAGGATTCAGCTTTTTTCAGCAGGATTCGGCCTAGCAAATTAGGGGCAAGGAGGGAAATTGTGTGACTTTTTGTCACAAAACAAGGAAGTAAAAAGATGTTTTCGCCTTCCCACCCCTTATTTGCATATGCAAATTAGGATTTGGTTCGGTAGTCGCCCGAGAGACAGACATAGCGAATCTTAGCCTGTGGAGAATCTGCTCCTCCGCTGTTCCATGTGCCTGCTCCCAGATGCATTGCCTCCACTCAGGTGCAGGCAAACATGGCAGATTTTGGTGCGAAATGCAAAATCTTGAGTTAACTCCCATAAATTCGAAATTCGACCAATCGAATTTGTCAAAATCAAATATTTTCAACTCGGACAAAATTGAACGACCCGAAAACTCGAATCGAATTCGATTTAGAAAAACTAATCAAATTTAAAAAATTCAATTGTCATGAAGGCTGCAAACCTCACCAAATTGATCCTGAACCTCTTCCATTGACTTATTCAGTAATTCGGCAGGTTTTAGGTGGCGAATAGTCGAATTCTAGTTCTTAAAGGGCAAGAGTTAAATCTCGAAATTCAAATTAAAACTCAAATCGAATTTGGATAATTCACAATTCGAATTTGAGGGTTTTGACCGAAAATTCTAATTTTCACTTCAACCCTTAATAAATCTGCTCCTTAGTTTTAGGCTAGGGACAGACAAAACGGATATCATCCTAAGGAAAAACATCAGGCCAAATCAACAGAATAGAAATGAGATGGCCAGTCGTGCAGTATCCATTTGTTCTATCCACAGACCACTGTGGATACTGTAGAGGATCAGCCAATGATAAAAAAAAACACTCTGTTGTTTTTTTTTACCCTTTAGTTCTACTTTTGACAAGAGTTTGTTTTGTTTTTTTATCATTGGCGGATCCTCTACAGTATCCACAGTGGTCTGTGGGTAGAACAAATGGATACTGCACGACTGGCCATCTCATTTCTATTCTGTTGATTTGGCCTGACAGCCAGAATTATTGGAACTGCAGGAAGTGAAGAGGAGCAGCAGCTTTCTTCACTTTATTCATCTGCTGATGCACCGTGCAATGACTGGCATGGGGCAACAACAGATTGTTTTCAAACCTGCTCGTCTGATATCCTTGGTACATAGATATTGTCCAGGATCATCATATGTATGGAAAGTCTAACCGAACAATTTAATCGGTATGTGTATGGCCTACATTTGATGCTGATGTTTACCTCACTATTGGTCAGTAACCCCAGATCCTGGTTGGCGCTAAACTCGGAGAAAGTGTACATGTTTTTTATTTAGTTGGGTTATGCTTTTAAGGAATATGGAATAAAAGTAACGTTTTTTTGTCACTTCCTCTGGGGAGATTATCTTAAAGTAGCTCAGGTGTGCCCTGTCTAAAAGAGTCTCTTTCCTTGCTTCCATATATTTGATTTAATGTTTACCCCATTAGCAATGGATTAGGGACAGAACTCAATCCTGTGGGAATTAAGGAATAATAGAGTTTTAATCCTGCACTAAATGAGAATTTTTCTGGTATGTGAATTGTGCTGTTTACATTAGATACCGCTCAATAGAATCTCAGTAACTGTTTCTAAGAACCTTTATTTTCCAACTTCTATGAAAACAGTAAAGTATGGTATTAAATAAACTATTATTTCAGCATCATTTTTAAATTACCAAACTCTTACAGTGCTTTTCGATAAAGTGGCAATAACTTGAATTCAATCTTTTTTTGCAAATACATTTTTGTTGTGTCTTTGCGTCACCTCCAAGAAGGTAAAATAAAATAATGATGTTTTTAAGATTACAATTGAAGGAACAGACAAGATATCGGAGGATGAAGAGAAGAGACCGCCAATAGATTTATTCAAAGCAATATTTGAAGATTCATCTGATGAGAAATCCTCTTCTTCAGAAGAGGAGAGCGGGGAGGAAGAGGAGGAGACTTTACCTATCACAAACTCTCAGAGAGCTGAACCAATGACCTCCAGAGCACCAGGTGAGCTCAGTCAGGCCTAAAAGTAGGGATGCACCGAATCCAGGATTCGGTTCGGGATTCGGCCTGGATTTGGCTTTTTTCAGCATGATTCGGCCTAATCCATGACCGAACCAAATACTAATTTGCGTATGCAAAATCTTTGTATATATGCAAATTAGGGGCAGGGGGGAAATTGAGTGACCTGACAAAACAAGGAAGTAAAACATTTTCCCTTTCCAACCCTAATTTGCATACACAAATTAGGATCCGGTTAGGTATTCAGCGGAATATTTCGCAATGGCTTCAGCGGTTCGGCCGAATCCAAATTGTGGATTTGGTGCATCCCTACCTAAAAGCAAATACTCCTTTTGGGTTCGCATAACCACCTCTTTAATCACAGAAGTGCTATCAGTCATTATACCAAAATTTCACTACTTTCAGATTACTAATTATGGGTTTTTAAACCAATATTTTTGATAGGGCATTCCTATTCTTCTTCCTCTTGTAGCAGACTTTGTGGCATCGCTAAACCTGCTCTCTTGCAAAGATTTTGAGCAATTGAATTTTCACTTTGTGGGGTTTTCACTTGTCTGGGGGGCTCTAATTAAAAGTCGCATTTCCCACTGCCGACTGGGAAAGAATCAGACGTTCCCCATATGAGGGGGTATGGTGAAGCCTCAATAAATGTTATATGGTGAAGCTATATTTAATAAGCAGTACAACTACCTAACCAAGACACTTCTGGTCTTCAAAATGCTTTGTGTTGATCCCGGGTTTCCTCGAATATGATGGACTGGAAATTCTTTTCTTTTCCAGAGCCTGAAATACAGGAGCCCGTGCTGTCAGTAGCACCAAAAGTAAAGGTGGTTCCTGAAAAGATTCTTCCGGAAGAAGAATTTGGTCCCAAACTGCCTCCTACATTGCCTTCTAGTAAGTTTGAAATTTCCTTTGGTACAATCAGATTACAAAAATTTCATATTTCTCTTTAAGTAAGCAAAGGCAGTATTACATTTGCAAATGTTGTAATATTAATCGTTAAAGGGATTTTGTCATGGAAATACAGCAGAATCCTGCATTGAAATATATGTTTTGTAATTTTGAAATCTGACTTGGGGCTAGATATGTTGTCAGTTTCCCAGGTGCCCCCAGTCATGTGACTTGTAAAACTTCCATCACTCTTTACTGCTGTGCTGCAAGATGGAGTGATATCACCCCCACACTTCCCCCTCAGCAGAACAATGGGAAGGTAACCAGATAACAGCTTCCTGACACCTGCATTGCTAAAAATGCTCCCATGCATCTAGTGGTAGATATGAGAACAGCACTCAATAATATAAATCCAAGTCTGGCTAACCCAAGTTGCAACTGAAAGTAGTTACATTGTGAAGTGCTGTCTCTTTCTGAAAGCACATGACCAGGCACAATGACCTGAGATGGCTGCCTACACATGTTACAACTAAAAAAAATACATTTATTGGTTCAGGAATAACATTTTGAATGGTAGATTAAATTACGTGCAATGTACACCATCTGATTAACTAATACAACTATACCATAAACATCATGACAGAACATCAAAGAAACTGCTGCTGGTCTGACTTTGTGCATTGGCTGTAAATGATGAAACACTTTAGCTTGTGTACTAATGGTGGCAAATTTGTCCAAAAAACTTTTACCTATACAAATCATATTACATCATCAGGGATCCTTACCATTTGCCATCTCTCAAGAATAATCACTGTTCTGTTTTACTACCCATCCCAGAAGTCAGTCAGTCATGAATAAAAATTCACCTCAAAGAGCTGCAAAATAATTTTCAGCCAGCAGACTGTAGGAGAAGAATCATTTATAATGTGAACAGTACATCAAATGAAACCCCAAAATCCTAGCTAGTGATCTCCCCCCCCCCACTTTTGATTGGTTGATGCTTTGTAAAACCAAGGGTTAAGGCATGGGGGCAAATTTAAGTGTTTTGTCTCCTGTGCTTACAACAAAACACTCATCGCCTCAATTCATCCCTCTGGGAATTCAGGAGATCATTGCTAGAAAATGCATTAGCCAGCTTTTTGGAACAATAATTGCCTGATCCGCAAGTAGCCATGGGTGCAAGTGATTCCCATAGGGATGAATGGGAATCAATTCCAAGTGTTTAATCGCCTGCCTGCGAAAGCTGGAAAACTCTGGAAGGAAAAACACTTCACTTGTGCAGTTACCCCAATTCATAATTGTTATCCTACATAATCTTTTTACATCATTAGCTACTATTTTAATGAAATTGTTATGAATAATGTGAAAATGTGTGGCTGATAAAAACTTTCCTAAAGAGAGCCATTATTTTGCAGTGGTATGTAAGATTGTATTCTCTAATGCAGGCTTAACACTACTCCAAACGTTTTTAGGTGCTTCAGGGGGAAACACGTTTACTCCATTCACAGTGTCAGATGAATCTGTTAAAAAACAGAAGCATAATAAGAAAGATAAGGAGAAACACAAACTGAAAAAAGGACACAAGCATAAGAAAGAAAAGGTGATTTTTTTTTCTCTAATAAAATTCATGCTTTAGTTTGAATTTAGCTTTAAATGTTTGTTGCAGACAGTACATTACATTTTTCTGTCAAGCACATCATTCAGTTATAAATACTGTGTTAGTTCTGTCTTTATCAGCATCTTCTGGAACGAATGACATGTAAACCTTATGGGTCACTTATTTACTAACCATGGGCATAGAATCACTTGGGCAATAGTTTATGGCAACCAGTCAGATTAGCTTTGTTTAGCCATTTGTAAATGAAACACTGAAAGTAAAAATGTAATAGGTTGCCATGATTTTACTGTCCAGGAGTTACAACTACCTGCAGTTAAGTTTACCCTTAAAATGCACCACTAAGTATCCATTTAGCTCTGATCTGCCAAGTTATCAAACCAAAATGCTATTTTGGGTGCTGTGGTCGAGTTCTCTGGAGCAAAAGCAAACTTGTTCCTTTTGGGTAGGACTACATGGACGTTTTCAGCGTGATCCGACGCGCTGCATCAGATCAACGATGCGACTTCATTCGACATTTCTATCTCTTACCTTATTTCTGTCGCATGTGACTTGTCGCAGGCGTTTTGTCACAGCGCGTCAGATCGCGCCAAAAACGTCTGTAGTCCTACCCTTTTTAAGAATGGCCCCCATATCTGTATTCTCTATGTCTATAACATATACTGTCTATTATAGCATGGATTTATTTGCAGTAGGCTATCCTACTCTGGGGAAAAAAGTGACGTGACTTTTTTTTATGTTATTTATATTGAATTACAGAAAAAGAAGCATAAAAAGCAAAAACATAAAAATAAACATAGGAGTAAAAAAGCAGAGGATAAGAACTCTGATTCAGAAGACAGCAACACAAGCCTTAGTGATATGGAGCATACTACAGATCTGACACCAAAGGAACTTTTGAAAAGGTCAGTAGAGAAGGTTGTTCCTGTCATTATACAATATGTGAAATGTATTGATTTTTTTCTGTTCTTGAATGTTATGAATAGAGATAATGGAGTTTTCACGGGGAATGCTCCTCATTTTTTCCATGGTATTAAGCATTATATTAATGCCAAGTAGCTTTCATGGCACCCCATACATTATCTGATCTTCTTAAGAAGTTTTAAGTTAAGAAGAGAAAGTACTGATAAATACAACTGTGAAATGTTAGGATTTAAGCCTGATGAAGGCAGCTAAGGTTAATGGCAGACCCCCCCAATAATTTAGAACACCAAAAGGATGGGGGCAAAACAACTACAATTTACCCAGTACTCTTCCATTTAACGTGAATTGGAAACACTGTCACCACACCTTGTCCTGTCCAGTGACCAATATGTGTTGCCTGTATATGTAGGGCCACATGCTTTTAAACACTAAGCACCTGTCAATAGGCAGGAGAAGGCACAATCAAAGTGCGTGGAGGGGTAGCTTTACAGCATTTCGTCTTCCCCCTCCGTTGGAGCAACTAAATTTCTTGGGTGAAATAGTACTACAAAATCTACTTTGTGCCATTAACCTAAGGCTGTAGAAATAAGTGGTTAAACCGCCTACATGGGATAAAAAGACGGAGTTAAGACTGATGGGTAATATTGTTGTGGTTAAAGGGGCAGTATATACCCTCTTGTTTAACATGAGTTCAATGAATGGGGTTTATCCTGACCATACTATTAGCCTATTGTTTTAATCACTAAAAATCTTTGGGCTTTGTCAGTTCTTGCACTAAACAGGGAAATTGAAGCTACTCGTTGAGTGGGCCTTGCGAGGTAGAAAGATTATCGGAGTTTAGATAATCCCCCCCCCACATAGTGGACCCTTGCTAATCACAACAAAGTGTTTGGGGTGGGTGGGAGTACTGGTAATAGAAGTATCTACCTTGCAAGGACCAAACATGGAGTAGCTTCAATCCCCCTGTTTGTACCAACACATGTAGAGTAGGCACTTAAAGAACAGTGTTAGTGTTCTATTTTACAATCATAAGTGAAGACACAAATACCTCAAATTCAGTGGTGGGGTGCTCCCAGTTTTATTGCGGTGCTCTGGACACATAGGGTAGAATCAAACATTTCAGGACAATAGTACCACTGAATTTCCGGTAGAGGTATTTGTGTCTTCACTTATGATTGCTATACCTACTGGCGAAGGCAGTAAAAGCAAGGAGCTAGCAAGAATATCTCTATCCCCTAACGGATATTTATCGAATGTCATAGTTTCACCTTGCTGTATGCAAAGACTGTTTATGGGCTTTCTGTGATCAGTGATTGACAGTATACAAACTGCCCAGTAATTACATATCCGTGATAAATGATTTGTAGCCGCCAACACTTTCCTGGGAGACCATACTGTGTATACGGTCACTGAAACAACCAATGGCAATAGTAGTACATCTTGCTATGTGGCACTATATATGTGTCTGAATTATCTGTTCACATAAGGCTGTAATTGCAAAGTATGGATCTTTTATTCATTTCAGTTTGTACAATTTTGTTACATATTTTGTGGCACTAGTAACCATACTAGCATATTCTAATGCTGATAAAACATGTAACAAATACGTGACATATTTTTTTCTCTTATTCTTTACAGGCTAAAAAATCTTCCAATTCCACGATAGCTGCCAGATGTGCCTTAATGCTGCTTTTGTAGTGAATGTTTCCAGTTTGAAGTCCTAGATCTTCCCCTGGAGGCAAAGATGTAACCTGTGACTGGCGACACTAGTCTGCTAATGACAGCTGCATATACAGGCTGTGCTGTAGGGCAAAACTGCTCACATGCAACACTCTCTGCTGCTGCTTTGAATTTATTAATTCAGCCTGTTTCTTTGTAAACGATACTTACATTTTGTAATGTATTCTGTTAATATACTTGTGATGAACCTTTCTTAATAGATTGTAAATATTACTTGTGTTCTAATTGACTTTCTGAATGAAGAAACAATAAGTCTCAGGCTCCTTGAGTACCTTGTTTTAAATGTGGCACTAAATCAACTGAAACCATCCTCAATGACTTGCATGTTAATTGCCTGCAAACATTTGTGCTTGTTTTTACGGGCAAAAGTTGGTTAGAATCGCAGACGACTAATGTGTTTTGGGGCTAATTAAAAAATAGCTCTCAAAGAGCCAGAAATCAGGTTGTGTGCCATTGCCCTAAGTATGAGTAGACGCAACAGAAAACAGAATTTTAAAGTGAGAGTCAGTCTTCTTATTATGGTGCTGCTGTAAATCTGAAGAGGAATATGCTGCCACATGTAAATGTAAATTGACACATTTCTCTACACAGTGAGAAAATTTACAATATACACAATATTCAGATTTTATGGGCAAAACAGAATCACAGCCAGGGCCACAATGAGAGGGGGATGGGGCAGGCAGGAGTCTTTTAAGGGTCCATTCCAAATAGAGTGCCAGGAATAAAAGGGACATAGTCAGTGCGTAAGGGCCCCATGATTCCAGCTACATACCACAAAGTACAGGTATGGGGAAAATGCTCAGAACCAAGGGCTCTTTCCATAATTTGGATCATTATACTTTAAGGGGCTGATATATCAAAATGTGAGATTAGAGTTTACCACAGAAAAATTTACCCGATTTCTATTCATTCCTATGGGATTTTTAAAGTTATTTATCAGTGGGTGAAAGTTACAGTTCACCATTTAATAAATAAGCTTCTAAAAATGTCATAGGAATGAATAGAAAGTGGGTGAATTTTTCTGTGGTAAACACTAATCTCGCATTTTGCTCTATCTGCCCTTAAATCTTCTAAAAAAATCATTTTTTAATAAGGATTAATTATACAGTCATAGGAAAAAATTTGGGAACCCCTCTCAGCCTGCTTAATAATTTGCTCCATTTTCAACAAAAAAGATAAGTGGTATGTCTTTCATTTCCCAGGAAAATCTGAGTACTGTGGTGTTTTTAAGATCTTTAGTGAAGCAGTATTCCGTTGTATGAAATCAAATGTCAAAAATTGGCTATTTTTGCTAATTTGAATGCCTGTAACTGCTCCATACTGATTAGTGGCCATACCAAATTGGTTGGATTAGCTGGTTAAGCCTTGAACTTCATAGGCAGGTGTGTTTAATCATGAGAAAAGGTATTTAAGGTGGCCAATTGCAAGTTGTGCTTCTGTTTGACTCTCCTTTGAAGAGTGACAGCATGGGATCCTCCGAGCAAGTTTAAAAATATCATCGAAAATTTGAAGCAGGCTATCCATGCTCGGCAGCCATCAAATTTAACTGAACTGGAGAGATTTTGTATGGAGGAATGGTCAAAAATACCGCCATCCAGAATACAGACACTCATCAAAGGCTATAGGAGGCATCTACAGGCTGTTACATTTGCAAAAGGAGGCTCAACTAATATCTCTCTTAGTGTGCCCAAATTTATGCATCTCTGTACCTCATGAATAAGAGCTGCAAAACACTGGCCGTGCTGCATTTATGAGAGGAGAGCAAGTCTTTGTATGCCATTCTGCAGCACAACCCCCTTCATCAGTGGTGAAAATGTGCAAATAAAATAGGACTTCGCTTATCATTGCATATATTCTAAATTCACTGTACCGTGCTTAATGGGTCAAAATACTGCTCCACTGCAAAATCTATGGAGGGAGCCTCACTAGAGAAAGTCTTATGTTTGCTTCTACTTGCATGTTTAGTAAACATAATGTTTTGCTAGAAATTGCTTATACCCCTAATTCTGAATAGATACTTTGCATACTTAAAAGAACAGTAACACCAAAAAATGAAAGTGTTTTAAAGTAATGAAAATATCATGTACTGTTGCCCTGCACTGGTAAAACGGATGTGTTTGCTTCAGAAACACTACTATAGTTCATATAAACAAGCTGCTGTGTAGCAATGGCGGAAATTGAAAAAAGGCTACATGGCACAGGTTAAATAGTGGATAACAGATAACACAATTATAGTCTACAAAGCTTATCTGATGTGTAACCTGAGCCTTTTTTTTCATTTGAATGGCTGCCCCCATTGCTACACAGCAGCTTATTTATATAAACAATAGTAGTGTTCCTGAAGCAAACACAGCAGTTTTACCAGTGCAGGGCAACACTGTGTTATATTTTTATTACTTTTAAAACTTTTTTTGATGTTCCTGGTACAGGTATGGGACCTGTTGTCCAGAATGCTCAGGACCTGGGATTTTTCTGTTTCCTGGTAACGGATACCATACCTGTACTAGTGAGGCTCAGAAGTAATCATTGTGGGGGAAAAAAAAGGTTAAAATAAATGGACAATACATTTTGGTTTCAACATTCTTGATTAAGATTCCCGCTACATTTGTGCTGTTTTTTACAAACATATTTTTTGTAATTTCATTAGTACATGGCATGACAAGCTTAATATGGGCTTTTAGGTGTAGGACTTGTATGTGTATATTTAATCTTTCCTTAATTCAAAAATTGCCAGGATTAATCGGTATTATCTGAAATAAAAAAGGAAGATAGAGAAGCTCCATGCTAAAGTTTTAAATAACTGCAGTTAGTATTAAAGGTGCGTGTGAAGAAAGTTTACATAATCACAGCTAGAAAACTTGAGCAGACCAGAACTGTGAGTTCTGCTTAGTCAGTAACTGCTCCAGATTCTAGGTAGAACCTATTTAACATACATACCAGTTGAGCTTGTTACAGCATTATATGGGAAGCAATGTAAATATGTAAATAAAAGTAATGTTTACAGATGCTTGTAGGCACAGCTAGAAAACTTGAGCAGACCAGAACTGTGAGTTCTGCTTAGTCAGTAACTGCTCCAGATTCTAGGTAGAACCTATTTAACATACATACCAGTTGAGCTTGTTACAGCATTATATGGGAAGCAATGTAAATATGTAAATAAAAGTAATGTTTACAGATGCTTGTAGGCACAGCTAGAAAACTTGAGCAGACCAGAACTGTGAGTTCTTGTTAGTCATACATTAAAGTAACTGCTCCAGATTCTAGGTAGAACCTATTTAACATTCATACCAGTTGTGCTTGTTGCAACATTACCTGTGAAGCAATGTAGGCTCTGTGTGACCTTACTGTGCCTCAAGCTTCACATTGCTGTTCTGGCACATTCAAAACTCATTTTGTTATTCAATAGAGGAAATTTTCGATTATGGTAGTGTCTCAACTGCAATGGGTGGGTTGTGACCAGAATTTTTCTCAGTGCTTAAAGGCTGCAATGATGTCTGTTTTGCCTTTTGAGAGTATAGGCTGGTAATTGTTTATAAATACTGTATATGTGAATTATACTGTATGAAATGCTTGGCTGTAATAGAATGACTATGCATTTGGAACCCTAGCCTGCTTCTTTTACAATGGATAACTACTGTGCTGCGTCTCTTTGGATATTAATACTATTAGTGCAGTTTTGTTTTTTCTATCCTCCCTTTTTCTTTTAAAAAATGGGATGGTGGTGCCCTCTAGCTTACAGCAAGGTAACCAATACAATATAGGATGCACCAGGCAACTTGCTGTAGTTCCAACTCGAAAAAACACCAAACTTCAGCTTAAAGGAAAACTTTACCCCCAAAATGAATGCTTAAACAAGATTAATATTAAGTGGCATATTACAGAAGTAAATATTGCCCTTTTCTATCTTTTACCTTGAGATCACCTGACCAGAAATAACGCAAAAGACAGAATTTTGTCCGTTAATTGGCTTGTGACCTAACATGTACGGTTTGTTTATGTGCACCGTAAATCATAGGATCCCAAGGGGTGGCCCTTAGTTCTTAAAATGGCACATAATACTAAAAAAAATATTATTATGAAAATTGTTTATTTATATGAACCAGGGTTTGAGCTGTTTATCTATTTTATGCAATATATTTTTTTATAGAGACCTACATTGTTTGGGCGTATAGTTTTACTCTGAGGGCTAAACTCCACAAGAGCTTTTATAGGATGGTGTCAGATCGACCAAACTCGTCCTACAATAGTCATGTGGGTCAAAATAAAATGGGACTGATACAAAAATCTGATGTGAAAGTTACATGGAAAATTTTCCATCCACCGTGACACGACAGTTGGATGTGAATGCTTCGTCTTCATCCAACGAGAGAAAATCTGATGGTGTCTGACTTTTTCTCTCATTGAGATACATTACATTGTCTTTATATGATCTGACTTTACGTTCTAGCTATAGGGGGATCAGATTCCGTGGCATCCTACAAATCTTGTGGTGTTGGATGGCAAGATCAGATAAAGTGTGACCCACAAAATCTCCTGTGTAGTTTGAGGGTAAGGACACGCACTAAGATTCGGGGAGATTTAGTAGCCCGGTGACAAATTGACACTTGTTCGCACTTCTAATCTCCCCGAAAAGCCTTTCCGCTGGCTAGAATCTAAATCGGCGGCGGGATCGCACTCGGAACAATTCGTTTTCCAAAGTCATCCGAAGTTTCCTCGTGAGGCGACTTCAGAAAACGAAGCGCTCTGAGTGCCATCCTGCTGGCGATTTAGATTCTAGCGGGCGGGAAAGCTTTGCGGGAAGATTAGTCGCCTGAAGAAGAGGCGATTCGTGGCCCGTCTACCCAAATCTTAGCGTGTGCCCTTACCCTGACTGGGCTTCTACGATATACAGGACAGTGAACTATTCAGCTTATATTTCACTCTATCTGGCCTTCTCGGCTACAGCACTTTGTTTGAGTCCCCTTAGAACAAGTCTGTCCAACTGGAGGCCCACGGGTAATAAGTTGGACACCACTCCCTTTACTGTATATCCCCATAGCTCTTATGATCCAGTCAGTTTATTCTCTGGAAACACCATAGTATGTCTGCATGGCAACCTATGCTGCATTTCTTATATACAGCAGTTCCATGTCAGGTCTGCCTTTGGCTGTCCACTCCTAAGGGGAACTTGCTGGTATTTTAGGGTTTGGTGGTACTTATATGGTTACTGGGGAGACTGTAATTAAAGCAGTGGAAATGTAAATCTACTAGCTTTTGACACATTCCATATTAAAGAGACTGCCTCCTCGCCGGCTTCCGTAATCAAGTAACCGTGGAGACGGGACGCATTCCATAGACTCGCGTCGGGTTCTACAATGGACTGCACCATGTTGTTGAACCCGCTGGCTGTGGAAAAGGAGAGGCCCGTGGTAGAGCCAGCGTCATGCGAAGAGTCCCTGTGGGAGAGTGAGCGATTATCCCAGGTTAATACTAACTACCTCACACAACTTCATTACTTTGCCCACTTTCTCCCAGCAAATAAACATCACAGTGAGCCCCGTTCTTTGCTACTGCCTATGAATCCCCTAGGGGGCGTACTGACTCAAAGTGACTAAAGCGCGGACGAGATCACAGTCTGGAAGTAGTTTCGGGCAGTGCCAATTGAAAAAACTCAGGGGCGCTTTCAAATATACAAATGGCAGCGCTGAAGGGATTGCATTTACTTTTTAGCATCTACATTTGTAGAAGGGTCCGGGATATTGCAAGTGCACGGATCACTTTACCATGGAAACGGGTTTACTGCTAGACCAACTGACGTAAGGAGACCCAGTTGTTCATCTTTCAATGAACTTTTAGTATGATGTACAGAGTGATAGTCTGAGACAATTTGCTATTGGTTTTCATTTTTTATTATCTGTGGTTTTTGAGTTATTTGGCTTTTTATTCAGCAGCTCTCCAGTTTGCTATTACGGCAATCTGGTTACCAGGGTCCAAATGACCCTAGCAACCATGCACTGATTTGAATAAGAGACTGAATATGGATGGAAAAGGGTCTGAATAGAAATAGAAGCAAAAAAAAGTCATTTCTTTAGATGGGGTTAGTTAGTGATCTCCATTTGAAAGCTGGAAAAAGTCACAAGTGCTGTGGTACACTGTCTGCTCAGTACAAATGGGCCCTATTGTCTTTTGTGAGCCAGTGTGGCTTCTCTTGACCAAGCTGACATAACATTTATGGGCCCAATATGACCACCTCATGATCAGTAATTGATTGTGGTTTTTATACATTGATTTGCTTGCACAAGACCAATGTTGGTCAGCCCTATATGACCCTGTGGTGGCCTTAAAGGAGTGGTTTACCTTTAAATTCACAGTTTAGTATGTTATAGAATGGCTAATTCTAAACTTTTCAATTGGCCTTCATTTTTCTTTTCTTATAGTTTTTTAATTATTTGCCTTCTTCTTATGACTGTTTCCAGCTTTCAAATAGGGGTCACTGACCCCATCTAAAAAACAAATGCTCTGTAAGGCTATAAATGTATTCTTACTGCTACTTTTTATTACTCATCTTTATATGCAGACCTCTCCTATTCGTATTCGAGCCTCTTATTCAAATCAGTGCATGGTTGCTAGGGTAATCTGGACCCTAGCAACCAGACTGATGCAATTTCAAACTGGAGAGCTGCTGAATAACAAGCGAAATAACCCAAAAACCGCAAATAATAAAAACCAATTGCAAATTGTCTCAGAATCTCGCTCTCTACATCATCCTGCAAGGTAATTTAAATGTGAACAAACCCTTTAATGAGCAAATCCTTTATTTGGTGATCTGGTTAAATTAATCAATCTATCCACATATGTTCAGGTCTTGTTTCCAAAAGCCCTGCAATTACTAGTTATTTTAAACTAAAAAAATATTATGTTTTCTAGCTGTGGCATAGAATATCTCAAAACCTACTTGAGCATTTATGTAATTGAAATTTTCTGGGGTAACTGGTCCTATAAAAGAGTTGAAAGAGTCTGTTCCTGGGTACAGTACTGATGTGACAAAGTCCAGTACAGTTAGGGTCGGACTGGGGGCCCACCGGGGCTTCTGTGCCAGGGCCCCCTTAGGCCTCCCTCGCTGAGCTGGCACACATGCATGCTGTACACGCAATGTTTTTGCCCTGACCGCCCAACAAAGGGAGGTTGCAGCACAAAGAAATTTCTGGATGCGGATCTGGGCCCAGTCTGACCCGGAGTACAGTTAATGACCTAACAAAAAAAACACTGTTTAGTTTTGAACAATATCACTCTTTTCATGGAAAGCTTTTCTCATGGGTAAATGAAATCAATATGCAGGAAAATCTAAGGAAATAACAGAGCAATTGAATTTATTGAAGACCTTTTAACTGAACTGATATCTATTATTCTTATTCTTTATCTAATTATTTATCCACAGGTACCTTTCCGGGTTTTTAGAGGACATAAAGGCGCTGTGAACTCCTGTCATTTTTGCTTTGAGGATACAAAAATATTATCATGCTCACATGACGCAACAGCAAGACTTTGGGTAGGTCAGATGGGAAAAGGGGACATTAATATTGGGTGCAAATGAAGGATATAGATATGTTTCCTGTACAGGTACAATACTTGTTTTTATCAATTAAAAATGCTTCAGCTACTGATGATACAGAGATATATCACTTCTGCAGCTTGGAAATTCATTGGGGTATATTTATCAAAAAGTGAAGTTAAAGATCTCCACAGTCCTCTAGAGGGAAATTCTGCCACTCTACATTAATTTCTATGGGATTTTTAAAAGAATATTTATCAGTGGGTGAAAGCGAAAGTTCATCCTTTGATAAATATGCCTTTCAAAATCCCATAGAAATGAATGGAGAGTGGCGGAATTTCACTCTAGAGGATGGTGGCGATCTCTAACTTTTCTCTTTGATAAATATACCCCATTATGTTGTAGGAGTAGAAAAACTGCTGTAGAAAAACTAAAATGTTAAATTTCTTGTACAGCATACCATAAATGTAACTATTGTACAATGTCCCTAATCCCCTGTCAATATTAATACACATTTTATTTTCCAGGATGTTTCCAGATGTGATCCCGTGCATGTATTTGGAGATGAACACCAGGCTCCCATTTCTGAATGTAATCTTACCTCTGATAACAAAAGGTGGCCTTCTTAATATATTCCGTGTTATCCCAAAAATTACACTGATTTCTACTGGGGTGTAGTGTAGGCATACCTCCCAACATTTTGGAAGTAAAAAGAGGGACCAAAAATTTTTGGCCGCATGAAGCGCATCAATTGTTTGACCACACCCCTTTCTGTGGCCACACCCCCTAATTACCATGTTTGTTTTACAAAATTTGGCAGGTTATGAAAGTTTGAAAATATTTCTCCTTATCTAAACTGTGTTTTTGTGTCTCAAAATTGTTACAAAGTATCTTATTTGCACCTGTTAGCTGTTCTGGGCTCTCTGCTAAAAGCCAATTAAGTGAGAAACTTTGTTTCTTTTTCTGGCTGTTCAGTGCAGAGAAAAGAGGGACTTTCCAGTACAAATGAGGGACTGCGGGTTGAGCTGTCAAAAGAAGGACTGTCCCTCTGAAAAAAGGGACAGTTGGGAGGTATGGTGTAGGTATTGTTGACATTTTTAAAGAAGTGTACTCTATGCAGAAAATAGAATAACAGCCAACTGCTTTAATCATTATGGGGTATTTGTTTTAATTATATAATAATAATGTTTTAACCTGGTAAGTGCTGTGACTGGTCTGTTTTTGTTTACTAGGATGGTGACATCATCTTATGATAAAACCATAAAGTTGTGGGACATGGAGTGTGGCCAAGTGATTGTAAGTACATGATACTAATATGTGATTGTTGTAACCTGCCTAGGGCACAACATGTACCAGATGAACTGAAATGTGGCCTTTGGTCTGATATCTGGTATCATATCTAATAAAAAACAGTTATCACGGATTAGAGTCAAGAGTCATTTACAGATAAATCTGTCCTAAGTGTGTCTGTACTTATTATTGATCATTGCGTTTCCTTTGTGCTGGACTGTTTGCAAAGTCAATTGCAGAAATGGAAACCTGTTAAGCAGCCAATTGTGGAACAGGTGAATGGTACCAGCAGATGGCCATTATGGCTACTTGCCAGTAAGTTTTTGTAAGAGTCAGTCAATGTACACAACTTTTTACAGTGTTTGATGCTGCTGCAGCCCTCCTTATACAGTATACTATGTGAGATTTGGGGGCAGATTTATCAAGGGTCGAAGTGAATTTGAGTGAATTTTCAAAGTAAAAAAATTAGAAATTCAAAGTAATTTTTTGGATACTTCGACCATCGAATAGGATACTACGACTTCGAATTTACTTTGATTCTAGGTAAAAATCTTACGAATATTCGACCATTCGAAAGTCGAAGTACTGTCTCTTTAAAAAAACTTTGACTTCAATACTTCGCCAAATTAAACCTGCCGAAGTGCTATGTTAGCCTATGGGGACCTTCTACAACCATTTTCTAAAATCGTTAGATCGATCGCTAAAATCGTTCGAAACGAACGTTTTTTATTCGACCGCAGGATTGCCAAATTTGTTGAAAAAACTTAGAATTCTATATTCGAATTCGAAGTTTTTTAATTCGATGGTCGAATTTCAACGTTTTTTGTACTTCAAAATTCGACCCTTCGATAAATCTGCCCCCTAATGTGAGGTTGTGAACATCTGCTTACTATTTTTTGCTTATATGTATATATAAAGTAAATGTACTTTATATATTCATATAAGGCAAGCAAATTAGTTTAGGAATTTGGCAGAACAAGATCAACCATATCTCAAAAAATAGAGAGCAACACATGAAGCCCTACAAAGGACATGTAACGTAACAGATACTATACAACCAAACCTGCAACGTGAAAGAACTGACCTTAACAATTGTGTAAACCACATATACGTAAGCCAACCCAAAGTGCCTAAATTAGCAGCTAGATTTCAATCTGTATCCAGTGACCAGGCACTTAAAGAGATATTAACACCAGAAATTAAACCTTTTTTTTACATCTATCATAATATTGTCTTCTTATGCTATCTATAATTTTGCCATAAAAATATTTACAGATGCTTTTACATTATCCATCTGATCCCCTATGTTCCTCTATAAGGGGGCTGCCATATTTGAGCTTCAGCGGTCTGTTAGCTTTAGAATCTCTAACTGACATGTTGAGATGGGACAGTCAGGTTGGCAAAACAGTCAGGTTTAGGAACTTTAACTAACAATTACTTACAAAAGCAGCCCTATCAGTGTAAAAACGATCAGCATGAGCTATAGGTAACTTTTGATGTACATTAATATTTTGAATAATAATTTTTTAGTGTCATTATCACTTTAAGGATCAGTGGGCAATATGGAGACAGGCATTTCAGACAACTGAACAGTAGAGGCATAGGCATTGCATAAACACGTAATCATTGGCTAATCAGTCTGCCTAAACTACTGTATACTGTAATTTAGAATCTATTTGATTCAAAATTGCAGATTTTTGGATTAGGTGCCAGGATTTAGCCAAAGTCCAAACCAAAGCCTGGATTCATGCATCACTAATTATTATTTCATAAAATTACCCTCTGGGAAAACTATAACTAGAGTCCATTTATATAGAGGTAGAAAAGTAGAACTTCAGACAGCATTGAAAGAAGGTACAAAAAAATCATGGAACACGATCTATAGAATTTTCACTAAAAAATAAGGTCCAGACAAATTGATCTAATGGATTGTAGAGGAAAGGAACCTCCATCCAATTGTGTCATAAATCCAGTACACAGTTAAAGGTATCTAATGAACCCCTCGGTATGAGTGATTTTGTATTGTGCATAGTATAGTGCCAAGAGTGCTAGCCTAATGCTATAGAAGGAAGTAAAAATACAGTACAGCTGTACATAGCTGCCACTGTATTTGATTCACACCTTACATTTTTGTCTACTAACTATATAAGAAACATTTTTTATTTTGCACATACTATATATTTAACCAGTTTTTATTTTCACACTGAACTGTTCCTTTAAGTAATCCAAAACACATACACAATGTTCAATATCTCATACATTCACATTCACACTGATTCAAAGTTGGATGTATTTTACAGCTGCTTTCCTCCTGTCTAAGCTCAGGCTTGTCCTGCCACAATGGATGTTTTTGATTTGGTACAGGCTAATGAAAGGGTAGTTGCTCACAAAAATATGAAGAAAGACCTATGGCGTAGAATGTATTAATTGGATAACTTACTAAGAGTTGCAACACTATAAAATAATGACTGGATGGATTTTTATGGATGTTTTTTTTTCTATTTTTAGTGGTCTGTTAGCCTGGAAGGCCTTGTCAACTCATGTAATATTTCTTCTGATGGAAAGCTTGTACTCTGTGCTTTGGATGTGGAAAACTCTTTGTATATCATCGATTCTGCAACAGCCTCAAAGGTTGCATTTATAAAAGGTTTGTTCTCGAATAATCATGGATTTGAAATTCGACCTTTAATAAACGTGTCTCCCCTAGTTTAGCAGTCTGACTTACTTAGTTACTGGGGCCAAACGTTTGGATCAACCCGATATGCACATTTACCTTGATGTGCTTGCTTATTGGTGATGATGAGCAGATAGCAATAGAGACTACAAACATTCCTGACTGGAAGTTGGCCAGGAGTATAAATGTTTAAGGACAAACTGCCAGTATTTTCCTGGATCCTCTGACCAGTGCTGTCCAACCGTTTCCACTTATTGGGTAACACATACTCAATGTCTGGAATATAATGAAATTATTATGTTCTACAGGGAAAATCATAAAGTGGTAAGGTAAGATAGGTGCCATAAAAATGACATATGGCAGCATTTGGCATGCAACCCTCCAGATGGCTCTGCACAGAGCTTTCAATATCATTTTCTTAACTGTACTTTTACATATATATTTATTTTTAGATTGCTGGAAATGCTTGAAATAGTTTGCATATGTTTCTCATTGACATCTTTCAATGAAGAATAGTCTTTAATAGTAAAGATTGTGATGGCTAGGTTGATCTTAAAGGGAATGCGTGAAACTGATTTTCTTTTCCAGATCAGCACCTGAGCACCATAACAAGATGCTGCTTTGATCCAGAGATTCAGAGAGTGTGTTCAGTATCCTCTGACAGAACTATAAAGCTATGGGATATTAAAGCTCAGCATGCCACCATTACAATAAGAAAGTAAGAATTTATATAAAATAACCGTAATGGAGGAGGCATGGTTTAATTCCACAATTATTGGCTTATTGATGTTTTATTATTGAACTGATATATGATTTTAAAAAGTTATAGTCACTCTCTGTGCTTACATGGGGCATATTTTTCCAGCTACTTGAATAAATGCTGCTTCTTCCTTTCTTGTAAGAGCAGTCATTTAACTGTTTATGTCTTTAACTTTACCTAGTATGGCACATGCGTTTTTTTACTACCACTACCTGTATATATATATATATGCACCGGCAGGGCTGCCATCAGAAATCACGAGGGCCCATACAAAAAAAATTGAAACATTGGAGGCCAGGGTCCCACATAGAAGTTTTTTTTTTTTAAAAAAAATTTGAAACATTGCTGGTCAGGGTCCTATATAGTATTAAAATGTTACATTGGTGGTCAGGGGTTTAAATAAAAAAAAAACACATTGATGTTCAGTGGAACTTACTTTAGGCTCCTTTCGTGTCTTCGTGTCTTCTCAAAGTTCGGGGCTTCAGCTTCAGCTCCTTTTGTGGCTTCAGGTCTTTTTGAGGCTTCAGGACTTCAACTTTGGGTCTTTTTGTGGCTTTTGGGTCTCTTTGCGGCTGTGGCTTTGTTCGCAGCTTCGGCTCAGTTTGGTTCTTGGACATTCAGGTCTTTTCACGGCTTTGGCTCCGGACACTCACAGATTTTTTTACTTCTGTGGTCCTCTCTATGGAAACCACAAAGGCCAAAGCTTTTTTGCAGTTTTTGGCTTCTTCAAAATTCTGTATTTGAAATGGATAAACACTGCCTTTGGTGGTCCCTGTCCGTGGATTTAGGCGGGAATGCCCACTTTTGCACTGTCGAGCCTGACAGCCCCAGTGTCTGCTGTAGGCAGCACATTTCACATAAAAATCTTTTTTTGAGAGGAGCACATCAGTTAATAATAGTGCATATGCCATGAACAAAACTAAGACCAAGCTGCAATTGTATAACAGCTACACTTTACAGAGGTGTATCAACCTTTCTATTCTACTGATGGGGACAGTTTGAAAGGTCTTATGATATCCCAAGCCTCATTATCTCTCATTAATATACATACAATATATTTGTATACATATTAGTGTACCTATTAGTCAGCTTTTGTGTTCAATTGAATGATATTTCTTTTGGAGTGCACACTCCAATGTCATTTCAGACTGCAACTTTACTTCGAATGGCCATTTTTTATGCACAGCATCTTGGGACAAAAGTTTAAAACTCTGGGATATCAATGCTGGACAGTTTCGCCATCACCGACCTGATGTTCTTCATAAAGTGCATAAAGGATCTGTTAGTTCCTGTGCATTTTCAGATGACAGTAAGTACTTTTTCTTTTACCATTGTAGGTACCTGACAAAAATAATGGCAACACGTGAGGTATATTTATCAAAGAGTTAAGTTAGAGATCGCCACAGTGAAATTCCGCCACTCTACATTTATTTCTATGGGATTTATCAATGAGTGAAAGTGAAAGTTCATCCTTTGATAAATACGCCTTTCAAAATCCCATTCATTTCTATGGGATTTTTAAGAGTATTTATCAATGGGTGAAAGTGAAAGTTCATCCTTTGATAAATATGCCTTTCAAAATCCCTTGATAAATCTCTTTGATAAATATACCCCCATTGTGTGCTGTCAATTCAAAGTCAGAGCTTCAGGTTATCTTCATATTGTCATGCATAGAGACACAGCTAATCATATGCTTATATGTGTGCTCTCAAGAAATTCCCAGCTCTGCCTTTAGTTTCTCTGTTTGCATTTGCTCTCTATCTCCTGTTCATATATGTTACTTTTACATGCCTAAATTTCATTCAGATGCTCTCTACTTTATGTTAGCACAAATCTCAGTGTAGATCTCACTAATATAGAGGGAGGAGCATCAAAGCTCCAATAAAACAATTCTATTAAATGGTGGGGGTGCATTCATTCCTAGCTGTGAGATTTATTACTGGCATGAGAAGAGAGACTCCAAAGCTCTTGAAGGACTGTGAGGCCATCACTGATATACAGTATGGCATTTAGCACCTTAACTTGATGGGTGAAATGAGACAGAACTTGGGACATGTCTAGTAGACCATGGGTCCCTGAGAATGTGCCTTTTAGACTGTGGCACATTGATGATGTGGCTCTCTGCTTGAGGAAAAATGCAAGTCAATAATCCGCTCCTCCACTGCTCTCTGCTACACAAATACATTGCCTTGGCTCTGCTGCAAACAGATGCTGTGGACGAATTCCAATGCTGAAATGTGAGATTTTGCATCTGCCTGCACCCGAGCCGCGGCCTTGCATTCGTGTACAGGCACATTGAGAGCAGAGCTGCAGCTGAGGAGTGGATTATCGGCCTGCGTTTCTCAGCAGCCTGAGATCCACATCGCCTGGCCCTAACTTTATATACTGTATATACTCGAGTATAAGCCGTCCCGAGTATAAGCCGAGGTACCTAATTTTACCTCCAAAAACTGGGAAAGCTTATTGACTCGAGTATAAGCCTAGGGTGAGAAATGCAGTAGCTTCTGGTAAGTTTCAATCAAAAAATTGAGGGTTTCTTCTCCCATTGGAGGTGCCGGCGTCTCGTTTTTGGACGCCGGCGACTGTTCTTGGACGCCGGCGACTACTCTTGGACGCCGGCGACTACTCTAGGACTCCGGTGACTACTCTTGGACGCTGGCGACTACTCTTGGACGCTGGCGACTACTCTTGGACGCCGGCGACTACTCTTGGACGCCGGCGACTATTCTTGGACGCCGGCGACCGTTTTTGCGCTTGACCCGAGTATAAGCCGAGGTAGAGTTTTTCAGCATATTTTGGGGGCTGAAAAACTCGGCTTATACTCGAGTATATACGGTATATATAAAAAATGCATACACATCACATGCCTAATTCTATTCAATTAGTGAATTTACTGCTGAAATAATACTCAGCATAAACAAAAATCCTGTACAATAGTGTCAGTATTTGGTCACCCAGACAGATAGCAATGATATCTATTGATAAAAAGTTCTGTGTGAGACCAAAACTTTAATTTCCAAGAAAAGCTTCTTATTGTTATACACTACACTAGATGATAGCATATTAATGTAAGCAATTGCTTTCATGTAGAAAATTTTAGCTGTAGTACCCATGCCTGATCCCCCATGGCATTCAGAGCTGAGTCATGTATTCTTAATTGTTCTGATTTCCCCTTAATGGAAGTAATAGATGCTTGGAACACAACCAGAAGTACACAGAAGTGATGCTGCAAACCACTTTATTGTACATATACTAGAGGGCAGATTTACAAACATAAGTGCTTAATTGCAAGAGTAAAGTTGCCAGGAGGAACCAATCAGAATTTGGGCAATTTTACTTATTTCATTTAACAGTGATGTATTCTCTTACCACTCTTGAGAAACACCTGCAGGCTAAGGCAGTATTCATATATATGTGTGGGAAAGAGGACCAAGATACATATCGGTTACAAACTAACAGCAGTTACAATATTAAAGGGAACATTTTACACTAACCCATTTATTCTCTTGCTGTCTTCTTATCCAGATGATTTCTTTGCAATAATCTTCTCTTTCTATCCCTAGATGCTTGTTCTACATTTTGTAACTCCATCCACTGTAGCTGTGAGGAGTTATGATCAGTCAAGTGACGTGATGCTGGGGTATCAGTTTTGGTGTTCTGGGCAGTACTTTTATGCTACTTCCTTCCATGAGGTCTGCCCTACATAGACTTTCCCACAGGGACATTTTAATGAATATAACACTGTATAAGCCTTACAGTGCATAGTGTTTAAAGGAACATTAACACCAAAAAATGAAAGTGTTTTAAAGTAATGAAAATATCATGTACTGTTGCCCTGCACTAGCAAAACTGATCTGTTTGCTTCAGAAACACTACTATAGTTCATATATACAAGCTGCTGTGTAGCAATGGCGGAAATTGAAAAAAGTCTATATGGCAAAGGTTAAATAGTGGATAACAGATACCTTTTCTGAATGGCCGCCCCAATTGCTACACAGCAGCTCATTTATATAAACAATAGTAGTGTTTCTGAAGCAAACACAGTAGTTTTACCAGTGCAGGGCAACACTGCATTATATTTTTATTACTTTAAAACACTTTCATATTTTGATGTTACTGTTCCTTTAAATAAACAGAAAACCACTGGGGCTCATTTATTAATACGGACCAGTGTAGTCACCTATAGCAATCAATCAGATCTCGGCTCACATTTTCAAGCTTTTATTAGATCAAAATGAATTGCTTGTTTGTTGCTAGTGCATTGGTGCAGTTAACAACTGCATTAGTAGATTGGGGTCATTGTATTCCTCAGCAGGCCAGAAGTAACTAGAAATATATATAATAGAATGTGCTTGCAGTGGTCTCATATAATTAGTGACCTCATTCTAGACTCCTTTAGCATCCTATGACCTGAAACTCTGATTGTGTCTTTCAGTGTCTGTCATTGTATCTGGTGGCTATGACAAAGCTGTAGTCCTCTGGGATGTAATTGCAGCATCTAAGAAACTCGTCTTAAAGGTATTTCATTAAACGAATATAGCATGCACCATCTGTTATAGTGATGTAATACAAATGCCTGTCCTTAAGTGATTTTCTTAAATGAATTTTATGGTGTAGTTCTTATTTCTAAATTACACTGTTTACACTGCAACTAATTCACTCTACCATATAAAATGTTATTCCTGAACCAGCAATTGTATTTATTTAGTTGCAATATTGGTGTGTAGGCAGCCATCTCAGGTCATTTTACCTGGTCATGTGCTTTCAGAAAGAGTCAGTGCTACACTATGGAACTGCTTTCTGGCAGGCTGTTGTTTCTCCTACTCAATGTAACTAAATGTGTCGCAGTGGAACCTGGGGTTTACTATTGAGTGCTGTTTTTAGATCTACCAGGGAGCTGTTATCTGGCGTTAGGGAGCTGCTATCTGGTTACCTTCCCATTGTTCTGCTGAAGGGCTGCTGGGGGGGAAAGGGAGGGAAGTTATATCATTCCAACTTGCAGTACAGCAGTAAGGGCTTTAGCATACGGGTAGATTCGGGGAGATTTAGTCGCCTGGTGACTAATCGCCTCTTCTGCGGGGCGACAATCTCACCGAACTGCCCTCCCCGAACTGCATTCCGCCTTCTATAATGAGAGAACGCCAGCGCAATGCACTCGCGGCGCATGGATTTCTGAAGTTGCCTCCTCGTGAGGCAACTTCAGAAATCGAAGCACTGCGAATGCATTGGCGCTGGCGTTTTCTCATTATAGCAGGCGGAATGCAGTTCAGGGAGATTGTCGCCCCGCAGAAGAGGCGATTCGTCTTCAGGCAACTAAATCTCCCCGAATCTGTCCGTGTGCTAGCTCCCTAACGAGTGGTTTATCAGAGCACAAGTCACATGACTGGGGGCATCTGGGAAACTGACAATATGTCTAGCCCCATGTCAAAATGAAATATAAAAAAATATGTTTGCTCTTTTGAGAAACGGATAGTATCCCTTTAAAAAAGCTTATTCGTTTTGAAAGTGTAGTTGTAAAGGACAGCTAAGTCTGAGAAGCGTCTCATATACACGACTCGTCGAGGAAATCCAGTGGTATAATTGTATACTGTACAAAACATCCATACCAACCATAGGCAGTGTGTTAGAGCTGGATGTGCATGTTTCATATGAAGATGCATTCCATAGGGTGCCCTCATCTTGTAGACTAGACAAATACATTTCTTTATGGATACTTTCTGCCACACCAAGCCAAGTGAAAGATTGAGGTCTGGAGCTTGCATCTTTGTCCAATGACATACAGTAGATCCCAATATGCATTGTTGTGGTTCCAGTATCATGGAGGTAATAGATATTGTCTTCAATGTGAATCATTCTTATCAGCTATGCCAGTGCTGTACAATAGGATTACATAAAATGATTTTTTTTTTAAAAATCCCCAAAAATCTCTTATTGGGTTGCAACAGACCCCCTAACTTGTGCAATATTCCAAATATAGTAATGCTGCTAGATAATATCATATGTTATTACCTGATGTGCTACATGGCAGTGATTTATTCCTGTATCTGTAGGGGCATGAAGATTGGGTGCTGGATGTGTCACTGAGCTCCAACAAGAAGTGGATTGTTTCTTCCTCAAAGGTTGCAAGTTACATTTTTTTCTCTTAATAAATATGGCATAGTGTGAACTTCAGTTCTTTAATCTTCACTGTTAGAGGCTTCTGTGGAAAAGCACTGCTAAAATCAAACTGCACAGATCACCATTCCCAATCTGATATATTTGCTGCTTCTTTCCTATAATATGATTTCCAAGAGACGTATGTAATCAAGGCTTATACTCCCTTATTTTCCCTTATAGGAGAAGGAAAGGGTTAATCAGTGGAGTAGTGCTAATTTTTAGGCTCCCCCCCCCCCCCGGTGATGGTAATCGATTACCCCCAGACCCTCCTGAGTGTCATAGCTCAGCCATATTACCTGTCCCAGGAATATCTGCCATTTTTAATTTCTCTTAAGCATGTTCTTGTGGAGGGTCAGCAGACCCCTCTTTACTTTTGAATGATCATTTTGTTTTATTGATCTTCTTATAAATAGGACTCTACTCTGAGATTGTGGAATATAGAAAACTATGAAAAGATTCCTGCAGTTACAGAAAACTTCAGAGCATGTGGTTCAGCAGTGGCTCAGGTTAGTTAAGCCATGTTGATGGTCACCAAATGAAGCTGTATTCAATCGAACTCATTTAATGTCAATATGGTAGCTTCATTGCGGCCTCTCTATCTTTAAGCTCTATTTGTTGTGGTTAGTGTTTTAAAGGGGTGGTTCGCCTTGACGTTAACTTTAATGTGTTATAGAAGTGCTAATATTAAGCAACTTTTCAAGTGGTCTTCATTTTTTTATAGTGTTTGAATTATTTGCCTTCGTCTTCTGACTCTTTGCAGCTTTCAAATGGGGGTCACTATCTAACAAAACAAATGCTCTGTAAGGCTACACATTTATTGTTATTGCTCCTTTTTATTACTCATCTTTCTATTCAGGCCTCTACTATTCATATTCCTGTTTCTTATTCAAACCAGTGCATGGTTGCTATGGTAATTTGGACCTTAGCAACTAGATAATTTACTAGATAAATTGAGAGAAACTGGAGAGCTGCTGAATAAAACTTCAAAAACCACAAATGAAAACTAATTGCAAATTATCTCAGAATTTCACTCTCTACATCGGAGTAAGCGACAGATTTATCAAGGGTCGAATTGAAAATTAAAATTTTCGAATTTTATTATGGTCAAAATGCTCAAATTCGACTAGGGAGTTATCCAAATTTGAGTTTTTTAAAAAAAAATCCAATTTGATTTTTGAGATTTATCATAGCCCTTTAAATTTGACTATTCGCCACCTGCTGTTTAAGTCAATGGGAGAGGACCAGGGATCAATTTGGAGATGTTTGCAGCCTTCCTCACTGAGTTTTTTCGTAAAAAAAACCCCTCAAATTGAGTTTGATCAAATTCGATTCGATTTTTCGGTTTGTTTCAATTCGTCCGACTTGAAAAAATTTGATTTTATAATAAATTTTGATTGGTCGAATTTCGAATTTATGGTAATTTTGGGGAGTTTAAAAAAACTCACATGAATTCGAAATTCGACCCTTGATAAATGTGCCTCTAAAAGTGGATCCATTGAGTAATAAAGCTTTATTTGGTGGATCCATGGAGTAATAAAGCTTTTCACACACATTTCTACAGGAGGCTTGGGATCCTAACAACAAATCAAGTGATCCCATACCTACCTGTGACACTCCTAACCCAGTAGGATGAGGACTTAAAATAAAACAAAAATGTTTTCCCCCTTAGATGGCACCCACTTAAAACTGACCCACAAATAAAAACTTGTGTTTCCAAATAAAGCTTTTGATCAGAGGCATTTCTAAAAATAAGGACTATCACTCTGGGGCATAAAAAACTATCTGCCAAATGCTTACAAACTTAAAGTCTGGCAGCCACTTTGGTATCAAAAACTGCTGCACATTGATTGCCAGTGTGTCTGAGAGTAAAGTATAGTTTTTTCTTTTCATTGTACTGTGTGTATCTGCAAAGACCCTTGCAATTGTTCAGTATATTTATCACCTTTATTCTATCCAATCTATATTTTTTTTCTGAAAATATAAATGCTTTTTTTCTTTCTCTCTAGTGTGAAGAATGTAAGAAGCCATTTTCTATCATGAACTGGGATAATCCTGACTTGCTGAACAGATGTGTTTTCTGCCGCCTTGCATCACCTTCAAGAACTCTGTGTCCTTTACCCTCCATCCCAGATCCTGAAGACTAAACTAAGCAAATCACGGGAAACTTATAGAAAATCCAGCTGAAAGAAAGGCTGCATTCATTGGCCTTGGGCAGAACTGCATAGGGCTGTGATGTTACGTATTCACTGTATTAGCAGTGAACAAATACTAATACAGTAGAACACCCATTTTACGTTTTCCAGGGGACCAGAAAAAAAATGGTGTAAAATCCAGGAGAATGTAAAATCAGGGAAATGTATAATGCATAATATATAGGTGGGACCAGAAAACAACATTATAAAATAAGGGAAAACTTAAAATCAAGGGATGTAAAATTGAGGTTTCACTCTATCATGAATTGAAAAAAAGAAGCGTAAATTCAAAAATGCTCTACTCTGTGCCCCCCTGGGAATTCAATCACAAACGTGTTTCAGCCTAGGCAACGTTAGCAGTTAAATTAATTTGGGGGGCTAACCTACTTGCCACTCCAAGTGAATTATGTAGACCTTTACTAAGACCAAGAAACTTCTGTCTATACAACTGGAGAATGCTCATGTATCATAAATGATTTCTACATTAATTTCAGCTTGAATATAAATCATGTGTCTCTGCTTGGGATCACTGGATAAACAGATGCTGTAAGTGCCTGCACTGCCTCATAGCAGTGTAAATAGGCCACCAGCACATGTGGAAACTTGGTACAAATATCTGACCACAGGGACAAAGATCGGATTTCTGGAGCTTACGTATGTTTGTGGGTAGCTTGGAAGAGCTCATATTCCCATCCTACACTGAGCGTTAGACTGTAAAGTTTAACTAAAAACAATGGTTCCTTGTGTCACCAAAAAAAAATGTTTCTCCGCATTACAGTCAGTTATTGTTTTGCCTTACTGTTTGCAGTAACAACACAACTTTAACTTGTGGTAGTGGCTAATTGTGCACATGCATGGACCAAATCTGTGTAAGAAAATTAGCAGTTGTTGGAAGTGACACTTTAGTCCATGTTTACAGACCTTTGGTACTCCAATTGTGGCAGAACTACAATTGTACCGCCATCACTTATTTAGAAGAGGTGGTAAAGGGGCAAGTTAGTTGTGTATACATTTGCAGATGCAATAACCATTTGAACATCCAAAATTGTGAAAGTGTGGCTGTCATTAAACATGGATTTTTATTAGTAACAGCAATTTTTGTTTTCTTATTAGACTGGGATCTAATCCCTAACACAATGTAACTATGGCTTTGAAAATGTGCTCCGTTGGAAACAACTGAAATCACTGGAGGTAAAACTATCGTGAAGTCGCCCGAAGTTCCTCCAGAGGAAACTTTGCAATATGTTGGTTTTACTGCCAGCGATTTCAGTTATTTCCAATGGAGACACATTTTAAGGAGATTAGTTGTGCATAAATAATTGCTGGCGACAAATCTCCCCGTTGGCCACTGCCCTTAGATTTTTTTTATACTACATTTTTGCTTTTTTCATGGTAAAGACTCCACTTTGGGGTCTGTGTATGCTCAGTGTTTTGTAATTCTTTATATATTTACAATAATGAATGTCATTTGGGTTTGACTTTTTTACATTTTAGGAGCACTCACTAGAGAGAATTTGACCTGGGGACCCCAACCCTTTTTACTTGTGAGCCACATTCAGAGGTAAAAAGAGTAATACAAGCATACAAACTATTCCTGGGTGGTGCATAAGTGCTTGGTAATAATGATTAGCCATTTGGTAGCCCTACACAAGACTTGGCAGTACACCTGGTTATTATGCAACTAAAACTTGTCTCCAAGCCTGGAATTCAAAAATAAGCACCTGCTTTGAGACCACTGGGAGCAACATCCAAGGGGTTGGTGAGCAACATGTTGCTCGAGAGCCACTGGTTGGGGATCACTGCCTTAGATCACATGCCTTTTAGAGTGTAGATATATTAGAGAAAATTCACTATTTTTAGAAGGTTTTCACCAGTATTGCCATGATGCAAATTTTATGGGCCCCCAGTTCTCCACATAGGGTTGTCAAAGGCATTCTTATTTATATTAGCTTTATTGACCATTTCTTACAAATACAATCATGGTCTTTTACAAGCAAAGTTCTAACACTAGCCCCACAGCTACATTTTCATCTCAAGACCCCAGAAAGATGATTATTTTAGTAATATAATATAATAAAACCCCATATATTAGCCAAGGCCAAACGCATGGTCTACTATATATTCCAGCATGGTCTGCATCCCCTATTGCTGGTGCTGAGTCTGCTTAGCAGGTATGTTCATTCATGTTGCCTACCCTTCTCTAAAACTATGTTTGATAATATTTTGTATTCTCCTTCTCAATGCCCTTTACCTATCAGGTATTGCTTGTTTTTGTATGTAAATCTGTGAATAAACAAATATGTATTGTACAGCATTAATGGATATGTTGGCCCATATAAATATGTGATAATAATTTAGGCAGAAGGGTTAGCCAAACTGTTATAGATTCAGTCTTTTGGTATATTCCTTTCATATTGCATGGTATATAAACTGTGTAATCGCTTTATTAACCTCCCAGATAAGTCATTTGAGTGGAAATTTTCAATGAATGTCCAACTTTCCCACAGGATAGAGCAGTTGTTGAAGTGGGTTATAAAAGGAAAAGGGATGGTATGCACTGCTTGAAACACAGTGTGGCCCAGAACAGTCTGGGTCACAGCATTTTGTGACAGTCACATTGTGGCCAGGGAAATATGCCCACCAAATCAGTATTGCAACAGTATTGTCAACTAACTCTTCATCATTGTTCCAACCAACAAACACCCAGTTTCCTCAACAGGCATTAAGTGAACCTGGGGTGCTGTCTATGGGGCCTCCTCCACCCCCTGTTCTTACAACTGCAAAGGGGTACTTAGTACGCCAGATCACAGCAATCTGAAACACGTTATAGGGTAAGACAATGGGGAGTGAAATTGCATCCCCAGCACATAAAATGAGAATGATTAGAAATGGAATCTTTAGCACATTATTCAGTGAGAGATATGGGCCATAAAAGCACCAGCATATTATACAATTAGAGCGGTGTTTCTTGCATGCTAAGAACAATATAAAGAAATGCTATAAAGATGACAATATAAAGATGATAGTCACAATAATACAGTAAGATGGAAGCAGGTACAGCACGCCTATTACAGTATATACAATTATATTCTTTTATTGATTACAGCAATAAGAGGCAGTGAGCACCCAATGAACACAATATAGAGTGAGCACAGCAGGGGGTAGTAGCACCCAAAGCACATTATATACAGGGAGGGAATAAGACTAATACACAGTATGAAAATGGAAAATATCCCAGGAATGATGGCAGAATGGAAAAAGCCCAGAGAGCATAGTAATGAATGTGTTTGCTGTTTCTATGGGCAACATCACCAGTCTCTCAGCAGCCTCTAGGTCTCTCTTACCTCTGCTACTGCTCAGTCTCCGCCCACTTCATTCTCTGCCTCCCCAGCTGCTGTTACTTCATTCCTTCCGCTTCCTGACAGGAAACATAGGACAGTGAGGGAACCAGAGGGGCTCTTTTCAGTAGTGCGGTCTGTAGCAAGCAACAGCGCTTGTCTTCCCTTCACGCAGCTATGCAATGGGATTGGTTATCCTTTTGAAATTGTCTTTATTAAAAAATACTTACAGCATACATTGCTGTAGTTGAATAGCATGTGGCTAACGAACACGCACAAAGCAGTTTGCAAATGAGGGCTACTGCATAATAAAAACCCCAAATTAAAACAGATGATACCCCGAAGGCACCGCTGGGATTTGAACCCAGGATCTCCTGTTTACTAGACAGGCGCTTTAACCAACTAAGCCACGGCGCCGCACAGCGAATGAGCCTGAAAATAGAATATTTTCCATTACACAACACTAAGCTCAGATACGCCTCTATATTGCGACCTTTTTTGCGCAGCGCGCGCTATGGGCCGAGTCTGCTCAGCACGTGTCGCTTTATTTTTCATGGAATTCCTGCCCTGACGCCTAATGGCAGGAGCGCTAATATAACAGCAAGTTGAGTCATTAAAACAAAGCCCCTGTTTACACGGCTGTCACGGATACAGACTTACTACTTTTCTGCCACTTAGCCCATCCCATTAGGCGACACGTTCTCCTCCAGAAGAGCAGAGATTCACAGGTTGGAACTTTATTAAGTAATGCAAATGCACCGTGCTGGTTGGGACTCCTGGACTGCGCTGGGATTTAGCACTAAAATGAAGAATTATCCGCCCGCGCCACTCTAACCTAAACGGAAAGAATGTCGCAAAGAGGAAGCGGCTGTTGCAATTTAGGAAAAGCAAAATGGTGAGAAAACAGTGGCTGAGAGTGCAGTGTAGAAAAGGTAAGCAGAAGTGAGTTAAAGTGAGGTGGTTGAGTAGAAGTGAGGTGAGTGAGACAAAGTATGGGTCAGAAAGCACAGAAATGAAGGGGAACAAATGATGAGAATATATATAATAGCAAGTAGGGGCAGAAATAGTGCATGAAGAGGGAAAATGAAAGAAGAAATAAAAAATAGCTAAAACAAAAGTAGGATTGAAAGGGAGGATTATAAAGCAAATTAGGAATAGAATACGAGAAGAAAAAATTAACAGATGCAGGAAAATTGCAAAAAGGGGCATTTCTGGGGCACACAGTTGTGCTCCTGTGTCTTCACCAAAGAAACCATATATCTTGTACATAAGAACAGAAAAATTTGGAAGAAAGAAAAAAAATGGATAGAGGAAAACTTTACAGAGAGGCATAAGGAAATAGATGGGAAAGAACAAAAAAAAGTTAGGCACCCCAAGTGATTGCATGTACTTACCCAAAACCCTGGGCCAGTGTAGCATCACAGAGCCATTGTCTTCTGGCTTCTTCTTTTTTCTCGCGGCTGCGCATGTGCAGTAGCGCGAAAAGCCAAACTTTAACGAAAAGACCAGTTATTTCGTTATACTGTGCATGTGTCTGCCCCAGGAAATTTGACGAAAGAAGAAGCCGGAAGATGATGGCTCCGTGGTGCTCACTGGAAGAACCCTGGGCAGGTGCAGTTTTCACCGGCCCGGGGTTTCAGGAAAGTAAATGCAATCACTTGGGGGTGCCTAACTTTTGGCATCCCCAAGCAGGTCCGGGCTGAGATTCACAATAGGCCCTGGCATTTCAGGTACACAGAGGCCCAATCAGCCCTCACCAGCCCACTAAATACTGACTTTCTATGACAACTTATAGCAGACCCTGTGGCATTTGCCAGAACCCACAGAAAAAGACTTTTCCTGCTCCTTTAATTTGGAATATAATTGGCAGGAATAAGAGTGAAAGCAGCCAGACACCTCCCACCACCAATTCATGTTGCATGCTGAGCAGGGGGGCCCTAAAGTCAGTTACTCTGGTGGGCTCCAGGAGCACTCTCTCTGTCTTGATTGTGGAGTATTGGCATTCTTCCCTCTGAGGCGTGGGCTCTCTTTCCTACAAAGCTGTTCTCCCTAACACTTCTCCTTTTTGAACAACGGCCAACTAGAAAATAATAAACATCTTACTAATAACAATCCACATCCCAAGTTGTTTGCTTTAATTTATGTCATCTGGAAAAATGACAGCCTGCAAATGGGGCTTTAGAGGAAAAATATAGTATATACAACTAGCAGGAGAACTGCTTCTTTCTGAAGCCATTATGCTGGTGAGGAGCAGGAACATTCTGTATTTCCCATCCCGTGTCACACCAGTAATACTTCCCACGACATGTTCCCATGGCATAAAGCACAACTCATAAAAATAGATTTCTACTGCATAATGCAAGTTGTTCAAAGCTGTACAATATTTCAGAATCTGACACTGCTTCAACTCTCTATACCCTGACATTACTAACTTTATTTTCATCGATATCTCCTAAAGTTTATTTTCTGTTGCCATCAATAAATAATTGAATGAAAAGTTTGTGGACTGTCCTTGGGTATTAGGGAGGAATTTGCAACTGTGAAATTAACAGTTAAAAGTCTTCCTATAGCATCCGTGTAGCAGAAGTACAGTGTTGGATCTTATGAAATTACATGAAATACTGCAAGACCAATTACAAGCATGAATTTGCTGGGGTGTGGGTGTTACAGAACCTATAAAAAACTCTGAGAGTCAAACAGAGAGTGGTGTTCTCAGATTAACTACAGGTATGGCATCCATTTATTCAGAAACCCATTATAGAGAAAGCTCGAAATTAGAGAAAGGCAGAAACCAGCCTATTGGGTTTAATTAATGTTTAAATGATTTTCTGGTACACTTAAGGTATGAAGATCCAAATTACGGAAAGATCCCTTGTCTGGAACATCCCAGGTCCCGAGCATTCTGGATAACAGGTCCCATAACTTTACAATGTTTGAAAGCAATGATGTATCCATTTCTGTGTATGTTGTATTTATGAGTATATACTGGAAAGGGGGAGGACCCTTAACATTATAAGACATATGTCTGTATACAAGAGATGAACTTCATTTTGCAGCATAGAATCTGGTGAGTATATCCGTTATCCAGAAAGATCCAAATTATGGCAGGCCATCTCCCATAGTCTTCATTTTAATCAAATAATTTCCATTTTTGAAAATGATATCCAGTCATTGTGCTCTCTGTGAAAGCAACGCAGACCCCTCCTGGGAGACAGAATCACATCTGATACCACTGTAATGTACTACTGTTTTCTTCATACTTAATTATTTTATATGTCTGCAGGCTTTATTCCTCAAAAAAAGGTGTCGGGCATTACCTGTGTAATGTCAGTGATAAGGGACCAGTGGAGGGAAGAAGGTATTTTTGCCATAAGTAAAAATGTTGTCATTAAACACCCCATGTGTCATTGCACAGGGCAGTGACAGGGGTAAGGTTTTCAGGGTCTTAAAGGGGTGGTCTACCTTTAAGTTAACTTTTAATATGTTATAGAATGGATAATTCTTAGCAACTTTTCAACTGGGCTTCATTTTTTCTTTTTTATTCTTCTTCTGACTCTTCCCAGTTTTCAAACAGGGGCCACTGACCCCCATCTTAAAAACAATTGCTCTGTAAGGCTACAAATGTATTGTTATTGCTGTTTTTTATTAAAGAAAAAGTTCAGACGGCACTCCGGATAAATATAAAGAGGTTTGTTGTATCATGGGTAATAATATCGCCGTTTGCGTTTTGGGAAAGCATTCCCTTAATCATAGGCCTATGATTAAGGGAATGCTTTCCCGAAACGCGCAAGACGATATTGTTACCCATCATACAATAAACCTCTTTATATTTATCCGGAGTGCCGCCTGAACTACTTCTTTGGATCTATGACAGTTGGAACGCTGGTGGCTGAGCACACGGAGCTCATAGAGCTAATTGGAGAGATTGATGTGGTGGGTGAGTCTTGAGCGGTCACCATTTCATTGACTGTCCTGTTTTTTATTACTCGTCTTTTTTTCAGTCTCTTATTCAAATCAATGCATGGTTGCTAAGGTAATTGGGACCATAGCAACCATATTGCTAAAACTGCAAACTGGAGAGCTGCTGAATAAAAAGCTAAACAACTCTAAAACCACAAATAAAAAATGAAAACCAATTGCAAATTGTCTCAGAATATCACACTCTACATCATACTTAATATAAAGGTGAACAACTCCTTTAAGGGTGTTTCTTCAGAAATCATGAATGTGATATGTCTGACCATCCTTTTTGTTTCTAGTTTGATAAAGCCATACCATATGTAGCATAGTAACATATTTATTAGGTTGAAAAACAGACACAAGTCAAGAAAAGTCCTTTGGTCTAAATGAAACTTAACCAAGTCTCTCCGATTTGCCTCAAAGGGGAGAAAATGTATTCCTAACTACAAGATGGCAATCGGACCAGTGCCCGCATCAATTTTGTGCTGATCGCTAATTTATATAACCCAACAAAGCCATGAAGAAACACTAGTGTATCACAAATGAAGCAATAAAGAGAGCACAGACTGTTGTTGGATTCATGATGCATCCAAATTAACAATTTTTTTTTTTGCAAAATTTAACAAAGCTTTCACCTCACAACTATCTGTAGGGCTGCATCTTTTCAAAATCGTAATGCCATAAACAGTTTGCTTGGAAATGACACCATGGCTTGGCTTTTATCCAAGATGAAAAAAACAGGATTATATTACAGGAGGAAGCTGCACTTATACTGTTGCCAATGCTGCTTTCCAGTATCATTTATTCTATTAATCTGTATACCAACCCATTGAAGTAGTTTTGATTAGACTGCTGTCTTGGCCTGAGAGAGAGAGATTTGCAAGTGCTTAGATCTGCACTGTCTAGTGAGAATATTAATTTTCATATAATAATTGATATAACATTTTATATACACAGAAAGGAGGTGTGTGTGGTTGAGAGCAGTGTCATGTTCTATACCGAGGGGGCCCTATTTTTATTATATATTTTAATGTATTTCAATAATAAACCTTAGTTTTGGGCAAAGAAGGGGCTAATTTATAATTGACCCCTACACCTTTAGATTTTGTTGACCAATTGGTTATAACAGAAGAAATACTGTAGCTATAATGGCTTAGTTCTATGGTACCTCGTTGTGCAGGCTACAAGAATAGAGTTGGCCCTGCAACGAAGAGTTCAATTATGGCTTTTATTGAATTGCCACTCACGCAAAAATCATGCTACATACAGCCCCTAATTTTGTAAGAAGTGCCCCCTCTCTGTTTTTAAAGTAGGAGATTACAATGAGGGAAGTGATAAGTAAGCTTGTTTCCAGTCAGCAAGAAAAGGCAATGATGGGGCTAAAACTGCAAGAGACACTGAAATCTTTAAATTTAGAAAGGAAAATAATAATGCATTTCCCACTAAATATTCCCTTTAGTTACCATATATAGGGGTACTTTATGCTGCACAGGAAATGACATATGGGTGCAGTGAGCTAGATTCAGCAGAGGGGAGCAACTTGACAAATAGAGCGTACCCCTAATATTCAGTTCATGCTAGGCCCTACAGAATTAAATGTTTTCACTGTGTGTGTGGTTGTTTAACTGCTATGTAATTACTACAAAGTCTTCACTCTTTTTAAATATCAACAAACAGTCCAGATGCCATTTCATCTTTTTTTCCAGTCCCCAGCGATCTATTCTTCAGAGCTAATTTGCCGTGGGATGTGCAGATTAACCACGGTCTGCTGAAGACGATTTTGTGCTCCTGGTTCTTCATTGTGGATCACTGATATCTGTCTTAAAGGCATTCTTACAGGATAGAACACCATGGAATAATACTGCCAAAAGGCCTCAGTAGAATAAGAAATGTAAGCACTTTCATGTTGAAAATGGTTACATGATTTTCGTTTTACGTTATGATTACTAATGAGCAGTATAAATAAAAAAGCAACAGCACCCTTAATACACAAATAGCAAGGGATGCCACCAGCTTGGGCAGCACAAAACTATGTTGAATGTCATTTATAGGGAGGAAATATAAAAATAAAGGAAGGATGTATTTTTTTCCAGTAAAGGTGGCAGCCTATGAATAGCATGCTGCAGAATAAAAAAAAAAACCTATGGTATGGTAGAGAATCTCTTGCAGCAGATTTGGGCCAATTGCTTTGTCATGAATGGAAAGAGTTGCTATCTGCCACAAGTCCGGAAGGGTTAGGGTGGTGGCACACATAGAAATTCAGGGAGATTAGTTGCCCAGTGACAAATCTCCTCTTCTTCGGACGACTGTTCACCCAGAAATGCCTTCCCGCCAGCTAGAATGTGAATCGCCCATGGGATGGCACTCAGAATGCTTCATTTTTTTGAAGTTGCCTCACGAAAAAACTTTGGGCGACTTCAGAAAGCCGGAGCGATCCGAGTGGTATCCCGCCAGCGATTCAAATTCCAGCCGGCGGGAAGGCATTTTGGGGAGATTAGTTGCCTGAAAAAGAGGAGATTTGTCGATGGGCGACTATTCTCCCCAAATCGATACGTGTGCCACCACCCTTTAGGTGGCCATACATCACAAGATCTTCTCGTTTGGCAAGCTTGCCAAACAAACGGATCTTTACCCTGATAGGCCCAAACAATCGGAATACAAAGACCACAATAGGGGCTGTTGGGGCAAGGACTGCATCAACAAGCCGTTGCATTGCTTGATCTGACGTGTCAATCAAACCTGCCAGATTGAAATCTGGATGATTTTTGGCCATATATCGGTTGGATGGCTCCATCTGAGGGCCCTATACATGGCCAGATAAGCTGCTGACACAGGCTAAACGTCAAATCTGCATCTTAAATGTGCCCCATAGATGGGACCAGGTCCGGACTGAGAATTAAAATAGGCCCTGGCATTTCAGGTGCACAGAGGCCCAATCAGCCTGCACCAGCCCACTAAATACTGACTTACTATGGCATCTTATAGCAGCCCCTCTGGCATTTGCCAGAACCCACAGATTGCCAGTCCGGGCCTGGATGGGACCATCCTATGGGGCTAACCTTTGATGCAATTCAAGCCCGACACCCACTCTAGACTTTGTAATTTTTTCTTTTGGCCCTAGGACTATATAGTGGGATTAGCCCGATATCGCCCATCTTTGATGGGTATATCAGAGGGATATCAGGGCTCCCCAGAATGGTTAGATTGCCCCAACCCACACAAAGTAAAATTAAAGTTTCCTCAGCTGCATTTCAAAAAAGGGTTATTGAAAGCAACCACCTCATGTCAGGAGAAATTCTGAGTTATTTACTACCACCCATAGAGGCAAAAACATGGCGGCTGGATAGTGGATACAGTGGCTTTTTTCCACAGTAATTGAAAATAAGAATAAAGAAGAGTACAATAAGACAATTCTGGGTACGTTTATGAATGTATTATGGAAGTATACTGGGAAACTGATGCGTTATAGTCACATCCCTATCATATTGGTGGTCTGAATGTGAGTAGACTTTGCTCACAACAATTACCCCCTTTGCCGTGTGTTTATTTGTGTGGAGTTCCACTTCCGCGCCACACGCATTCCTGTGGTGAAAAGTAACCAACACACGAGAATAATCAGACTGTTAGTGAATCCAATGTGGGCGCTGACAGGGAAAGAATGAAACCGAATCCCTCCGGATTATGCTGAACTACAATCTTGAGCAGTGGCTGAACCACGGAACATGGGAGTGGAGGGAGGTTGCTGAGGAAGAGAGAGAGGTGCCTCTTTCTCCTGGAGGTCTCGCTTTCGTCTTTGTCTTGTATCCTATAACATACAGCACAAGGTGCGAGTGTAGTGGAGGCTACTCGTGTGTGGCGGAAGTGCTGCTCATTATCAGCTGCAGCCAGAGATGCTTCCCCGCCTCCACCTCCCATCCAGCAGCAGCCGACAGGGGCAGGCAGAGGCGAGTGAGCTCATGCATGTGCGCTGTTGTGTATTGGGGAGCTGACAAGTGCACAGCTGATGTGGAGCCTCTCCCCTCCTGTAGCCCCCTGGTCGGCTGACAAAGGACTCCTGGCTCCCTGTCCGTCACTATGGCCGGGACTAGCAGGCTGGAGCTCATCCATCACATCTCTGTCATTTACCTTGGTGAGTACTGGGGACTCGTTTCAGGCAATTTGTACCGATGCAAATGATTTCTGCTGCACCGTGGGTCACTACTACTGATCTTTTATAGCATTGTTTGCACTGGGGGTGAGGTGATATCAGTGATTCAGTGCTAAGGCATTTAAAGGGTTAACCCCCATTTCCAGCCCCTGTGCTGCCATTATTGCCTGTGATGATTTCCAGCAGTGAAATGGGTTAATACTATGATCTCATCTGTCAGGCTGCCTGTGTGTTTGTCTGCTGCTGACAATCTAATCACGACCCCCTCTTCCTCTAGCAGCCCATACACCTGTTTATAAATAAAGGCACGCTCTGTGGGATCATTGCAGCAGGGAATTGAGTCAAGCATATGCAATTGTGACAAGACAACATCACAGGTGAAAAATGTGTAATGGGCTGGAAACACCAGTGTTCTGTTTTGTATGACAAGAACCGCTCCAGCGACACAAGTCGAAGCATTTCACTACTAGGCACCTTATCATTGCGGTTGCCAGCACCACCAAACACCGGCGTGTATGTATAATCTAATTTTAATTTCACTTACAATGACAGCACAGGGGAACATTATGTAACTGCCTAAACATACATTTTTTTTAGACATACATTCAGATAAGAGTGGCATTTAAACACAAATCAATAACCACACAGGAAACTAAAGTGTAACTGGATTGGTGGTAGAGTGTCACAGTGCATTATCTATGAGTTCAAATGCTAAATTTAGTATGTTTACATTCTAATAACAGCAGTGACTGGAAACCTGGATGTTCAGATTGTACTATGTTCTGTTGTAGTAACGGTGCTTACATACATTTTGGTTGTAATTTGCCAGATTATGGTCCAACCCTCGCAGTAGTGTACATTTTTTTATTAATACTATAAATATTATAGTACCCAGTTAAATAATACGCTCATGCCCTGTATATTTAATCACAGCTTCTTAATACTCAGTTGTTGAATCGTTAACGCTCTGTATATTTCACTGAGCTGGACTCTATTATAGCCAACCTTAGGGTTTCTGGCAGCAGTATTAGCTTACAACTGGCTTTTGCTCCATACTGCCATTGCCCCTTGGGGTCTACAAGCTGACTACATAAGTCAGAGCGTTACTTAGGCTTGTGGATACCATATGTGCACTTTTTCCTCTACTGATAACTTGTTTTATTCATTACTGAATGTGAATATAAACCTCAAGATATACTATCGTATTCATTATGCAATTCATAAGGATTTCAACAGTTGAGGATTTACAGGAGCTACTATGAAGAACATTTAAGGATATTTCTTCTGCAATATAATTTTAGACCTATATTTACTTCTCAATCACTGATGACATTACAGGATTTTGGATAAATCTGTGTGCATGAATAACTGCTCATTGCTAGAGCTGTAGGATCTGGCCAGTTAGCAGTGCAGTTTTGCAGGTATATTTTAACACCTTTGTAGTGGGACTTGTGCAATGAAGTAATGGCTGTTCAAAGATTGAGATTGTTGAGAATTAATTTGGCATTCGGTAATACACTTATAAAGCTGTGAGAAAAGGTGGTGTTCCATCACAGTTTTACAGTTAAATTATAGGGGTCTTCATAACTGATGAATTATATATTCCAGTGCAATGCTAACTACATAGAGCATGATACTCTGTGATACAAATAGACCTCCATGGCCCCCTAGGTGGCTCAATGAGTTGTTCAGTAAGAGTTGTTGGCAAAATCTGTTACTTTATAATTCAAAGTAGGAATGCTTCGGATTCGGCCAGGATTCGGCCGAATCCTTCTGCCCGGCCGAACCTGAATCCTAATTTGCATATGCAATCTTTCGTGAAGGATTCGTGGGTTCGGCCATATCCAAAATAGTGGATTCGTTGCATCTCTGATTCAAAGGACTGTTAAAATTTATATATATATATATATATATATTATATATATATGATATACATAATGAATACTACTATTTTATTTCATAATTTTTGTTTTGTCTCATTACCCTGCTGCGATCTCTAATTTCCTCCTGTATCTACGTCCCATTTCTTGCATTGACATAGGCGTATAATCTCCACATTAGGATTATACTTCAAGTTTTTATAGAAAACAGTGGAAAATCCTGCTGTTTATTCATAAATGTGACTCCCACAAATCACCATATGGCCTTCAGAGCACTGTGTAATCACAATACAGAATACTGAGCTTCAGCCTGCCCTTGGGACCCAGCAACAGTGTGTGTTTTCAGCATATGCACTAAGAAGCAATGGTAGAGCATAGATAGATGTAACAGGTCTGCTTGTGCTGGTCTCTGGGAGGCTTTTTGAGGACAAGGCTAGATGATACTTATAAGACTTGGGGACATAAAGCAGACTTTCATGGGACCTTTGCTGGCTTCAGGACCCCAAACATTTCTGTGACATTTTTTATAGGGATTGTTCACCATTAAATGAATATTTAGTATGATGTAGAGAGGGATATTCTAAATCCATTTGCAGCTGGTTTTCATTTTTTTTTTATTATTTGTGGTTTGCGCGTTATTTATCTTTTTATTCAGCAGCTCTCCAGTTTGCAATTTCAGCTAGTTGCTAGGGATCTGTTTACCCTACCAACCATGAACTGTTTTGAATAAGAGACTGGAGTATGTATAGAATAGAAATAGATGATTAATAAAAAGTAGCAATAAAAATAAATGTGTAGCCTTTCAGAACATTTGTTTTTTTAGATGGGGTCAGTGACCCTCTTTTGAAAGCTGGAAAGAGTCAGAAGAAGAAGGCAAATGATTAAAAAACTGTAAAAAAGAAAAACGAAATTGAAAATTAGAATTACCCATTCAATAACCTACTGAAAGTTAACTTAAAGGTGAACCGCTCACTTAACGTAACCTAGCTTGTGATAAAACAGGACAGCATTGAGCTACAATTCAGTTGTACCAGAGAATATCTGATTGACTTGGTTGTATTTTTTTAAACTAAACGTATCCTTATTATACATATAATTCTGGTACAAATGTATTGAGTCAGAAGAAAATACACTTTTTAGTAAAATAATCCTTCTACAATAGAGTAAGACTGCAATCCTTGTTGTAGTTTACATGAGCAGTGTCATCCAGGGAAGAGCCAGAAGTTACTGGCCCCCTGAGCATACAGTAAATGACTTTCACCCTTCAAATTCACTCAGCGTCCCTCACCAAGATGATCAGATTGGAATCTTTAATTGGTGAAATAAACTGAATAATAACTATTATAACTGTAATAAACTATTGGAAAGGTGATTAGAATGTCATCCTCTCATTAGTCTAAATGTTTTTTTTTTGAAAGGGGTCATATCTTATTTCATTTTATTTAATTACATTTTATTGAAAAGATAAAATAATGGAACAAAGCAATTTGTATAATGTAATTTAGGGTTTAATAAGTTCAGATTCACAACTGAATTTACCTTTCGTGCCCCTTCTTATGCTGGGTTCCACATGCTGTATATCAGAGCCCGGTCAGATTGATGTCAGTTTTTGTTGCATGATATAATGGAGTTGTCTTATTTTGTTACACGGTAGCATTGTATACAAATATAGACACATTTTTTCACTATGCTTGTGCTCTGTATTTGCTCACATTGACTGAAAATGAAGAGGACCAACACAGAAAAACAAAATGTAAAGTTAGAGTGTAGTAAGGCAAACTTTACATTGTGTTCCTATTAGAAAATATAAAGAGTGCAGTCCATTTATAGAAAGACATGTAAATAATGCTTAAATAATTTAAGGCTAGTACCACAGAAATCTGTGCCTTTTCTTTTTTTCTATCATGAATGGCTGCCCCCATGGCTACACAGCAGCTGGTTTATATAAACTATAGTAATCTTTCTGTAGCAAGCATACAGATTTTAACACTGCATGCTACCAATAAACATAATATGTTAATTACTTTAAAACACTTTCATTTTTTGGTCTTTTTACTGTTCCTTTAATATACTAATGTATATTCCATGTTGATTGAAAGAAGTCAAGTACACAACATACAAGGCATTTTACCACTGCCAAAGCTCAGCAATTTTAAAGCGATATGAAGATGGTGTCTGCTTTTGGGAACAAATTAAAGGACTACTGGCTGGGAAGCTGATTTACTACCCTATTGGCCATTTAAGCCTCTCACTACCATCATGAATGAGGATACTGTTCAAGTTTGGGTCTAAATTTATAACTAAGTAGGGATGCCACCCTTTGCTGGCAGCAAGACCAGGCAGGGTGCGGGCTGGGGAGATTACAGATTAGGGGACGAATAATACATTTGGAGTTTAGGGTCTCTAAATAGAGTGTGATTACTCACCACATAAGGGAAAAGGCCCAGGTGCACTGCCCTGAGCCCTCAGCGCGGGGAGCGGACAAACCGAAAAAACCTTTGGAGCAGACAATCAATGAAGGCAAACTTCCACCAGGCAGATAAATTCAAAGTAAAGAGTTTATTGTGTCCACAGCCTTACGCGTTTCGTGTCATAAACACTTAATCATAGGCTGGTTAGCATGAGGGGACGGGTCAGTTGTCGATCCAGGGTCATTCCTGTGATGTCTGGGGGCGGGGTTATGACGTGACGATCGCCGCGCCAGGTAGAATAGAAACGGGCCCAACAAGTCGGGATAGACCCTGCATGTTTATTGAATGCAAGTGATGTAACATAGCGGGGCAAGCCCCTTCGTCAGACAGAGCCGTCCCATTCATTTAAAAGGCCTCTCCAGATTTCCTAATTTGGAAATCTGGACAGGCATTTTTTACTGGACAGGTGGCAACCCTATAACTAAGCCTATGTCATTGTGGCTTTTTATTTATATATTATAGAAACTACAAACATTCCTTAAACCTAATGACTAAACAACATTTAGTGGTAAGTACACTGCTGTCATTAAGTGTTGTACAACATTTTCAGAGAGGGAGAGCAACGGAGAACTGGTAGGTCAGTATTTTGAGAAGAGACTTCTTTTCTATAGGAAAATGTAAAGAAAATATGCAATAGTTAACGAAAAGGAAATCTAAAACTGGATTTTATTACATTATGCTGAAGTATTGGAAGAAATCTCAGTGGAAATGTTGGCTAGACTAGACAATGCTGTGCTTATTGAAAGGTTGGTTGATACACTTAGTTCAGGGAATGAATTAAAGAATGCTTACTATAAGAAAAGTGTTACAGGGATGAAAAATCTTAATATAAATTCTTAGTAGACAGACTGGTGAAAGGGCAGACGTAATGAGCTAAGTGGTTATTGCCTTCTGTCATGTTTCTCTACATTACCTGGCTAGAGTCTGTGCTTATAGACTGGTGCTGATACGGAGATACTCAGTAGTGCAGAAGTAAGCATTCCTAAGCAATCCCTGCCTAACAGAGCTGATGTCAGCCATGGATAGAGCATTTCCCGTTAATGTAGATGGAACAGGATGTATGGTGCTATGGGTGCATTCTTAAAGGTTGGTTCACCTTTAAGTTCATTTTTACAGGGTCATTTATTATTTTTTAAGGTTGAATTTTAGTGTTTTTTAGTCCTCGTATGAACTCACAACTCGAATGGTTTCTTATTTAAGAAAAAACTTGAATGCCTTGATAATTACTTCTTAGACCCCCCCCCCAACCCACCTTCCCGGTTTACCCCAATAATGTACATAGCATACAGTGGACATGGTGGACAGTTCCAACTGCAAACAGTAGAGGGACTATAGGATACATATTGGCATGTAAATGATGCAAAAATGTATGTAAATGATTTTATGTAAAGACCTGAACCACCATTGTGTACTTCCTACATTATAATTAATTGTTTTAAAATACATTGGATTGTAACTGGCATGTCAATACTTATAAAAACGTAAATAAATAAAATAATAAAATCACCAAATGTAAAAAAAAAAGAAAAAGAAAAAAACTCCAATGGAAAAAACTTGATTCAGCAAGCTGAACAACCTGAAAATTTTTCGGGCGGAAAAAAACTCTGATCAAATTTTCTGCAAAACCCTCCGAAAAGAACTAAAACATCATGAAGGCTATTAACATCTCCAGATGGTTCAAGGGACCTTTGCCATTGACTCCTACGTGACCTCGACCGATTGTAGATGGTTTGTTTTCAGATTCAAGCTATTTCCAGGGTCAAGGTATAATAAATCTCAAAAAACTCAAGTTTAAAAAAAAATCTCAAAAAATTCAAGTTTTTTTAACCTGAAAGATAGAATTTTGACCAAAATATAACCTCAGAAACTCATGAAAAACACAACTCGATCCTTAATAAATCTGCCCCTTTTGTATCTTATAGAATGGCCAATTCTAAGCAAGTTTCCAATTGGTCTTCATAGTTTTTGAATTATTTGCCTTTTTCTTCTGACTCTTTCCAGCTTTCAAATGGAGGGTCACTGACCCCATCTAAAAACAAATTTATAACTGCAAACTTATTGTTATTGCTATTTAATTACTCATCTTTCTATTCGGTCCTCTCTTGTTTAAATCAGTGTATGGTTACTACTTGTACAATAATTTGTACCCTAGCAACCAGATTGCTAAAAATGCTAATTGGAGAGCTGCTGAATAAAAAGCTAAATAACTCAAAAATCACAAATAATAAGAAATGAAAACTATTGAAAATTGCCTCCGAATATCACTCTCAACATCATATTAAAAGCTCAAAGGTGAACAACCCCTTTAAGCAGAAAACTGCCTCCTTTGGCCTTGTGCTATGTTATAAAGCATTTTCATTACTGACTGCTTCAGGGCATGCAGAATTAAACGGCTCCTTGTTATGTTGGGCATTCTGTGGCAACCTACTAAATTACACCTCCCTTGGCTCAGCTGTTAACCAACACTGCATCATTTTTAACCCTTATTAACTGTAATTGAAGGGAGAGGTTGACTTTTGTGTTAGCCCTTAGTATGAAGGATAAAGGGGGAAAAACTTTCAAAACATAATCATAGTACAGGTATGGTATACATTATCAGGAAACCCATTATCCAGAAAGCTCCAAAATACGGAAAGGCCATCTCCTATAGACTCCATTTTATCCAAATAATCCAGATTTTAAAAAATGATTTCCTTTTCTCTGTAATAATAAAGCAGTACCTTGAACTCGATCCTAACAAAGGTATAATTAATCCTTATTGGAAGCAACACCAGCCTATTGCGTTATTTGATGATTATATTATTTTCTAGTAGACTTAAGGTATGAAGTTCCAAATTACAGAATGATCAATTATGTGCAAAGCCACAGGTCCCGAGGATTCTGCTTAGCATGGTCCCATACCTGTAGTAGACTAGTACAGGTATAGGATCCCTTATCCAGAAACCCGATATCCAAAAAGCTCCGAATTACGGAATGGCTGTCTCCCATAGACTCCATTTTATCCAAATAATCCAAATTTTTAAAAATGATTTCCTTTTTCTCTGTAATAATAAAACAGTAGCTTGTACTTGATCCCAACTAAGATATAATTAATCCTTATTGGAAGCAAAACCAGCCTATTAGGTTTATTTAATGTTTAAATGAATTTCTAGTAGACTTAAGGCACGAAGACCCAAATTGCGGAAAGATCCGTTATCGGGCAAACCCCAGGTCCCGAGCATTCTGGATAACGGGTCTAATACCTTTTTTGTACCAAAAATGGAAGAGTTTTGGTGGAGGTCCCCTGTTTGTCGTAAGCCCCTATGTCAATATTCCACAGAAATAACCTGTTGGGTTTGTCATATAATACACAGGTGTTGATTTCATGTTCAGTGTTTTGTAAGAACTAAAAAAAAATTTCATTTTATAAATTACTTTGGCCTGGGTTAATGGTGATTTTATCACATTTGCATTTAGACTCACTTGTGGGGTTTCTTTTTATCATTTTTTACTGCATCTGTGTGCAGACTGAAAAACAACTTCCTTTCCGATCTCTTTGCAGCGGCACGCTCTCCTACAGGTGTGTTCCGTTTATCAGCGCTTCAAGCAAACTATTATCATTACTCCTTGTTTTTGCATCTGAAAATCCTGGAGGATTTTGGCAATGCCGTTAATTCTTGGCAACAGAATTCAGTCAATATTAAGACAGCTTTTTACTTGTCTGCAGATCTTGAAGTGCTTTGCCTCTATTCAAAAAGCAATCCAGCCAGATAATTATTCTATTGAGGGCTCCAAACTACTCTGTTGAGGAATATTCTATTCATACAAATGAATTATGGGTCTGTCAAGTGAATGGAGAAAAAAAGAAACACAAGAATTCCTGTCGCCCCTTTTTTCTCCCTGCTATATTTGTTCTTAGCAACCTATACCTAAAATTGTTAGGGTAAACAGGGTTATAGGTATACAAAAAGCATTGTTGTAACCTTCCTCCTGATATTTCGCCAATAAATGGCATAGGATATGTAAATCCTAAATAAAACATTTAAATGTGAGCATTCGCTTCCTGTTGTGTTTCGCCTGCCTTTATAAAGGGTTAATATTTCCCTTTTTCAACATCTTTTTTTAAATTGCTCCTCTGATATAATATTGCTGGATAGATAATATGTATTTATTTAGGCTACCGTAACTCCCAACTATAAAACGTGTTGCTTCATTAGCACTGTCTTACTGACAGGTTGAGAAGGGACAGACAGGAACTACAAACAACTACTTCCAAAATCAAACCTATCGGTCAAAAGTTATAGGTAACTTTTTACGTACATTTATATTTTGAAAAGTAGTGTCAGTAGCAGCAGAGAGGATGTGCTGTGAATAAGCAAAAGAAAAGAAAATGGGAGCTATTGGGGCATCTTCAGACTGGTACAGATTTTTACTGCTAAAGGGCCTTGGTCCACTTGGGCAGTTACAGAACCGCAAAACATAATGTGCAACATTTTCACCGTACTTTTTTGTTATGATTTAGTTCTCCTTTACGTCCCTTTATTAGCTGAAGTCTGAAAAAGCCTACTCATTTTTCTACTGCAGAATTAATTACATATTGAACTGTTTTAGGTAAACGCCATTTGATATTAGTAGCAGTGACAGGAGAAGCTCTGCTTTAGCCCTGGAGCACAGCTATATTCAGTAAGCCAGCTCCACCTCTGTGACAGCATAAATTAAAATAATTAACCAGCTCTGCTCCAGCACCAGACTCAGGTTTGCTCCAATCCCACAAGTTCTGTCTGTTATAAATGTCCGTGGGAGAAGTATAGATTTTCTCCATCAAATAGTGATCTGCCAGGTTGTAGCATTTGATGTAGGATTCCTGCAGTGTTATTTGCTAGAATGAGAGTAGGATTCCTACTCTCCCTTTGTCAGGATTGAACCGACAAAACGTTGATGCACAGGTGGTTACAATGAAAGGGGTAAGCTGGTTAGTGATGTGCGGACTAGGCTGATACCTTTCGGATTTCTTCGTGGGTCAGACGGGTTCAGGCTGACCTCTTCACGGTGCGGTGCAGGTTGAGCTCTTCTCCTGCTCTCCCTGCCCGCCACCTTCAGCTGCTGGCTTTCGGCTTTATAGCCGTGGGCCACCTCACCCCTATTGTGATGTCATCAGTGGGGATGGTCGGTGCAGGTCTATAAAAGGCGGGCGCGGTTGGAGGGAGGGCTGGCTTCAGCAGGTTTTTCCCGACCCGCACATTAATAGTAAGCTCCCCAACTGCAGTGAATATGATGTTTGTGCTACATTGTGCTGATGAGTGCCGGCTGCCTAGGGAGATCTACACCACCAGTGCAGGAAGGACATAAGAAAGATGAATAAATCTACATACTGGACTTATATATCTGCTAGAATGAGACATTTCAGAACCTATATAGCTAATGGTGTTATTTCCTGTAACTTTTTATTGTTTTATTTACGAACAGTTGTTATTTTGGTGTGTGGCTTTCGGGGCATCAATATTGAATGGTAGACAGGTACAGTACTTTTGGTCCTATCTTTATCAGAAAGGTCTATATGAACACACTAGTAAACCCTCAAAGTAATGCTGCTCTGAGTCCTCTGTCAAAAGAAACACTGCATTTCTGTCCTTCTATTGTGTACACATGGGCTTCTGTATCAGACTTCCTTTTTTCAGATGAAACCTCCAGGGCTTGGGCTTGAGCATGCTCAGTTTGCTCCTCTCCCCTTCCCCTCCCTTCTGTAATCTGAGCTCAGAGCTATGAGGGAGCAGGGAGAAACTCAGGCAGGAAGTGATGTCACAGCAAGCTAATATGGCCGTTACTATCCTAAACAAACAGAGACAGTGTCTAGAGCTGTTTACTAAGTTATTGAAAAGCATTCTAAAGAATAAAAATGGTGTTCTAGCTTGCACTGTTGTGGTTACTCTATTGGCAATATACTGCCTTGGTAGCTTTCCTTCTCCTTTAAGGCTTGGATGTAAGACACAGTGTGCTAAATTCCATGTTTTTTTTTATGTTTTGCAGATTCTGTTAATCAGCTTTACAATATAATATTTTGTTTAGTTATGAGGTATGGGTGCTGCGTAAAATGCACATTTTTCTAACTATTCTAAAATATAGTATTCTAATACCTACTTTCTGATTGCTTATTCAGATGACATATGAGGATTTTTTTTTATATTTTCTTTTCTAGGGTATAATATTGGAATATCTGAAAAATCAGTTTGAATTACAATCAAATTAATGTTCCATCACCAGTCTTTTTAATTTAATTATGAAAATCATTCATGCAGATTGCCGTCTAAGACGAATAAATATTCTGGAATAACTAGAGGCTAAAGAAAGCATATGAAGCACTAGCATTTCCCAGTTGCATTGATTGAAAGTAAAGCTATATACCTGTATGTGTTTTTGGATCATGTCTGCTATATTAAAGGCATAAACATATGTGCTCATTGTTTTTTCTTTCGCAGTGAATGCTTTTACACGTGGATGGATTGAAACGGCTGTTCCACATGCAGGTACATGTTCTAGTATAGTAATGTACAGTAGTGTATCATCACATATCGCCTACTTGCACACATGCATATGAGTGAAAATGGGCATCTTAAATGGTGAATAAAAAAAAGAAAGGGGTATTTCTATTCTTTTATTTGTGTATTATGTGTTCAGACGTTTTTATGTATCTTGTTAGATACAGTTTGAGTTTAGTAATGCTTCTATTTATAACCATTGAATTAAGGGGCTAATGTCTGTTTTGACTAGCTGTAGATGAGGACTGATAAAGTAGATAAATGTAGAATTTATGTTGACAATTTTTCGTCAGTCAGTAGTGCTGCATTTGATATGAGAGCCTAGAAATGAGTCTACTTGATGATAATATGCTTCTAGCAGGTAGTGTACTGATTCCTGCTCATGAGGCCCTTTTTTCAACAGATCCATCCTTTCTCAAGCAGTGACCACTCTTTCAGTTCCCATACTTAAAGGGGAACTCCACAAAAACATAACATAAGCTTTTTGAAATGTAAACATAATTTCAAGCAACTTTGCAATATACATCAATTAAAAAATATGCCGACTTTTCATGATTTTTAATGGTTTCTGACAGTTCCCTAAGCCTAGCCCCCTGCTCTTGTGCTGATCTTTCTGACTACTTTGCAGAACTGGCTGACTACTGTTACTTTGTATCAACAGCCAGCTGTCCTTAGTCTGCATCCTCCAAACCCCAATATTCCCTGCACACGTGTACGGAAAGCAGGCCCAGATTTGTGGAAAGGCCACCTAGGCCCGGGCCCAACCACACCCACATTGGTTCAAAAACACAGGTGATGCGCTGGAGATACAATCATATTTTAAATTACCCATGCGCCAATCCCCATTGCTATGGTCCAGATGATGAAAATATGCACAGATAAAGGGGAGGGGACAGGGGTGACGAGCGACAGTGGGCCTAGGGGCACCCACTATGTAAATCCGGCCCTGACGGAAAGCATATTAGGACATCGTCAGGGGAAATCCATCCCCTGTATGCGATCTCCTATGCTAGAGGAATGCAACGTCGCCTGCTTTTACACTCACACCTCGCTCCTCCCTTCTCAGCTGTCAGGTCCTGGGTCCTCGCTCCTCACTCTTCCCTCCTCAGCCATCAGTCCTGGGTCCTCGTTCTTCCCTCCTCAGCCATCCGTCCTTGGTCCTAACTCCCTTTGCCTAAACAATGTACCGGTATTAGAACTAACTGCCTTTCACAATAACCAACTGTACTAATCAAGGTGTTCACTGCTATCGACAGTACTATATACGCTATACATCTTATATTGCAGAACTGTACTACCTGGCTAAAGCAGTTACAGAGAGCACCCTGATTACTTTCACTCAGTTTTTCTTAATCAGTGAGAATTTATTAGGTGCTGCCTCAAGTAGACTAAGCACAGTTAAAACTTCTGTTATTGTTTTCAAAATAACCAGCTCTGACACAAAGCCACCATGAAATGAGACAGACTGCGGAAAGAGGAATACTGAAGTGTAACTTGATTATTTCAGAAATGGCACAGCATTTTTAACTGATTATATTTAGAAAGTTTATTGCTTGAATCACCACAAGTAAATTACATAACTTGTATCGATTCAGCTTAATCACAGGAGAATGCAAAGGAAGGCATATCCCTATCATTGAGCCAAATCTCCACAGTGAATATAATTTACTTGCACTATCCTATTGTGTGCTAGGGCTTGTATTTCACAATGCTTAAATGTATGGGGATTTGACAGTTCTTGCAATGAACTGAAAACAAAAGGAATTTTGTGAAAAACTGCTAATGTATAATATTTTCCATATACTGTATTCTCTCCAATGTTTTCAGCCAACTATGGGGCAAATTCACTAACCGGCGAAAATTGCCAGTGATGGCTTTACTCACAACGCAACACTTCGCCAGGCGACAATTCGCCAGGACAATGCTAATTCACTAAAATGGGAAGTTGCGTCCAGGGCGCCGAGCGATGGCGAAGTTTTGCTAGCGTTAATTCGGCAAGCAAAGCGAAGTTGCGCTAACATTGGCTAATTTGCATACAGCGGGAAGTTAAATTTCAATGGACGTATATGCTGCAACAAATACATTACACTACACAAGCCCAGGAAACCTTAATAAGAGAAAATAGAGGTGTTATATTGCCCTACACATGAGCCCAGTGTATAGTTTATGTGCCATATGTTAGGAAATGTAGGGGGAAGTCGGGTACCCTAAAAAAATTTACAATCTTTTATCACCATGAAATATTGAAAAGTTGCTAGCGTTTTTTGGGACTTTTTTTTTGAGGAACTCCTATCTACTTTATTGCACTTCGCCTGGTCTGAGCTGGCAAAGGCAAATCTGGTGAAAGAGGTAACGTTCAGTTAAATCCGCATTTTAGTGAATTTGCGCAGTTACATCCATTCGCCAGAGCAAAATTCGTCTGGCGATAGCGTGTGAATGATTGCTAGCGCCTGTCTCTTTCGCTAGCAATGTGACTCCTGCGGCCGTTAGTAAATCGGCGAAAGTTACGAAATGACGTCACGCTGGCAATTTTTTTAGTCACTTCACCCTTTAGTAAATTTGCCCCTATAAATTGTTCATTACTGTGTGCCAGTGAATAATTAATTAAAATGTACTCTACAGCAGCCTGCAGTGGCAAACTGGAGCAGCACACAGAAAGAAGAGGGGTCATTTACAGCCCAGCTTGGCCTATGAACTACCCCCCAACAATGAACTGCAGTTGGTACATCCAAGGAGATCATGGCGATGTGATCACAATTAGGTAAAATATTCATAGCATCTCATGATACCTCAGGAAGAGGACCTTCATTTATTTGCAATAAGTGAAATATATATTATGGGTTAAGGAAGTTCTTGTAATCTTGATGGAGATAAAAAATAGAATAAGTGCAGACTATTAATTTTCCAATAAGCAGGTCCTGTCCTAAGTTGGCTACAGTACATAGACTGAACCATGGGTTTAGCTAGCAATTTTAGTTTTTTATTGGGCTCTCTAAGATAAGAGGGCACCAGAATTGGGGCAGTTGTGGTGTCGTAAGCACATGAAAATGCTTAAAGTAAAGATGGATAACTACAGGCCTGAAAGACCATCATGGAGATATTCCACTTTCCTCACATTAGGGACTAAGAATGTTGAGAAATCATTAACTAGAAGCTTATTTTTATGACTGTGCTGGCTATAATATATGCAAGTGGTAAACAGATACAGGTATGGCTAAGGGCCGGAACTAGGGGTAGGCAGAAGAGGCACGTGCCTAGGGCGCAAAGGTAGAGGGGCGATGTACCTCAAAATTTTTCAAATCATTTCCATATTCTCTGTACTTGACCCAAACTAATATATCATTAATCCTTACTGGAAACAACACCAGCCTATTGGGTTGGTTAAAAACTTAAATGATTTTTGATTAGACTTAAAGTATGAAGATCAAAATCACGGAAAGATCCGTTATCGTGAAAACCCCAGGTCCAGAGCATTCTGGACAACAGGTCCCATACCTGTACTTAAATTAGCCATTTTATTAACTAAAGGTTGATAATGGAAATCATATGATATATTTTCCAGATGTGACTGTTTACAAGCAATGTTGAACAGATGAAGTATATTGATATATGTTGATATGTTTTGTATGAAATATGGCACATGCAATGTTACATACAGTACTATTATACAAAATTCTAGACCATTTTAAATAAAAGATTACATCGTCAGCAGAGCATAAAAGCAGTGTGCTATGTTCACTCTAAAAACGTAAAAATCATTGCTCAATGACTTTTAAATAAAATCAGCCATAGCGTTTCAAGCTGAATGCACATGCAATTTATCTGCATGCAGATTAGCCCTCGAGTGAATCGGGCAAGGGTTTCTATGTTTCTAGCCCTGCAAATGTTTGTAATGGATTTATGCTTAGCCAACAGCATGGTAGGAATATATAATAGACCACTATCAAAATACACCCGTCATTTTGGAGCGCAACAAATTGATTTTTATAAGGACTGTTATCAAATAATGGATTTTTTCAGGTCTAAAGTAAAGGCTACTTCACTGACAAACATATCATTTTAAAGTCCAGCTGAGCCCAGAAGACTGGTGCAATCGTTAGAAATGGCTCCAGAGTGTTCTCTGTCATATGAAAAGGCAAAATGTTTTGGCAAAGCAAATGTCTGTTGCGTAATGGCAATATGAGAGTAGGATAGCGTTTGTGAATTTTCTTGTTTGCGCCAGTGTGCAATGTATGTAAGAAAGCTTCTTAATGAAAAAGTTTACGCTACCTTCAAGCGGGTATTAAAGGTTCGCAATGTGCAATTAAGATTCTCATTGTGTAATTAAGATTCACAATGCAATAAAAGCCTAATGAATAATTTTACATTGCAGCGTGCAAATTTTTTTTTTTGAAAATTTGTGAATTTTATTACATTTCCCCCTTAATATGTTTATGTTGTTTTTTGTTTATTTGTTTTTTATAAGCAGATTTATGTAATTGATTAAGGGTATATAATTGTATCTTTAACGGGAACGGGAACTTTGTCTGTTGGTTAATTATACATAAACCCACATAGTATTGTTTTTTATAAACAGATTTATTTAATAGATTAAGGGAATATAATTGTATCTCTAACAGGAATGGGAACGTTGTCTGTGGGTTAATTATACATAGTATTGTTGAGGAATGAATTATTCAATCATTTGTTCCTTTTAGTTGCTTTGTTCTACACGGCCATTGTTTATTCATTCGTTTCCTTATTTATTCATATTTACTCTCTCATTTTCAACAGTTTTAAGAATTTTGACGTAGAAGAGTCTCACAAGTGCACAGTTGACTGGCTTCTGATTGGCCCTTCTTCAAGAAGGGAGGAGTATAAAGTATGTGGTTCTGCCATCCCCCCTGCCTTCACCTCTTCGCGTGATCATGTCTGGATATTCTTCCACTCTGATGCATCAAGCTCAGGACAGTTTCAGGGATTTCGTCTTTCATATATTAAAGGCATGTAAACTTTTTGTTAAGGTAGTAGTATTATATTAAAGCAGTTTGAAGGGTTGAGGAGCAGCAGCTTAAAAATATGGTCAGTGGGAGAGCACAGGATAAATTGCTCTGGAGGACAAATAACAACACTCTCTGTGTCTGTGCTATCACCCAAATGGCATATGGGTATTTTTCCACCAGCAGAATTTATCCAGCAGGAAAACTCCTAAAAATGTGCCTGTCAGGGGAGGCCTGCTGAGAGAACTTTATTTTAGCTGGCAGAGACATGCAAGGATGATTCCTACTGTTTTTGTCATATGGGAGAGTAGTACGTTCATGTCCATGGGACAAAATGCTCAAAATTTGTATTGCACTCTTGTGCAAATGTGAATGCATTTACTTTTCAGCAACTGTTGCTCAGAAGCACAATTACCTGTCCAGCAAGTGCACCATACAAGTAAATGGGGGGGGGGGAGTTTTGAGCATTTATCACTTGATTATAAACAAAAGGAATCCTGGGAATGAATTCCAAACAAGCTCCAAGAAAATCCCATTTACATGGGTTTATCCTATAGGCTAAAGCTCACCCACTGGGTCCTCAACCCTAGTGACTTGTATGCGAAATCACACGATGACTCTATCTAAGCAGATCAGATAACCCTGCACTACACTGAAGAGCCTCAAGAAAGGTGAAACCTGTCTGTAGTTGATAAACTGATCAGCTATTATCCTGGCTTCTGCTTTAAAAACCCAGTGGGTGAGCTTTAGCCTATAGGAGAAACCCATGTAAATGGGATTTTCTTGGAGCTTGTTTGGAATTCATTCCCAGGATTCCTTTTGTTTATTTAAATCTGTATGAGGCAGTCTCCTCAACCCTAGTGACTTGTATATCACTTGATTATGAAACTATCACACCGCCTACTATGGCTCCCATTTACTTGAAATGGGATATGCCTGAAAACTTGCAATCTCAAGATTGCCTTTTCCTGAGTATTCAGATATTTGCTATGAAACCCACATGTGGAGGTTTGTGCTGCATTTTAGCCAGCTGAATTGTGTTGGGCTGAGAAGGCACCACATATGGCTGGTAGTTATTTTTGGGCTTACTTTTTAGAGCTTTAAAAACTATTTTTTTTTTTGTAAATATGGACCTAAAGTACCTTGCTTCACCCTCCTTAGCTGGCAGAGGACACTGAGAGTTAAAGTACAAGAGTTGAGGTGGAATGCAATTAACTTTCATTTGCTGTAATTACATTTTTATGCCACACTTTCACAGCTGAGATAATGTATTTATTTTCAAAGTGGTTCGTGCTGGCCTTGAAGAAGAATGCACATATAAAAAATAAATAAATGTCTTAATCAAATTGCCTCAGACTAAAAGCTACAGCAAATAAGAGCTCCATCTTTCATGCACTTACTACTTACTGTAAAGCATATTTGGAAACCAGAGGGATCTCTGGTGTATACCAGAGTGCTTTACATCGGTTTAATGCATTTTCCATTACTATCTGCATTGGTTTTCTGCTCCATGGATAAGCTGAATCTACATTTAAGAGGTATCTGATTTATTTATAAAGAACACCTTCCCAATAACACTCCCAACTGCCAAAATATGGGAGAGGGGTTTTATCAAGGCAGAACTAGATTGTGCCCCTGGTATTTTTATGGCCCCAAGCCTGTCTAGGACCTACCATGCCCTTTTTTGAGGGACCATTAATGGTATGTTGTTATAAAATAACAGTGAGTCCTTATGTCATGCATCTAGAAAACTTCCATTAGTGAATGTACCCTTCATTATATCCTTATTCTTTCTTTCCAACAGGAAAAATGGGTTTGACTTCTTGCCCTGCTGAAGAGTTCTTATGCGGGAACGGCAAGTGTATTCCAAGCAGCTGGAAGTGTAACTCCTTAGATGAATGCGGGGATAACACTGATGAGAGAAACTGTACAGCCCCTTCTGCAGAAACGCATATCAGCCTATGTCCACTTGGCACTTTCCCATGTAGTGCTGCTCACTCTATGCAGTGCTTGCCTAATGAACTGCGATGCAATACTGTAAAAGACTGCAGCAATGGTTCAGATGAAGAAAATTGCCCGGATCTGAAATGCGGTGGAAAGCTCAGCAATTTCTACGGCTCGTTTGCCTCGCCTGATTTCTTTCGTGCTGATCACAGCCAAACTGAGCTGCAGTGCACATGGTATGTGGATACGCAAGATAATCGACATGTTATTCTGCAAGTAAGTTTGCAGCTGGGCTACAATGACTATGTGCGAGTGTATGATGGTATAGGTGAGAGAAGTGAAAGACTCTTGCATACTCTTTCTTATCACAACAATAGACACACTGTCCTTTCCGAATCTCCAAACGGGCAGCTCACTTTATTGTACCGCGCACGATCAAAAAGCATGGGCCATGGCTTTAATGCAACTTATCAGGTCAAAGGTTACTGCCTCCCTTGGGAGCATCCTTGTGGAAGTGATGAGGTTTGCTTCTCTGATAGCCAACGTTGTGATGGTTGGTGGCATTGCCCTAATGGCAAAGATGAAGAGAACTGCCCAGCTTGTCAAAGGAATGAGTACCCTTGCGAAGGAGGCAGTGGCCTCTGCTATTCCTCCCTTGATCGATGCAACAATCAGAAGAACTGTCCTGATGGCTCTGATGAGAAGAACTGCTTCACTTGTCAACCTGGCAATTTTCACTGTGGTACCAACCTGTGTATCTTTGAGACGTGGCGCTGTGATGGCCAAGAAGATTGCCAGGATGGAAGTGATGAACAGAATTGCCTGGTGATTGTACCCAGGAAGGTCATTACAGCAGCACTCATTGGCAGCCTTGTGTGTGGGTTACTTCTAGTTATAGCTCTGGGCTGTGCTTTCAAACTTTATTCACTACGGAGCAGAGAGTACAGGTGAGCAGTTTATGGCCACAAAGATGCCAAGAAAGCATACCTAACCAAAGCTTTATTCTGGTAAACATATGCAAGTGCCAGAACATGTAACGTTAAACATGTGCTGCATTTTACATGAGTGAATGCCACATTATATCAGCTCCCACTTGATTGAACAAATGCATTTACGTTGACTGGCTTTCCGCCAACACAATAAGCTGTCTACCATACTTTGAAAATTTAAGAACATAATTGGAAGATATTTTTGTTAGTAAGGTATAGTGCATATTAATGACTTGATGGTATCACACACCCACTTTTCAGTATGTGTTTAGTGCAAAGGGAAGATTCTTTTTGCCTATTGCTTTAACTAAGGAATATCTATGGTTTTGGTGCTAAGCCAAATATATAAACCACTTTCCTGCTTCTGCCCAACTCCTTATTCTGCTGACTCACTGTTTGAGGAGCAGCAGTTAGTAATTATAATAATGACAAGTATTATAATGGGGTTCGCCCAGTCAATATAATTGCTTACCTAATACCCCAGTGCTACTGTTTGCTAAAGATTGCACAAGACCTGTCTCAATCTTTACCTTAAAGGGATCCTGTCATCAGAAAACATGCTTTTTTCAAAACGCATCAGTTAATAGTGCTACTCCAGCAGAATTCTGCACTGAAATCCATTTCTCAAAAGAGCAAACAGATTTTTTTTTATTAAATTTTGAAATCTGACATGGGGCTAGACATTTTGTCAATTTCCCAGCTGCCCAGGTCATGTGACTTGTGCCTGCACTTTAGGAGAGAAATGCTTTCTGGCAGGCTGCTGTTTTTCCTTCTCAATGTAACTCAATGTGTCTCAGTGAGACATGGGTTTTTACTATTGAGTGTTGTTCTTAGATCTACCAGGCAGCTGTTATCTTGTGTTAGGGAGCTGTTATCTGGTTACCTTCCCATTGTTCTTTTGTTTGGCTGCTGGGGGGGGGGAAGGGAGGGGGTGATATCACTCCAACTTGCAGTGCAGCAGTAAAGAGTGATTGAAGTTTATCAGAGCACAAGTCACATGACTTGGGGCAGCTGGGAAATTGACAATATGTCTAGCCCCATGTCAGATTTCAAAATTGAATATAAAAAAATCTGTTTGCTCTTTTGAGAAATGGATTTCAGTGCAGAATTCTGCTGTATCAGCACTATTAACTGATTCATTTTGAAAAAGTTTTTTTTCCCATGACAGTATCCCTTTAACTTCAGTCTTTGTTACTGTGCAGGGAGTACCCATTTTTAGTCTCCGGTGGTTAAACTGAAATTTTGTTTGCTCCTTAGCTTTCTTTGTTTCCATTTTATTTAGCAGCTTCCCAGTTTGCAATTTCAGAAATCTGGTTGCTAGGATCCAAATTACCCTAGCAAGCACGCATTGATGTGAACGAGACTGGAATATGAAGAGATGAGGGCCTGCATAGATGAGTAATAAAAATATGTGTGTAGCCTTACAGAGCATTTGTTTTTAGATGGGGTCAGTGACCCCCCCCCCCCCACTTGAAAGCTGGAAAGATTTAGAAGAAGGCAAAAAATTTAAAAACTATAAAAAATAAACAATGAGAAACAAACGGAAAAGTTTCTTAGAATTAGCCATTCTATGACACACTAAAAGCTAATTTAAGGGTGAACCACTCCTTTAATAATCTGTCACATTATTTTGGTTGTGTCCGTTTATGTGAATAAAGTAACACTGTGCTCCATGCCCCTAAATTTTTTTCCCTTTCGCACAGGGCTTTTGAAACTCAGATGACGCGCCTTGAGGCAGATTTTGTGAGGCGCGAGGCTCCCCCGTCATATGGGCAACTTATCGCACAAGGTCTTATTCCTCCTGTTGAAGATTTTCCAGTATTCAGTGACTCTCAAGTAAATAAACTCAAATTATTCATTGCATGTGTGATCTTGTTTAATATGTAGCATCAAACTTTTCTTCTGTACAGTTACGCAGATTTTTATGTTTCATTTTTATATCTTCACATAAAGGTTTTTTTTTTTTTTGCAAAGGATATACTAGACTGGCAATCTCTGCCCCATAAACACTGCAATAAAATATAGACACTATTTAGAAGTGTTGAAAAGCACAGTTGGTGGTTGGCACACTCACAATATTTTTTTTTAACAATTCTTTATTTTCATGAAACCATAAGAATTGCAAAGAAAGTTACAGACATATCCATGTGTACAAAGATATACCATAAGCATTGAACAAATGCAAAAGAAGGATACAATGTCAGCAAGTAAATAAAGAAAACATGAAATAAAAACAAGTAAAAAAGGAAAAAAACGGCTTGGTGTTGTCATTTCCAATAGATTAAATCTAAATGTCCTGTATTGACCAGAATCAGATAGAGGTATAGATATTTACTTAGTTTTTGTTCGTATCCCAGAACCATGTGCAAGCAAATTCCAAAAACATAGCTAGGGGAGATGAGTTAAGCCTTCAGGAGGGAGTTACCACTGGTTCTGTGTCCACCCACAAATCCCAGACTTTGTTAAATTTACCCGGGCATCCCCTTCTCATATAAGTAAGCTTGTAGAGAGTTACGGATTTATCAATTAATTGTTCCCACTCTTTGTGTGTCGGACCTACCCGCGATTTCCACCTCATTGCAACAGCCTTTTTAGCATACATACAAAGTATTGACACCAGAGTCCGCTGAGCCCGTACAGGGAGCACATCCTCTGGCACACTCACAATATTAACGGGGAACTATCGCGAAAATGTAATATAAGCTTCATCACACGGAAATAAGAAACGTTCTAAATACAATCAATTAAAAATTCTGCATTGTTTTTGAAATAATCAAGTTTATGTTCACTATTCCTCCTCAGCATCTGTTTCTCCTCATTCTGTCTTCATGCAGCAGTTGGGTGTCAGATAATCATTGACAGTTCATCATAATTTATTTATATAGCGCTGTCAAGATACGCAGTGCTTTAACACAGTTAGATCCAATATATCTTATAGGGGGGCTCCTTTTGCCTAGAAGATGTATAGAGCTCTCTCTATTGAAATCACCAGAAATCATGTCTGTCTACGTGCAGAATTTGTGCAAAAGGCAGCTATTTTGTTTGTACTGGAATAAGTTATTTGAGTGAGCTCTAATTCATCTGCTAGGAAAGGAAGCCCCCCCCCCCCCCATATGATATATTGGATCTAACTGTCAATGACACCCAAATGCTACATGAAGACAGAATGAAGAGAAACAGATGCTGAGAGAGGAATAGTGAAGATAAACTTGATTATTTCAGAAATAATGCAGAATTTTTAATTGATTGTATTTGTAAAGTTTCTTACTTCAGTATGAGGAAACTGATATTATATTCTATAATATATTCTATTCAAACTTTAAACTTTAATCTTATTTCAGGTTTGTTATACCTTGATTTTATTTGCATTTACTGTGTTTTAATTAAGATTGTTTTTATTTAGACAATGGTTTGTATAACATCTCACATATTATGACATCACCATGTTTACTACATAGCTTAATTGTTCTATTGTATTGGTACTGAAAAATAACTTACTGTAATGTAATCTGTTGTTAATGATCAATAAAAAGAGATAAACCTAAAAACAAACATTTTAAAAAACTTATTTTCTTCATAAATCGTGACTTTTCAAGCTTTTGAAAAAATATTCTTGAGTATATTTGCGTTCACTTTTGTTACTGCAGGTTTTTCACTAATTACAAAAACTGCAATCTTGAAATTTTTATAAATCTGCCCCAATAGCCCCAAAAGTTATTTGGCTGCAGAAGAAAAAAAATGCAAATCATTTAAAAACTATACATAATAAAAATGAAGACCAAATGAAAAGCTACCAAGAATAGGACATTCTAAAACATACTAAAGGTTAATTTAAAGGTGAGCTATGAACAGTCATAGAAACACAAACCCTGGTATTTATAAGATATGATCACATACAGATTTTGCTGTCTCTGGATAAGAACAAAAAAAGGCATCTCTACTCAAGGAATCTTCTACTGAGATAATAATTTATGCTGTAATGGCTTGCTACCTATTTAAAGGGGAAGTACGTTACATTAGTGTTGTATTCTCTTTGTTTTCATGGTATTAGAAGTTTTACACTGCTAATATATCCAGGTGCTTTTATGCACAGTCCCTACGCGGCAGAACACTTTGAAGAGAGAGAACTATGCAGAGTAGTATTTGACAATGCTTCCTGCTGTAATAAAAGAACTCATAGTTAGAATCTCCCTTCCATCATCTCCATCTGTTCAGTTTCAGAGGTGGGTGCTGAGAATGGAAAGTATGTTCCACACACTAGTGTGTTGCTTTCCCTAGTTGCCTGGCAGGGCATCCTTGTCCAGATCAATGTAGCCAAATGAGGAGGCGCACGCATTTCATGCATGAAAGGGTCTTTAACTGATTTATTAGCAGCCGCTGAATGTAACACATAAATAATTGGATGCTTTTACAAATTCTATATTTAGTCTTTGCTTTCTTAGCTATATTTTCTATACATATATAAATAAAACTCATTTATTCTCTGGAATTTGAATTGTTTTTTAAGACCATTATTTTATCACAAATTTCGTTACATGGTTTAGATTTATTATCAGTGAGCACTGAATGCTATTTTTACACCACATTGATTAGTGAATTTTAATTAATTTAGCCTTATCGTCCCTAGGTTTCCATGCTACAGAACATCCGCACGGCTATGAGACGGCAAATGAGACGTCATTCTTCCAGAAGGATTTCTTCTCGAAGGCGTTTGGGACGACTTTGGAACAGACTGCTTCACCACCCACGTGCACGGGGACAGATTCCCCTTCTGACATCCATTCTGTCACAAACAAGATACAGCGAGACAGAAAACAGCATGAACGAAGACAACTGGCAAAGCCCATCAACTCCCCCTGAAAGATTTTACACGTTGGCCAACAATCAAGAATCAAGTCCTGAAGTTTCTTCCAACGATTTACATTTCGAACTGGAAGCCATAGAAGAGCTTCCATTAAACGATTTACAGAACACTTGCAGAGACTTGCACATGCCGTTTCAGGCAGAGCAGTTGGCTTCAAGTTCAGACTCAAGGGAACCTTGTCACAGCAACTGTAATTCATCCATAACTGAAAGTATAGAAGCTACATGGGAAGACTGTTTGTCATTACATTTCCAAGAAGAAGGTTTGGTACCCGGGCCACAAAGGACTTCACCGGAGGGTGCTAATCACATCCACAGCCATCAACAGGGAAAAAAGCCCAGTAATTTGCCTTTAAAAAGAACAAACTTGGATCACGTTGACAGCAAAGTGAATGTCCAGATTCAGGTTAACAAGGAGCCATGTTCCTGTGCAATGTCTTGTCAGGACGAGCCTTTAGGTGTACATAGTAGCAGTTATCATTCGGTGGAAATGGCAACAAAGGAGGTGCCTCATCCGCTCTCGGAAAGTTACACCAGTGATGATGAGTCACTACTGGTTTGCTAATAAAACTTCTTCTATCTCAATAATGTCCTACATTTTGTACTTTTTGGAAACAACCCCATTAATCAGCTAGAAGGATATATTTTTTATAATATATTACCACTGTTCCTATCTGCAAACCTGAGCTTGATTTTATTTGATAGGGTTTAATGTAAAAGTATGAAGGTCTTAGAAACTGTTAAGAAATTATACTTACCTCATCATTTAGGGGCCGATTCACTAAGGGTCGAATATCGGGGTTAATTAACCCTCGATATTCAACTAGGAATTAAAATCCTTCGACTTCGAATATCGAAGTTGAAGGATTTAGCGCAGATAGTTCGATCGAACGATCCAAGGATAATTCCTTCGATCGAACGATTAAATCCTTCAAATCGAACGATTCGAAGGATTTAAATCCAACGATCGAAGGAATATCCTTCGATCAAAAAAAGTTAGCCAAGCCTATGGGGACCTTCCCCATAGGCTAACATTGACTTCGGTAGCTTTTAGATGGCGAACTAGGGGGTCGAAGTTTTTTTTCGACTATCGAATGGTCGAATAGTCGAACGATTTTTTACTTCGAATCCCTCTATTCAAAGTCGTAGTCGAAGATCGAAGTAGCCCAAAAAAAACTTCAAAATTCGAATCCTTCACTCGAAGTTAGTGAATCGGCCCCTTAAAGTCAAATCACTATTGAATAGTTCTTTATTACACTCCGAGTTTCATTTGGAGCATAGCCCCTGCTGAGCTTTGATCAACACAATCATATTCAGATTTGTTCCACTCCCTTGTGCCATTTCCCTTACAGAAAGAAGAATGTGAGCAATTGTGCCCAAAATAGCAATATCCAATTTATTTGCTAGGGGTGGACAAGCATTTCAGATTAGAAATGAATAGCAGAAGGCTTGGTGCAAAGCAGTAAAACATTACTAAATAAAAAACAACACATTTTCAAATGAAAAAAAAAACCTGAAATAATGGAAGTGTCATTTCTCGGCTAAGAGAGCAGTTTTTTACCCCAATCCTCCTTTCCCAGACATAAGGTTTCCTCTTTTAGCTAAAGTCTAACTAGGAAGTCTTTATACTATGTGGATAATGTACCTTCAAAGCTTGATGCAAAATGAATATGAAATATTTACATATAAAATGTTATGTTCTTCCAGAATTTGGAAACAAACGTATATCTGTGAATGCTACAAAATGATCTTTTATAAAAGATTGTATATTATTTTTTCATTGCTTTTTTTTTTCTTTAACGTTCCTTTTTGTTTTTGTTAAGCTTTACCTCAGATGACTTTAACGCTTGGGTCCATCAATGAAAGCATATCATTAACTCTACATGAAATCTTCAATGTTCTATTCACTTCAATAGAAGACAAATGCAAATCAATATATTTATATTAAGTGAAGTAGAATCAACATTAAGCTGATTAAAGCGCAATGGTTGGATGTTTCGCAAAGAAGAAAGGGCATATCTTACAGGAAACCTAACGATGCTGCTTCACTCGCGTACAAGGCACTTTATGAAAGTTACTTTTGGACGTCAGCCATAAAGCAGGTGCAATGATTCCTCGTCTTTTGATAATCCTTCATTGTCTAGTTATCTTGTTTGTCAGTGACTTCTGTAGCCATCATTCTGTCCCAGTCAGCAGGATGTCCCATTTGATTTATAAGAGCTGCTTTTGACACTGAATGCACAAACTGCGAGATGTTGTGGATTCGTATTGATTTTAATTTCCATTCTTGACAAATATTGACTTGCTGTGATACCAAATGATCTTTATTTTGGAAGACAGAAATAATAATAATGACACAAGAGGGACAAAGAGAAGCATTCCCAAAGTCCTTTACAGGGATTGATCTGAAGAATCTCCTCTGTGTTGTGTGACAATGGCAGCCATGGCCTATACTGAATGCTTTAATTCGTATATTCTGCCACAAATGGTCAGAGGAAAATAATGTTTTTTTGAATGATATCCGCTATATACATCCTGCTGACTTAATATCAACTCTATCATTTCGATTTTGACTACTAATTTGATTCTGCATAGCACATCTGTTTATATGTGTCTTATTTTTTTTTTAATGACTGTTATTGGTATTAACTTGACGTTTCTGTTGACCTGTAAATGATTTTGTAATAAAAGGCTGAAACCTAGTAATATTAGTTTTTTACACCTTTTGTTGCCATATATAAAACATGGGAGCGTCACTATCACGATCATTTAACCATGGCTCCTAACTGGCAGTCAATGGGAGACTTAAACAAAAGAAAAGAGTAGTATAGTGCCATAGTATAAAACCAGCGATATAAATGTATTTATATAAAAATTATGCAGCTACAAGTGTTGAAGTACAATCAGCTCATCAAATAATGTGGCCATAGGAGAGGCTTAGTTAAACAATAGATGGAGGACTGGCACGTGGGCATCTACAGAGACAGTGGATAGTTATGTGATATTTTTGATACACCTCAAAAAAGATTTCAGAAAAGCTTCTCAAAATGCAATATTTTGGAATACAATAGTTCCATAATATTTGGTTTAGGCAAAATACTGAATACTCTACAAAAGATGTAACCAAATAGTAAACTGAAGGCCTATTTATTTACAGATTGTAAGCTGTATGGGACATGTAAGTGTGGACTTAAGCACCTTGCACTTTCATTTATTATAGCTGAACCCCTGTTTCTGTTCATGCCTTATAAAGCACTGGGTGCATTTGTGGTGCTGCATACATCAATATAATACAATATACAAATTTGGAAATAATAAAATACACATGGACAAAAAAAAATCACATGGCTCAAAAAAAGATGACTGTATTTAGGCATGCAACAGTTTGCTTACTAGAGGGCAACCTTTGATTTGATTGAGTGAATGAAATCATTAAACTATTACATATAATATATATATACTGTATTTATATATATAAAGTCTATAGTGGTGCACTCGCAATACAGGCAACTGCCTGGGTGCTGGTTATAACATAGCTATCTAATCAAAAATTAAAACCGCACTCCAAGGTCTGGAAACGGTGAAAAAAGTGGAAGATTTTATTTCAACGTTTCGGCACAACAACTCGGGCCGTCTTCAGGAAGTGAAAAAAGGCAGACAAAGCGTGAGCGTGGGGAAATAAACGCTGACAAAATGCGTCGGAATATTCTCGGGGGTGTATTTTCGTTGTAAAAAAACCTTGCTCATTGTTCCATTCATTTTGAACGATAAATGAAAATCAATAAATGAATTAACTTGTTAGAGAATAGTCCCATTGATTTCTATACAACCTCACCAGCTTGTACTTGCCAAGTTTTTTCTAGTGACTTTTTGCAATTCACTATTTGAGTTTTCAGAAAAGAATAAATTTTTTGATAAATTAGTCCCTAAGAATTCTGCAGCTGAATATATCCTAGATACAAGTGACCCATCATACACCTGAGCTATTCACCCAAGCCAACAGCACTGCAGAGAAAAGAAGGCAGAAATGAAATCTGAACATTTTCAAAACATTGGCATTTTTTGAAAGACAAAAGATCTATTTGACTTTCCCTACATTTTAGCAATTTGCTGGAGATTGAAACAGCACTTGCTTTGTCTATGTGCCATCTTGTGGTACTTAGAGAGAATACAAGAAGGTAAAGGGACATTCAACTTTACAAAATATAATCATTTTCAAACAGGGTAATAGTAGCAGTGGCTTTGCAGTTAAATGCATGTAAAAACTTAAAGGGGAACTATCGCAAAAATGAAAATGTAATATTGGCTTCAGCATACTGAAATAAGGAACTTTCTAAATACAATCAATTAAATATTCTGGACCGTTTCTGAACTAATCAAGTTCATCTTCACTATTCCTCTCTCAGCATCTGTTTCTCTTCATTGTCTCTTCATGCAGCAGTTGGGTGTCAGATGAATGATCCAATATATCTTATAGGGGGGCTGCTTTTGCCTAGAAGATGTATCACACAAAATATGGTTTGGTAAAATGTTACACCAGACAAAATGTTGACCCCAGTTTGGATAATGTGTGATCAGGGCCGGTTTTAGGCCGATTGGGAGCAATTGGGTCCCGCGCCAATTGGGGCCCCACGCCCTGGAACCTTTCCTTGCAAAATTCAGCGCTGCAGCCCACCCCCATTATTTTTTTCAAGACGTGCCTGCGCACACCCGCATAAGATTGGATTTCATTTGGATTGGAGGCATGACGCAATGCAGGACAGACGCGTTACAAGTACCATAATAGTAGCAGCCCCTCCAATCAGCCCCGGGCACCACTCAATCTGGACGGAGTCGGACCCACCACCAGGCCCAGCCCAGCTGCGGTCAAACTGTATGCCTCACACACACACTACTAGCTTGGTTACTTGCACCACGCCACCACCAGCCTTTTTGGAAATTAGGCTCTTTTGTCCAGTTGGCACCTACTGCACTTCCTAGGCCTCAAGACCACATCACAGTCAAGTAGTAAGTCTCCCTGAGGGAGGGTCACAGACAGTGACTGACTCCTCGTCCCCTGTCACACTCCAGTTCTGCTCCTGCTGTATTGTCCATGAATCATTATTAATTCAATCCATGTATTGTATTTATTCAATACACCATTTTACAGTGATCTTACTGATCTTTCAAGTGTTATGCAGCAATTTAAGTTTTACGATACTTTTGCTGGCAGATAATAGAGGTGGTTCACTTTTCAGTTAACTTTTAAGTGTGTTATGGAATGACTTATTCTAAGCAACTTAGAATAAAACATAGTTGAGAAAAAAAAAAAAAAAAAAAGCTAGCAAATTGCTGCTTGCGCCCTGTTCGTGAATTGCCGAAACGCTGGTGAATTGTCGCTAGCATTAGCCACTTCGTCCTTTAGTGAATCTGCCCCAATATGTTTGTGCTGCGCATCGCTTGCATTGGAGTGTAAAAAGCGAAGGGAAGCTATGTGTGCAGCATGCTGAAACAAGCCCATGCCACAAGTAATGTCAAAATAATCCTCACCCACCAACATTTTCTGGTTTCACCCACTCTAAACCATTTTGCTATTTTCATTTTGGTGTTTCCTTCTAAAATGAATACTTTGATGCCCAGCGTGCATAGAGTTTTCAAAGTATTTGGCCTGTAGAGACCCCGACATGTAAATTGTGCAAATGACTTTATTGGTTGCCAGTTCAGCTTCTGCAAACCCAGCTCCCTGTCTGTATTATGTGTCATAACACAGCACAACCCCATCATATTCTGTATTACCCAACCTTGTTTCGTATATAGCGTTCTCTCACCATTCCTCATTTTGCTATTGTTCTCTACCTTCATTTTCTCTTTTTGTTTCCCCTATTTTCATCTTTTCTCCTATTCTCTACAACCCTCTCTGATGCCTCCACCTTCTTTATCTATATAGCACTTCTACATCTCTTCTCTACGGGGCCCATTTACTTAGCTCGAGTGAAGGAATAGAGGAAAAAAACTTTGAATTTCGAATGTTTTTTTTTGGCTACTTCGACCTTCAACTACGACCTTCGACTTCGATTTGAACTAAAAATCATTCGACTATTCGACCATTCGATAGTCGAAGTACTGTCTCTTTAAAAAATACTTTGACCCCCTAGTTCGCCACCTAAAACCTACCGAGGCCAATGTTAGCCTATGGGGAAGGTCCCCATAGGCTTCCTAACAATTTTCTGATCGAAGTAAAATCCTTTGAATCGTTCAATCGTAGGAATAGCGCTAAATCCTTCGACTTCGATATTCAAAGCCGAAGGATTTCAATTCGGCAGTTGAATATCGAGGGTTAATTAACCCTCGATATTCGACCATAAGTAAATTTGCCCCTACGTCTCTCTCAGTAATCTTTATTTATCTTGTATATGCTCTTGTGCTTTTTAACCTCTCCATATTATTTGCATGCAGAAGTGGAGAGGAGCAAAAAAAAGCTCAGATGTTACAATAAAAAAGTTCTGGAATTCAAAACTCTTGCCTCCCCCCTATTTCAAATCCCTCCTCAATTACAGCACTGGCTGTCAGCTCATTGTAAAAACAGAAAATACAAGTCACCCCTTTGTGTTCTGAATTATTCAAGGATTCCCATTGGCTGGTGGAAAATGAGGCTTTAATCATCAAATAAGGACATTGAAATGTATACAAGACACCCCAGCAATATTTTCTGAGAATATATATATAGCTGTACAATCATTTCACTGCCAGGGGGACCCTTGCCAAGATCACGTTGTGCTTACCCTGATAGGGAAGAGGTTAATCAAAACAGTAGAGTAACAGGGCAGTCGTTCTTTGCTGCATTCTCCTATCAAAGCAAGGTAATCCTGATGGATTTGAAGAAAAATGTCACCTTCGCTGGGGGAAAGTTCAATGCAATGGTCCCATAGATGCAAATTGATACTTAGTTGCAATACAGATATTGATTGCTGCCTTTTATGTTAACACAGCTTTGAACATTCCCCCAACAGATGCGCTCGGTGCTTGACTAGATCTCGAGGGTTTCAAGTACACTTTATTTTTTGTCTTCTCTGAAAATCAGCATGTAAACAAAATGTTACTTCTGACATTTGCGCACATCATTGCGTTTTGATGGATTTCTCATTGTCGGTGACCTGGTTTTCATTCGTAGGGATGATTTCTTCTTCAGGAACTTCAGGCTGAGGGTACACAACATAACACACCTTTTGTCCACAATACGTCATGGATTCTAAAAAGAAAATGGCGTCTTTAGTATATTTACTAAGAAAAAGATTATTATTTGTTATTGAAGTCTTGCTAAATGCTCACACGCTCTCACACACTTAACACTAATTGAATCTGTGTAAAGGTTAGTTGTGTGTTTGTTTTAATCAACAATATAACAGTATAAGGGTTCTATCAATTCTGGAAGACGTTTACACGTTTTACAAGGTTTGATGCCTCTTTTGCCCATTTATTTAGCCCTGCCTGTTCTTTCGACTACCTAGATATTCAGATGCATAATAAATTATTATTATATCTATAGATATTCTAAGTCTACCCAAGGTTTCACATATGTTTAATTGGCAGATGCACCTGAGGCCAAATGGTGTCTAAATATGGCAGATTTAAAGGGACGGTTCACCTTTAATTGAACTTTTAGAATGTTATAGAATGGCCGATTCTAAGCAACTTTTCAATTGGTCTTCATTATTTATTTTTCATAGGTTTTTTTTCAACTATTTGCTTTTTTCTTCTGACTCTTTGCAGCTTTCAAATGGGGGTCACTGACCCCATTCAAAAAAACAAATACTCTGTATGGCCACCTATTTATTGTGATTGCTACTTTTTATTACTCATTTATTCAGCCCCTTTCCTATTCATATTCCAGTCTCTTATTCCAATCAGTGCATGGTTGCTAGGGGAATTTGGACCCTAACAGCCAGATTGCTAAAATTGCAATCTGGAGAGCTGCTGAATAAAAAGCGAAATAATTCAAAACCCACAAATAATAAAAACTGGAAATCAATTGCAAATTGTTTCAGGATATTACTCTCTGGGCCAGATTCAATTCAGAGAGAAAAAGGTTTATCAAGTGAAAACTCATGGACGAGATTCAATTTGAGATACAATTCAATTCAGAAAAACATATCTTGTGGTTTATCACGTGAAAACTCTATTGAAGTCTAGGGGAAAAAATGAAAGTGAATTAGGTGAAAAGTTTTTTCTCCTCTCATCCATGACTTTTCACATCATAAACCACAACATAACTTTTTCTCATTGAATTGAATCTGGCCCTCTTTGTCATATTAAAAGTTACTTTAAAGGTGAACAACACCTTAATGCTCAATGATGATGGCAGTAGATGGACAAATGATGTCAAATGAAAGTCATTCTGATACCTCAGAATATATCCCCAAATGACAATACTTACCGATAAATCTATCTATACACTTTGGTTTGTTCTTCCAGTAGACTCCCAGGAAAAAAACTGGCACCCCTGTTAAAATAATAATGAGCCCAACCCCACAGACTACTGGCTCAGAATAAAAACTGAAAATCAGGAGGAATGCCCAAAATATCATATAGGTAATTGGAATAAGCAGATTGACCTAGGAAACAGCAGAATAAAAGGGTTATAAGTATTTCATATGCAGATATTTTATCACTTACTTCATATCAGTCTACTTGCTGCCTGGTGTTAACAGAGCAACAGAGAGCCCCAAGCCCCAGAGCAGCTGTATTAATGAATCTCTTTTGTGCAATGTGGGTATGTGTGTGCAGCAAGAATAATCTTTGTGCAAAATAAAAGTAGAATAAAACTCACTGATCTGAAGCATGCAGTGACTCCTCTGTGCTGCCCATACTTCTCCCCCCTCCTCGCTTGATTCTGCTTCCTTAGCCCTCAGCCCCTCCCCTCTCAGCTCTTGTCACTCAGTCCTCCCTCTTCTGGCGCTACCTTTTCTTCACAGATTGAACTATGCTTCGCCTCTCTTCTTTCTGACAGGCACCATATTTAAAAAGTATAACTTCAGAGCTGCAGCCCCTCCCGCAACTATGCATCACGAAGGAAGCAGGGCACATCACAAAGGGAGAAGACGTGCGTCCCGCTCCCTGTACAGGTGCGCGCTCGTACCACAGAGTGAGCGCGTACCTCATCCAACTGTCATCTGGAGTGCTACTCATCCAAACTCTTGTGTGCTCCTATTAAAAATAATGTGCACACATTTTCCCCACATCTCCTGCGCACTATGCGGAAAAAAAGGGGGAGGGGGAGTATTGAGTGACGAGAGCTGAGAGGGGAGGGGCTAAGGAAGCAGAATCAAGCCACGAGGGGGGAGAAGTATGGGCAGCACGGAGGAGTCACTGAACGCTTCAATCAGTGAGTAAGCAGCAACTTTTTTAACTGACTCGAGTATAAGCCGAGGTAGACTTTTTCAGCACATTTTGGGTGCTGAAAAACTCGGCTTATACTCATGTATATACGGTAATTATATCTTAGTTTAGATCAAGTACAAGCTACTGTTTTATTATTACAGAGAAAAAAGCAAATCAGTTTAAAAAAATATATTTAGTTAAAATGGAGTCTATGGGAGATGGCTGGGTCTATATATATATATATATATATATATATATATATATATATATATATATATATATATATATATATATATATATATATATATATATATATATTTATTGTGTGTGTGTATATATAAAAAAGGGGGTTATTTACTAAATTCCTAATTTGTCTAAATTTTTTCATTAAACCAAGCTTGACCAAACTCCCATACACGATTTTACCTTATTTAATAACTCAAAAAAGTCAGGTTGCGAAAAAGCGAGGGCTTGAATCGTACACATTTTTTCGGACTTTACTCCTGAATCGCTCTATTTTTTGGTTATCACCCGAATAACCCCAGTTTTTGGGATTATTGGGTTTAACCCAGCGCAGATCACATATCTTCAAATTGGGTTGGGGACATCTGCCATTGACTTATACATGACCTCAACAGGTTTGAGATGCCGGGTTTTTGGATTCAGAATTTTTGCTGCATTGGGATAGAATAAATCTTGAAAAATTCAAGTTTTTTTTCCACTAAAAATTCAAGATTTTGCCACAAAAAGCCAGACCAAAAACAAATCAAGGTTTAGTAAATAACCCCCTCAATGATGGATAAAAACACTCTTGTGGTAGAAACCTAAATAGGACAATCTTGATTAAGAGTATATCCTTGAGCTGGAGAACCTGACAAGGGCTATAAAAGTATTTATCATCACTGTTCTACTCCATATCTTTCTCATAAGTTATAATTAATTGTAATAACATGTGGATTAAATATCCTACTTATATATTTTTATAATGTGATAATTTTACCTTAATTGGTCGGAACATTTTGGGCTTCTTCAGACGCAGCACAATTAGACCCATAATTGTCACTCCGTAGCAGAGGTAGTTAATAAAGGACACATAATTGATTAAGGTGTACGTATCTCCAACAAGCATGATAATTATGGTTGCTCCGCACTATAACAGAAACAGCATTATTATGAGGTGATGGATGGCTTAAAAATGGGATCTAGCTACATAAAGATAACAGGTTCACAGGACAATGTTAAGACAGCTCCTACTTCTTGATAACATAAAATTCCCCTTTTGAAACTTTAAACAATGGACATAAATTAATATATATGTACCACAAAACTATTGCTGTACAATGCTAACATGCAAATACCAGGAAATTATTGAAATATAAAAACCCTGCAAGGAAAGCAGAATATAGAAATATTTTAGCAATAGGACGGCATGGATATTTTATTAGATCTTATTCATTTGAGCTATGGATTTGGCCTGTGAGTTTTCAGCCCATGGGCACAGAGGTTATATCTACATATTTATTTATTGTAAATATATAAATATTGTATTATTCACAGTTCCTAAAGGCTGGTTATTCTCTGGCAGTTAAGTGTCTGTATTTATTGGGATGTGGTAGTAATTATTCTATCGCAATAGCAAAATAAAATCAAAATTTTTTTTACAATTTAAATGCTTTGATTTTGTATCCTTCATTGTCTTATGTTTTGTTGAATGTAATAACAAATGGAAAATTTACTCCAGTTTTAGTAACCCCATCCTGTCAGATGTTTGCATTCAAACAGTTAACCTGATTGATTTATATTGATTACTTGACCTGTTTGTGCACATTTTTCAACTGATTTTACAATTTTCTCATACATTTTTCTGTTGTTTGAGAGCACACATTGTATTGGTCACTGTGCATTCAAAATGGTTAGACTTCCTCTAAACGTAGTAATAATTTAAGAACCGGTGGCTGGTTGACTCAGGAGGAAGTAGGGTTGCCACATTTTCTGGAAAAAAATGGCCAGCCTTCATATATTTCTACCTTTCTTTCCTATTAATAATACTGGCACGAAGACTAATTTTTACAGGCCAGGCAGGTAAACATTTACCGGATGGCAACCCTAGGTAGAAGAGACTAGAACATGTGAAAAGCAACCCCTGGGAACTTAAGGGGAACTCCACAAAACATATCTTAAGCTTTTTGAAAAGTAAATATAATTTTAAGCATATTTGAAATTTACATCAATTAAAAAATATACTTTTCATGATTTTTAATGGGTTTCTGACAGTTCCCTAAGCCTAGCCCCCTGTTCTCCTGCTGATCTGTCTGACTACTTTGCTGAGCTGACTGACTACTGTTACTTTGTATCAACAGCCAGCTGTCCTCAGCCTGCAACCTCCAAACTCCACAATTCCCTGCACACGTGATTTCAATAAGGAACACAACACAAAGAGTACAATGCATTGTGGGTAATGTAGTTCCTGCATGCTGTCTGTAAGCTGGAGAAGTTGTTACAATTTGTAACATCACTGTTTAGTCCTTCCTTCCCTGCCAGGATTTCAAATGATGCAGAAAGAGAAGAACTGTTAAACAGCTGGATTTCAGCATAGACAATGGCATTTATTCATACTTTTTAAAGAAAACAGGTAACTGTGTTATATGGGCCTTTTTATCAAATTTTGGTTGGAAGCCAGAGTTCCCCTTTAAAGAGCTTAGCGCCCTGCTTTCCAAACCTCTTTTCTTAAAGGAAAACTATACCCCTGAATAATGTAGGTCTGTATAAAAATATATTGCATGAAAAAGCTCATATACAAAACCTTGCTTCATGTAAATAAACCATTTTCATAATAATATACTTTTCTAGAAGTATGTGCCACATCACAAATGTAGTAGTTTATTAATCTTTCAGTCACATCTGCTACTTATTATAATAGGCTTAGTGGTGGAACTTTCCATTCTCTGAGCAGAGGATACTACTCTAAGCACCAGGCACTTTCATGTGACTCCCATCAAAAATGAAAGGGGGATTTTCAAAGGTTTAGTCCCCTCCAATGGAGCTACAAAATGTTTAGTAACCCCCCACTCTAAATATTGAAGGTCTCTATAAATATATATCACATAAATCAACCCCCTATGTAAAACAAGGTCTCATAGAAATAAAGCCCTTTTTTCTGAAAAAGTATTTCTCTAATAGCATGTGCCAATGAATAATCCAATATGGAAAAATGTACTTGTATCTATACATAAACTTGGCAGGATTATTGTTGTCTACCAGAATTAGAACAAAAAAGTCACATAAATATCAGAGGCTGCACTTCCACATACACTTACTACAGACTTTCCAAACTGCTTCCAAAACCATACTATTCACATTGTTTTACACATACTTATAATGAAGTATATAACATTTTCCTTTAATTACATTTGCTGAATAGACAGTGCTAAAGTGCAGACCATAGATATACGTATAACAGCTTAAATACTCTCTTGTACTTACACAAACAAGAAGAGCTGGGACTGGGGTGCAATATTTAAAATGGATCATAGCAAGCAGGCTGGGTAAATGGCCTTCTCTGGCTCCAGAGAAACATAACCTGGTGGGGAAAGAATCCAAATCAGTAGAAAAAATAAATGTCCTTATGTCCAAATGCAATGTTGATTGAAAATTTTCTATCACGCTTGCGAATGCTGCATTGTTTTGTAATTACTGTAGTACTAAGGAAGATTGCAGAACAATGTTAGGTGGAAAAATTTATGAATGATATAACACTTTCAGAGATTAATAAACTGCAGAAACCCGGAAGAGAAAAGATTGAATGCAATGTGAATATCAATATCAGGTGGTAGGTTTGGAGAACATAGTTTAATAGCACACCTTCAAAGAAAAGTCTACGGCTCTGACTTTGCACCTGAAAGACGGCATAATACAGGAGGCTGTTTTTACACTCCAGGGACTATCTATCAATCTAGTTCCCTATTTACAACAAGTTTAGCATGCTGGGAAACCATGATGCCCAGCACAAGAAAATTGAGGGCAGTGCTCTGGTCTTTATTCACAGATGGCCGCCATTGCTTTAATGCCATTTTTGACTTTTTGTAGTCTAATACTTGAGAAAAGTTGTTGAACTGATCAACTATTTAAGTATACCCTAAATACAGCTTTCAGATATACCTGAAACTTCTGCCTATGCCATTGTACAGGTATAGGATCCATTATCCGGAAACCCAGTATCCAGAAAGCTCAGAATTAAAGAAAGGCCATCTCCCATAGACTCAATTTTATACAAATAATCTCAATTTTCCAAAATGATTTCCTTTTTCACTTTAATAATAAAACAGTACCTTGTACTTGATCCAAATTAAGATATAATTAATTATTAGTAGAAGCAGAACCAGCCTATGGGTTTGTTACATTTTTACATGATTTTCTAGTAGACAAGTTATAAGGAAATAAATATCCATTATCTGAAAAACCCCAGGTCCCGAGCATTCTGGATAACAGGTACCATACCTGTATTATATTATTATATTTAGCTTTGGCACATCTTTCATTAAACACAGCTATTCGTGTTAACATCATATCCTCATTTTGAAGACTTTGAAACACATTTACAGTTCCTTATTTTTAAGATTTAGCTCATATAATAAAAAAGCAGACTATTTCCTCGTACTAATATCTATGTTTTACATGCCTTCAAACAATTATGCATGGGTTTTACCTAAGCAGCCGTGCAGTTTACTACACCACCATCAAAATATTAGATTAGACATTAAGGGGCAGATTCACTAAGGGGCCGATTCATCAAGAGTCGAATATCGAGGGTTAATTAACCCTCGATATTCGACTGTGAACTAAAATCGTTCGACTTCGAATATCGAAGTCGAACGATTTTGCGCAAATCCTGCGATCGATCGATCGAAGGATTTTTCATTCGATCGAACGATTAAATCCTTCGAATCGAACGATTCGAAGGATTTTAATCCAACGATCGAAGGAAAATCCTTCGATCAAAAAATCACAGGCAAGCCTATGGGGACCTTCCCCATAGGCTAACATTGACTTCGGTAGCTTTTAGCTGCCGAAGTAGGGGGTCGAAGTTTTTTTTAAAGGGAAAGTACTTCGACTATCGAATGGTCGAATAGTCGAACGATTTTTCGTTCGATTCGTTCGATTTCGTTCGAATTCGAACGAATTTAACCAATTCGATGGTCGAAGTACCCAAAAAATACTTCGAAATTAGAATTTTTTTCATTCGAATCCTTCACTCGAGCTTAGTGAATCGGCCCCTAAGGGTCGAATTTCGAAGTTAAAAATACTTCGAAATTCGACCCTCGAATTGAAATCCTTCGACTTCGAATATCGAAGTCGAAGGATTTAGCGCTAATCCTTCGATCGATCGATCGAAGGATTTTTCGTTCGATCGAACGATTAAATCCTTCGAATCGAACGATTCGAAGGATTTTAATCCAACGATCGAACGAAAATCCTTCGATCAAAAAAAGGTTAGCAAACCTATGGGGACCTTCCCCATAGGCTAACATTGACTTCGGTAGGTTTTACCTGCCGAAGTAGGGGGTCGAAGTTTTTTTTAAAGGGCAAGTACTTCGACTATCGAATGGTCGAATAGTCGAACGATTTTTCGTTCGATTCGTTCGATTTCGTTCGAATTCGAACGAATTTAACCAATTCGATGGTCGAAGTACCAAAAAAATACTTCGAAATTCGAAGTATTTTTCATTCGAATCCTTCACTCGAGCTTAGTGAATCTGCCCCATAATGTAAACGTTTTTTGTCACCTACAAAAAGCTGCAACTAAAGATGGCAGAAATGTCTTAATACATGAGCCAGCATCAGTACTCTGATATTAGTATATCATGTGATAAAGGTCTATCTAAAAGTTGAGGGCAAACTTTGTAATCGTTATAACGTGATCTATGCATTTAGGATAAATGCTAATTCAGTATCTAGGATTAGATGTCACATAGATGGTATTAAGATTAGAAGATCATGTGATTCTCAATATGTAATTCTTTTGTGGACAAAAGACAATGACTTCTACTAGGTCACATGTTCCCTAAACTATTCGCTCACTTCCTATTAAAGGAGAAGCAAACCCAAAAGTTAAAAAAACCCTACTTCCCTACCCTACATAGACCCCCCCCCCAGTGTTACCCCGGGCAAATGCCCATAACTTTTTACTTACCCCTCGGTGCAGATTCAGTCATCGGAGTTCACGGGGGAAATCTTCAGCCGCTTTGGTAATCTTCTGAATAAGACCAGCGCTTCGGAAGTTTTGGAGCATGCGCAATTGTCGCGAGACATAAAAATTGCTCCAACTGCGACGCCACGTCTATCTCATTCGAAAGATTACTGAAGAGAAGAAGATGGCGCCCCTGAACTCCGCTGGACAGAATCTGCACGGTAGGGTAAAGGGGGGCCCAGACCACAGGATCTGTTTCCTCTATATCATTCAAATCCCCCTCCCCCCGTGGAAGGGGGGATTGCAGGTAGGGGTGAGCAGGAGTGCCTATGTGCGCCGGGCCCTTCAAAAACAATTTTGGCAGGGGGACCCGGTGTGCTCTTGTTATACCCTGCTCAATTCAATAAAGGTAGCTATTTCTTCATTTTAACATTTTTTGGCAATGGGAAATAACAACATATCCCAATGGAATCCATGGAGAAACAATGCATTGTAGGTAGATTCGAAAACAGCCATTAATAGCCACTTACCACTGTACAAAGGCACATAAAGCTTTACACGTATGAGTGTGTGCTGTGACAGTTTGATCTGTTTTTAATAAAACAATATCACTTTCGGAGGTGAAATTAACAGCAAAAATTCATTGAATTGGGAGTTATTATTTCTCATATTATTACTCATAATAGTGCTAAACAAATGGTAATTTTAACACTAATTGTGTTAAAATGCCCCCAATCTCCTACCATTAACAATTTTAATGGCCTGAAAATACCAACACAGCTACTGTACAGTATTTTTCTGATTATTTTTGCCTGAAGACATGTCAGGATTTTCACATGAGGAGGGTTAGAGCAGGTGATTTGGAGACAGCAGGTAAAAAGTCCCAAAATGTATTGTAAAAATGTTTGCAGTCATAAATATATAGGGTTGGATTTATAAAGCTTCTAATTTAGAATATTCTTCATTTTGTTACTTTGGTAGGAATTAGTACTGTTAAAGCTGTACTGTTAAAATGTCCATCTAGCTAGTAATGACTAGCTAGTAAGATGTTTCTAGAAGCTCATTATTTCAGTATAATTCTAATAACCATTTCCACTAAGGAAATTCCTAATCTTTCCATAGGACAAAGGGGTTTTAGCCAGGATGTAACTTGAACACACATTTAATAAATATCTTTATCAAAAGGAATTTAAAGAGTTATTTTTTAAAACAAAATCAAGCAGGAATGCTGAATTAGAGATTTGAAAGAAATTAGATCTATTTTATTTTTTTGAAAGTAGATATATGTGGTCATTTAAATAGACACCAAATTGAAGTGCAAGGGTAGGCAGTAAGTAAAGGGGCCCCTTGCAGCCTCTGGCCTCTGTGTTTGTTAGGGGAACAGAAGGGGAGTGACTATGTGAACACAGGCAATGGTTTATTCATAAGGCAAAAAACAGGTTTCTGCACTCTGCAGCGTCATACTTTAGGGTCCCAGGTCCACCAGGGCTTCTGTCGGAGGGGCCTCCACCCCTTCAGTCCCCAGCCACAACCCAACACCTCCCTACACATACCTGTTCTCTGCTATCGGGGCTGACGGGAGATCAGGGGGCAGCACGGGGTCTCAGAAAGGTGTGGGTCTGGGTTGGTGGGACCCACAAGGACTGGGGACAACTGGGTTTTTATTCAGTGCCCCCCCCAGCCCATTCCAAATGTGGCACTCTGCATTGGAGCACAGACACCTGCTGCAATTCTTTTATGGGTAAGATACAAAGTGCTACTGCAAAAAAAATGGCAAATTGCACCCTGTTTTTGCACTTAGCATCCTGCCCTGCACATAGAAAATGAAATGAAATAAATATGCTTCTACTTTAGGGGACAAGTCATTTAATACTTCAATGCTAAAAATATTCTATTTGTTTTGTCTTTGTGGATCCATTCTGGGAAGCTTCTCAGAAAAAGAAAACATACTCTACACATTAGATGGTGTCATAAACCCAGGTAGCATAGAAGAAATGTAAACGATTAACAGATTAGGGGTACTATTTACTTTATCAAAGATAGTCAATCTTAAGGCAAATTTAACGAGTGAAATGAATCAGTACTCAAATATGTTAACTGCTAAATATTTTGGATACTCTCTATTTTTAAAACTACCGCAAAGCTTGATCAAAGATTTGAAAAAAATTGAAATCAGATTTAAGGTGTTAGCTGCTAAAACTACAATGTTAGATCATACTTCCTCAAACCTTGATGAGGTAAAGAGGTATCCATTTATCCCTCCGAAAGTGGACAGCGCCACTGAGACTGGCATGATCCAGGAAAAATAACCCAGTAGCTTTTCACCAAATGTCTAAACCAATAGAAGGTAGAGATGCTGAAATATAGAGGCAGGAGGCACAGGATGCACAGCACAGTTTGAGTGAGATACGGACACTGCTTTTCTACTTACAACTGCAACAGCATTTGAAGACATGAGTTCTTGAGGCGACATAGCAGTAAAGTATGCGATATTGGTGAATGTGTACACAAATGTCACCAAGGGGATGGATATAAATATGGCAAGAGGTAGGTTCCTAATAAAAAAAAGAAGAAAATCAATAATGTACACGAATGCCTTATAGCTATAACACAAATTCTACCATCATAGTATATACATTTATGTATATTTCTATTGCATGACTTTGTTTTAATGTGCAATTTATTTAAACCCTACTTAATTCTTTATTCTAACAAAGGGTCTAACTATGATATATTTATTGGGATTAAATCCTAATAAAATGGATGTATTCCAGGGTGGTCCACCTGGCAGCCTGTGGTCCCCATCCAGCCTGTGACTCTAGCTTTCTCCCTCAGTGATATCATGGGGGGGCCTCTAATACAGTGACATGCCAAGGCACTATTATGTGACAGCATATGTAGCAAATTCTAGCAGTTGTTTAACTCTGGTGTGCTGTCAAATAATAACACTTGGTGATCAGCAGTTTCCATCAGAAATGGGAGGGGAGCAGGGACATAACTATAGAGGAAGCAGACCCTGTGGTTGCAGGGGGTTCCAGGAGGTATTGGGGCCCCAGATAATATACAATTTCAATAAATACAGGCAAAACAGGTCAACCTCTAGATTTTGGGGGCCTGAAAAATAATTTGCTGTGTGGCCCAGTAATATCTATTTACACCACTGGAGGGGAGAAGTAAAGAGAAAGAAAAAGAGAAAAATGAGCAAGATGAAAATAACAGAAGGTAAACTGTGCAATACTAGGGGTACAGGGAAAGTGCACAGAAGAGACAATTTAAAAAATGATGGGCAAAATAGAAAATGAAGGAGTAAAAGGGTAGAGGAGAGTGAAAGGGGCAAAGTGTAGTGCTTTAAAAAGCTGATGGGATGAATCAGCACAACTGGAAGAAAAAAGTTTAAACGGTTAATAAAGGGAGAATGAGAGCAGAATGGGACAAGAGAAAAAGATCAGGGAGAAATTAATGAGGGTAACAAGGAGATGAAGAGTAAGAAAATGTTCTGGGAATCTGAAATCAACAAAGCAGGGGAGAAAGGGAGAACAAAAGAAGAAGATGGAGAGGGAATGCAAGATTTGATGAAGAAGGGAAAGGGAACAGGAAATAGAAATGGGCAGAAAGTCAAAACAGTGAAGGTTGGAAGAGCACATTATGAAGAAAAATTGAGAAAAGAAAGGATAGAATAAAAAGATGAAAGAGGAGTAAAAGTCAGTTTCACTAGAATGTGGGTGGCCAAATCCGGACCCACTTGGTTGGCAAACCTTACCAAACTGGCAGATATGGCTATGTATGTTCACCTTTACACCTGTTTCTTCATATACAGCATATTTACAAGCATAGGAAGTGTGAGGATAAACTTATTTCAACTGGTTTCCACAAATAAAACAACAGACAAAGACTACTTGCCTTCTAGGTTCAACCATCTCTTCTGTGACATAGTTAAGAAAGTTCCAACCGCTGAATGCAAAAGATGCTTGTAAAAAAGCAAGTGCCAGCTGCCCCACTGTTGGAATCATCCAGAAATTAAACGCATTGCTCGGTTTTAGCTCTTCATAATTTCCTGCAGGTTAACATCATACGCACATCAAAGTTGGACAGAAATTGCATGTATACAGTCAACTAGCTTCCCCTTTGTGTAATATTAGGCTGGATGTTGGTGACCCAATGCTAAAGGCTTTGAGGACAGCCAGTGTACAGCTAAATCTCTTAGCCCGAGTAGTTGGTTGCAAGTGTTAGCTCTAGCAGCTTCCAGTAAACAGGCTTGGTATCACATCCTAATATGCATCAAAGATAGTACCTTTAAATATCTGCATGAATCCGACTACAATAATGAGGCCCAAAGCTAAGAGTTTTCCAGCAGTGAATATATCCTGGATACGGGTGGCCCATCGAACACTTGAGCTATTCACCCAAGTCAACAGCACTGCAGTGAAAAGAAAACAGAAAAATCTCTCACAAATTCACAATTCAAATTCATGTCTGCCATAGAATAGTTCCAAAAAACATTATAAAAATAAAAGTGGATGTCATTTTTCTTTGGTTACATTAACAAAAGCAATTAAAAAGCATTTCCTTTGTCTGGCAGACACCTTGCGGTTCTTAGAGAGAATATAATTACTTATACTGGAAATGTGCAGAATTCCCACCGGCTATATGAAAAATACAAGAACCTGTGCTCAGGTTTTATGGTTTAAGTGATGTGGAAATGCATTGCAGAAACAAATGATAGCCAATATTACTTACACAAGCAGACTATAGAGAGAACCCTGGAGGCATCGTAGGGAGGGATACATTCAGGGAACACTGGCTGAAGGACGTAGTTGGAGAAAGTCAGCGTAATAACTGCCAGACTTGTTGGATACATGATGAGCACTGTACTCCAGAGTAGGAGAAAGCTGTGTGCCCAGGGTTAAAATAGAAAAATAAACAATATTTATTAGCAATTTTCTCAAATAAATTAGAAATTTCTCCTGTGAGCAAAGCTGCAAGAAACATGGGGCTGCAGTAATGAGTTTCACCTGAATATCCAAGATGTCACTTCATGGACAAAAATAATGCTGAGGCACAGACAGTGCTGTGTGCTTATGATGAGCCATCACATGAGCATGAAACATTTGCAAATACGTACATGGTTTTAGGCCCACAAAAGGCCCTATATGCTACAGCAGGACACGTTTAGTAGTGTAAAGATGAGTATATGCAATAACGCCACCAATATAGTATGTGATGATTCTTAGTCAAATAATTAAGGGGGAATGTAATAAAAATCACAAGCGTTATTTAAAATAGTGTATATATTTTGCCCTGCTTGCAATGTAAAATCATTCGCTGGTGACTATCACATTACGTACGCATTATCTATAAGCAAAGGTTTAGCACTAACACCTGCTCTGGAGTTTTGTTAAATATTTTGCCACAAAAAACATTATAACATACACTGCGACTGTTCACAAAAGCCATTTGGTCGCAAACTTTGTGATGAAGCCGCTGAGGTCTGTAATGGGTCAAAAAGGATGCGAACACGGTCGCTAATGTTCGCAAGTGTCTTTGCACAGGTTTTTTTGCGCTATTGAAACATAACATTCCTGCATGCTTGTTGTAAATCATTATTTTGTTGTATAAAATATGATACATTTCAAGACATAATAGTGGATCTGCAGAGGAATGCCCAGCCAGTTTATATAACACATAAGTATTATGCCTACACATATATATATGATGATTCTTAGCTAAACATTGCTGTATGCAACTATTTTGTCATTAACTGTACATGCCATGGACCCAGTATTTAAAAGCCACCAAGTGATCTCTTTAACACCATTAAAGTGAGGAAAAAAGGAAACTCGTCTGGGCCTTGCCCATGGTTCAGATGCAGTTAGAGTCTTGTCAAAATCAATGCAAAATCATTCGTTCAACGTTGTGCTGACGTTTGCACCAATCAGGCATAATTTGGTTAAACTGCAGCGTGCCATAAACATGATATATCTGTAGAAAAAAGTCAAATCAACTGGACATGCTGTGTTTTTTTCCTTAAAAAGTAAAAAAAACACAGCAAGTCCAGTTGATCTGACATATTTCTACAGATATGCCATTACCTGGATAAAGGAGAAGCTTCAAAAACCATAAACATGTTGTTTTTAATTTGCTGTTAGCTGTAGTCTAGTCTAGCAACATGCTGGACATGTTGGATATATATTGGATTTAGTGTGCACCCTATTGATTTTCTTCCATGAATGTTTGGTGAGTGCTGACCAATATAAAACCTATAACAGAAAAAAAATTGACATAACAGCTGGAATGCAGTGAATCACATTCTACCCTTCATTTTCAATGAGTGTGCCAATATTTTAATCAATCTCAAAAACTTAAACTGAAAAATAGCATGAAATATACAAATATACAACTTCTACATGAACTAGCCAGCTTCTAGATGACAATTTTTATACAGGTCCTGACAACTTGCATAAAGTGAACAAATGTTTTAAAAATTTGTAAAACATGCAGTCTTTGAATACACAGATGCAATGCTCAAGTCAGCCAAAATTTAAAATGTGCATGGATGTTTAATCCGCATCCGTTGTTTTTTGCATTTTTGTAACAGCACAATTTGTTAGGACAAGGCTGTCCAACTGCTGGATGCATCCCATTCTACATCAGTAATTGTATACATATATATTTACAGTGTCAGTATGGTGCCCAACACAAACAATACAGTAACTTAGTGCCAGGATCAAGAGATTCATCCAAGAAAGGTGAATGGACAGTTTAAAAAAAACAAAAGTTGGAACTGGCCACCAATGGCTGGTATAATGTCCCTTTAATATATTTTTCCTGCACTCATTATATACCCACTTATACCGCTGTATATTCATGATAATTTCTTGGGGATCACACTGAACCGTAATGATTTGGTGAGCTTGAAAGCTCGGTTGGAGCATCTTGTTTGAATCGACTGTAATGTTATTTTGAGTGAGAACTTGCTAAAGGGCCATTTATTTAAAGAGAGAGGGTAGGTTTTTGATCTGAGCATCTAAATCTTCCAAGTAACTAAACATTATTTCTGTATCAATTCAAAACATTTTAAAACCCATTAGCAATACAGACACATTCAAAATGACTTCTTTTGAAAGGCTGTAACATGCAGACTGAGTACAATGAGATTTATCTTATTCTGCTGTGCAGGTAAAGAATCCTAGAGAGAGAGAGAGAATTTTCATTCATTATTACAAACAGTTCCGGTTTAGTGTATAGAGGATGTGGATTTCTCAGGGATGAAGTAAACAAATGTTAATGTGATCTAATACTTACCCTGCTAGCCCACCAAAAATCTCAGTGACATATGAATAATCACCTCCTGATTTTGGGATAGTTACTCCAAGTTCAGCATAACACAATGATCCAAGGGCTGCCACTCCACCACCAAGAACCCAGATAATCAACGCCAGTCCTACAGAACCAGTGTGTTCAAGGACTCCTTTAGGGGAAATGAAGATCCCTGAGCCTATAATATTGCCTGGAAAAAAGAACAGGTTCAGGGAGATTTTAATTAAAAAAAAGAACAAAGATACATTTATCTTCAATAATGTTTTTTTCTTTGCTTAGCTAAAAAATCTATGGCACAAGGCCCAAATCTTATGGATAATGACCTAGGTGCAATTAACCACCTGAAATGACAAGTTTTACGGTTTTAATAGCTAATTAATCTTAAAAAGTTGGTGTGCAGTTCTCTTTGATATTTACACATTAGCACTGAAAGGAGAGAATCTCTTTCTGTAGAGCTGTAGGCAAAATAATTTAGGTGTAATTAGGTCTTGCATGCTTACAGCTGGTGTGGGAAGTCAAAGCTACAATTTTCCAGCTGTTGCTAACTTTCAAATTCCAGCAAAAGGTAAATGTGGTCCCAAAAAGACAAAAGGGCTACAATATATCCATCCTTGAACTAGAAGACAAAGAAAAGTGCCCAAATGCTGCCTAAGTCTAAAACCAGAAAGTTAACATCAACAGGTCCTGCAACAGAACTCCTTTACAAACCCTTTCAGTAAAACAGCTTTTAGAATTTACAATACATTCTCTTCTTAACCATTGAACAGCACTTGAAAGCACTATATTTTATCCTTGCTTAAAAGTAATTTAAAGCTGAATAAATAATTTATCGAAAAATGCTGTATATTATACTGTATATTGAACCAGCCCAGAAGTTCAGCAACCTGATGACATTTAATTTGTCTCTTCAAAGGAAAGGATTCATTTTTTTCCACCAAATTATCAGATAAATTGCCCATTACAAATGGGTCTATAATGCCAGACTGAGATTGTAATCCTTTTTAAATATTCGAGATTCCCTCCAATCCATAGGTACCATATCATATGAAAACTTTGGACATCTGCCATTGACTTCTACATGACCTAGACAGGTTTGAGATGACGTAGTTTTGGATTTGAATTTTTTGCACCTTTGGGGTATGATAAATCTCTGCACAAATTTAGTTTTCCCCCCTAAAAATCTTGACCTGAAAAAATCAAGGTTTAATAAATGGGCCCCTAAAAGAAACATACATATAATGGCTATGTCCCCATGCTTGAACAATAGATGAGAGATGTCCCTTGGGAATGGGATTAAAGGTTTCAGGCAAATTATATTTATCACATATGAATTGTGGAAGCAGTACAAAATGCTTAGTTTTTCTCGCAGCTTTAAGCATTTTACCTCCATGTGATAAATCAGAGGGAATGGGCATTTCAACCTAACCACATGGTAATGATAAAGAATTATAACCTTGCGCATCATCTCTACCCATATTCCTTGTCCTCTAGATATTTGGATATACAGGAAATGCTTTGTATTATCCAGTAGTTTCATTGGTTAAGTGCCAGTGATCTAACATAAATTAAAAACAGTTGGAAAAAGAGATCATAGAAAGGTTGCATTTCCTTGCTTGAACATACCCATGCAAATAACTTACACGGAAAGGCCAGCTTTAAACACAGGCTGAACGTGCATTTGTCAAGCAGTTACAACCGTGCACGGAACAAAGAGAGGGTATCTTCTTTGCAAGACGGTTGTGTAATCGACTCCAAGTTTTCATGCTAGAAGGAAATCTAATTTGTACTTAGCAGAACCTCTTTATTAGCTAGCAAAAGCCTTTAGCTTAGTGGCACAAGGTCAAACTACCACCCCAGCCACATTCAGAGTCCCTCCATTTTTACCCAGGCAACCACCCTGAGAAATGATGTCCCTTTTTCTAAGTGCTCCCTGCTTGGCATGCAGATCTGCAAGCAGACTTTCACACATTGTCGTGCAAAAAGGCAGCCAAAGCAAGTGCGGCCACTTAACCCTTTCATGTACGAAATATATGTGAGCTGGGAAGGAAGAAGCATTTTGCAATGGACTACTTTCATGGGAGAGTTTGATGAAAATCAGAACTATCTCTTTCAAAAACTTGCACATGATTAAAGAAATATAACTTAAAGATGCTAATTTGTCAGACAGTCAGACTACAGTATGATTTGTCCAGTTCTTAATGTTAAGGGGCCTATTTATGAAGCCTCGAGTGGAAAATAACCTAAACTTTGTCGAGATTTACCCCAAAGCTACTAAATTCGAAAATCCACCATCTCTAACCTGTCGAGGTCATGCAGAAGTCAATGGCAGATGTCCCTTTTACAATTTGAAGAAATTTCTTGATGTCATCATCTGTGCTTTTTTTGTTTGATAATCTGGGTTTTTGGATGACAACTTGAAAAAATCGCACGATTCGAGGCGCAATTTCGAAAAAGTCATACAAATCGAATTGTCACACAGTTTGGTCAAGACTTTTACTGCAGTGACTTTTTTGAGCTGATTTTTTGATAAATGATTTAAATTTGTGGATGGGAGTTAGGTTGACTTTGTTTTAATAAAAAAATGGGATAAAATCGAGATTTAGTAAATTCCCCCCTAAACGTCATTGAGGAGATTTATGACCATATAAAAGCTTTTATACATGTCATGGGACTCGGAGGTGACTTTAATAGGCAGATTTATCAAGGGACGAATAGTAAATTAGAATTAAAATTTTCGAGTGTTAAAATTCACACATCCAAATTTTAATCCCCCTATTTGAATGTAAATTTGAATGTGAGATTTATCACATCTTGACCATGGAAACAGTCCTAATTCAGATATTCACCACCTAAAACCTGTCGAGTTAATTTACAAGTCAATGGCAGAGGTCCATTAAGCTATTGAGATGTTACTAGCCTTCCTGACTGTCAAGGTTTTTTCTGCGGGAGAAAAACTTGTTTCTTACTAATCAAATACGAAACGAATACGATTAAAATTTTTGGGTCGGAACCATTCGATCGAATATTAGCCATTTGAATTTATTCTTAAATAACCTACCAGTCGAATTGTGAGTATATTTGAATTCACATGAATTTGAAATTCGACCTTTGATAAATGGGCCTCTAATTATCCTCATCCTCATATACTCTGCACTTAACCCATTATCAACATACAGTCATATGAAAAAGTTTGGGAACCCCTTTTAATCCTTTGGAGTTTTGTTTATCATTGGCTGAGCTTTCAAAGTAGCAACTTCCTTTTAATATATAACAAGTCTTATGGAAACAGTAGTATTTCAGCAGTGACATAAAGTTTATTGGATTAACAGAAAATATGCAATATGCATCATAACAAAATTAGACAGGTGCATACATTTAGGCACGCCAACAGAGATATTGCATCAATACTTAGTTGAGCCTCCTTTTGCAAATGTAACAGCCACCTATAGCCTTTGATCAGTGTCTGGATTCTGGATGGCGGTATTGTGTGATCATTGTTTATGTTGTCCCATTGCACATTTGACTATGGGGCCCTTAACCCGCTGCCAAAAGATTGGCATGTACTCTATTAACTATTTTTTCGTGGCTCATTTGCACCTAAGGTTCTGTTCTGCAGTGTATGGGCACTACTACAATAGAGAAAGAAACTGCAAAATTTCTGGTAAATCAGCACCTACAAGTATGCAAACTACAGAAGACATGGAAGGTGAGTTCATAGATAGAGCAAATGATTGGTTTAGAGCTCAGGTAAAAAAAACCTAGCTCCCTTTTCATTATGGATGGAGAATACTCCTTGGTAATTATGAAGCTTTATTTAGCTTCCTGCCTGTATCTCTGATTCGATAGCAGGTTCTTTGCAACACCGCTGAGTTGGTAATAATATTATGTAGCACAGTGGGAGATGAATAAGGTTAACTTACCAAGCAAAAGTAAACAAAATAAAAATGAACTCTGGAGAACCACATCAGATTCTGTGTGTTTATTCAATCACAACATGTTTCGGATAAACATATTCTTCATCAGGTGCTAGCACCTGTGATTGAATGAACACACAGAATCTGATGTGGTTCTCCAGAGTTAATTTTTATTTTGATCTTGGATGTATTGTGGCTTGGACGGTGCCAAGAACCCTGAGACGTTTTGGAGTGAGGGACCACCCAAAAATCTGTATAGTTACCTGTAAAAACAAAGAAACTTTGAGGAACACTTATTATTCTGTCGCTGGCATTAAAAGTGTCAGTGTAATCCTTGTGGCAGCAAGTCACTCATTTATCTCTGTCACTTTGTGAGCCATGTGCTCCAATTCTAACTGCTGGTACAGTTTCTGCTAACATATAAATTGAGATATGCACTCCCCATTGTTAGCAGAGAGCTGATCTTTACTGCATGTGCAGCTTCTCTGTAAGTGAGGACAGACACGCCAACTTCTGTGTGAACAGTAACTTGGTTGCTTTATAGAACTCAGCATAAACACTTACAGCATAACATGTGTGTAACAGGAACTTTTCATAGAGAGCATACAGAGGAAGAGGAAGAAGAAAATCACACAAGGTTACAGGTCAAACATGACATCACATTGCAAAGCAACAATAGACCCTGCATGAAGTAACACGCACTGGAACAATCTGTCTGTTGTTTTCCAACACCCATGGCCATATTTACCATATAGGCTAAAAAGAGCCTGTACCTTGGGTGGCAGATTTAGAGTGGCGTCCTTTGGGTGTCTAAATGGTAAATAAAATGTGTGCAAACAAACCTCCCCATCCCACCACTGATTACTTGCAACTAAAATCTGCAGTGGGTTGGGGTGAGGTATCTTTTGCGGCAACAAAAGCCAACAAGCACAGGGCTGCCATCAATAATAACAGTGCCCAATACTACTAATTTAACAGGGCCCTGTCCTCAAGGAGGGTTGCGGGCTCTGCCAACAAGTATGGGATGGTAATTAAAAGCATGCCCCGTGCTCACATAGTTATGCCCCTGATCTGCTTCAGCCATTCCCATTATGCCACAACCCTACCCATTATCCACTCAAACCCTGCCCATTATCCACTCAACCCCTGCCCATCATCCAAAAGATTATCCCCATTTATCACTCACTCTTGTGTCTCTTTGCCACCCCTCTATCACAGGGCCCTGACTGGAGCACCCCCAATGACCAGCCAAAAAACGAAAGTTAAAGGGAACTTATAGCCCCATTTTTAACATAACCTTATTTATTATGTAGAAAAGGGGCATAAACACTATCTTTACTTCCAAAAATAAATATAAATGTACTTTATTTTTACACAGGCATAACTGATTTCACAGATTAAAAGAACCATTTCCAAGCACCATTTTTGGCTCACAATATCATGTCACCCCTCCCTCACACTTTTTTAATTGTAAAGAGATAGAGTCCCTTTGCTTACCATAGTTAGTGGATCACATACTCTCTGGAAAGCAAAGGAACCTCAAGGTCCAGTATCCATCACTTCACAATGTAAAAAGGTGTGGGAGGGGTTGCAGTACACTACCAGTCTAAAAGGAGAGGGAATGGTTCTTGGCTTCCTTTCAGTCTTAGGAATCAGGTATACTAGTAATATAAATGGAAAGAGTTGCTTTAAAAACATGTATGTATATTTTTATTTATATAATGCTACTTATGTAAGCAGCACTATACAGCAGAACAATATATCAATAGAAAAAACAGGGGCCCATTGCAATAATAAATACAAAGTACAGTTACATTAAATAATAAGCTAAGTGTCAAAGAGACAAGGGAAAGTGGTCCATGCCCTGTAGAGGTTATAATCGAAATCTATGTGGGTGTGTAATGTACAGACACAAATAGGAGGATACTAAATGCTGCAGGTTAGTTACAGTGTTTGACACTGAAAGGTAAGTGCCATAAAAATTAAATGCAATAAAACCCTCTGTTGGTCACCATTAGGCTAAACCTGATGCCATACGTAAGTATACAAGATGCATGTAATAACCCAAAAAGCTAATTGGATCCCATTTGTCACAAAAAGTATTTCACATGTAGCAATTTGGGAAATAACACACGTATTTTGTAACGCATATGTAACTGGCAGTTCACTTATATACATCTTTATACTTTCATATTGCATCTGGTTTAGCCTATTGGCATCCATAGGGATATTATTGTATTTGATTTTGAAGTATTTATAAGTACATATGTTCTTGCTACTCCTGCAATGTATTTAATTTATATGTATTTCACTTTTTATACCGCATATTTATATGCATTCGGCACACACATTTCAATTAAAGTGACGAATCAGGTATGTCTGATTAAAAAAAACAAATTATATTTAATTACGGAAGTTAGTGATAGTGTTTATGCATCGTTTCTACATATGCCCGGCTGAGTAAACTCATGTCAAAAAGGGATGCCAACCCAGGTCTGGCTCAATGAGTACACCACTAGTGCCATGTACAAAAGCTGGATATACTTATTTCTGTTCAGTTACTTTAAAAATATGACGTAGAGAGTGATATCCTTAGACAATTTGCAATTGGTTTTCATTTTTTATTATATGCGATTTTTAAGTAATTTAGCTTTATATTCAGCAGCTCTCCAGTTTGCAAGTTTGGCAATCTGGTTGCTAGGGTCCAAATTTACCCTAGCAACCATGCACCAAACCAATTTAAACAAGAGACTGGAATATGAAAGGAAGAGGGCCTGAATGGAAAGATGGGTAATAAAAAAAAAACAATAGCAATGCATTGGTAGACTTACAGAGCATATGTTTTTTTAGATGGGGTCAGTGAGTTCAGAAGAAGAAGAAGGCAAATTATTCAAAAACTATAAAAAAGAAAAATTGTAAGCCAATTAACAAGTTGTAGCCTAACATAGCATTTGTTTTTTTTAGCTGGGATCAGTGAATCCAATTGAAAGGTGGAAAGAGTCAAAAAACTTAAAAAAAATGAAGGTCAATTCAATTGAATTGGCCAATCTATAACGTACTAAACTTATTTTGACACACTTAGGGGCACATTTACAAAGCTCGAGTGAAGGATTCGAATTAAAAAAACTTCGAATTTCGAAGTGTTTTTTGGGCTACTTCGACCATCGAATGGGCTACTTCGACCTTCGACTACGACTACGAATCGAAGGATTCGAACTAAAAATCGTTCAACTATTCGACCATTCGATAATCGAAGTACTGTCTCTTTAAGAAAAACTTCGACCCCCAACTTCGGCAGCTAAAAGCTACCGAAGTCAATGTTAGCCTATGGGGAAGGTCCCCATAGGCTTGCCTGAATTTTTTTGATCGAAGGATATTCCTTCGATCGTTGTATTAAAATCCTTCGAATCGTTCGATTCGAAGGATTTAATCGTTCGATCGAACGAATAATCCTTCGATCGTTCGATCGTAGGATTAGTGCTAAATCGTTCGACTTCGATATTCGAAGTCGAACGATTTTAGTTCCTAGTCGAATATCGAGGGTTAATTAACCCTCGATATTCGACCCTTAGTAAATCTGCCCCTAAAAGTTAACTTAAAGTAGAACTAAAGCTTAACTAAAGAAGTAGGCTAGAAATGTTGTACATTATGTTTTGGCTTCTGTACCAGCCCAAGGCAACCACATCCCTTTAGCAGTAAAGATCTGTGTCTCCAAAGATGCCCCAGTAGCTCCCCATCTTCTTTTCTGCTGATTCACTGCAAATGCTCTGTGCTGATGTCACATACCTCCCAACATTTTGGCAAAAGATAGAGGGACAAAAAGATTACTATGTTCATTTTACAAAATTTGGCAGGTTATGAAAGTTTGAACACATTTCTGTGGTTTTTATGTGTTATTACAGTTTTGCTAATGAAGGAGAATTGTCTTTAAGCTGCAAGTCACAGTTTCCCCAATAGACCTGCTTATCTTAAATTATTACAATTGTTTCTTTGCTTATCTTAAATTGTAACAAATGTATTTAAGTACACCTGCCACATATTCTGGGCTCTCTGCCAAAAGCCAATTAAGTTTTAAAATCTTTTTCTGGCTGTTCAGTGCGGGAGATCAAAGAGAAAGGGGTATATTTATAAAAGAGTGAAGTTAATAGTGAAGTTCCGCGGCGTATGTATCAAAGGGTGAACTTTCACTTTCACCCATTGATAAATACGCCTTTCAAAATCCCATAGAAATGAATTGAGAGCTGTGGAATTTCACTCTAGTGGCGGAACTTCACTCTTTGATAAATTTACCCCCAAGTCGGGACATTTCAGTAACAATCCGGGACTGCAGGTTGAGCTGTCAAAATCGGTACTGTCCCGCCAAAAAAGGGACAGTTGGGAGGTATGCTGTCAGTTACTGAGAGGGACCGACTCAAAATATACAGTACGCATAGAATATAAATGTCACAATATACAGAAAGGCTGATTAGTAATTAATACAGTAGCATAGAAACCAGTGCAACAAGAATGAGAATCTAATCATCAGTCTTGTAGCATCAGCTTTTATTACAGGCCAACCTCATTTTCTGCTTGATAATTTGTTAAGTCCCCTAAGCTTAGCTTCTCAACAGCTGCTCAGAGCCCACTGAGCATGTGAGTGTCACAGACACTTTCCAAGATGGTGACCCCTTGTGACAAGTTTGAAGTCCTGGATCATTGCTGCTATTGACAAGCTGAAACTTTAGGCTGGTGCAGTAAGTTCATTATATAAAATATGGCAATTTTAGCCATAATAATTTTTAGGGTTTAGTTCTCCTTTAAAGGTGAACCACTCCTTTATCATGGCTGTCAAAAATATCAAACCATAGTAGGGCACAAAACTCACTTTACTCCATCAATATCTTCCCACGTTTAGTTTGTATTATGCAACATGCAATGAACTGCATATTAAGCACTGCTAGAATTGGTTGTATGTTCTCTAGGTGAAAGGTTACATCAAGTCACTGCATTTATGCCTTTTGACTGCTCCACTTTATATTCTAAGGTTCAAGCATTTTTTTGAAGCATTAATCACATAGGGGGCTATAAGCTCCATCATGAATTAACTTGGTTTTCACTGCAAATTATCCATTTATAGAATGCAGATTTAGCAGGGCCCGAATCATGCCTAATTTTTTTTTTAAAAATTGTACATTAAAATTCTTAACAAGTAACAACATGAAAAATCATTGTGTGTTTTAAATCCTGCATTCCAAGGGGCTTTTTGCGGACTAAGCTATAACCGGATTAATGCAGAACTGAACAGATTTCCAAATGAATGCTACTATGAATGCTCTGCAGTTTAAAAATAAGAATGAAATAAGCTTGGCATACTGACAGTATACTGCTTTATTGACCCCATTTTTTTTCTTTTACTATCATAGAAACAAAAATATTCTGTATATGACAACCAGATTTCATTTTTATTTGGAGACTGGAGATATTTGCTGAACAAGTGAAATAATGCAAGCACTACAAATACATTAGATTCAATGCAAATTTTCAAGAAATTTTCAAGAATATCTTCTATAATAAATGAAAAAGTCAAATGAACACTCCTTTTATGTTTCTCTTGGTTTTTAAAGCTTTGAAGGATTCCTATTTTCCTACTAAATGTAAGGAAAATAATGTTCAGGGGTCAGAAATAGGAGCCTGAGGTTTATGGGCTATAGGTTGGCCTTAAAACTGTATTAAAGGAATTGTTCACATTTAAGTAATCATTTATTATGTTATAGAATGGCTAATTCTAAGCAATGTGTTAATTGGCTTAAATTTTTTTCTTTTTTATAGTTTTTGAATGTTTTGCCTTCTTCTTCTGAACTCACTGACCCCAAAAAACATATGCTCTGTAAGTCTCCCAATGCATTGTTACTTTTTATTACTCATCTTTCCATTCAGGCCCTCTCCTATTCATATTCCAGTCTCTTATTCTAATTGGTTGCTCGGGTAATTTGGACCCTAGCAACCAGATTGCTGAACTTGCAAACTGGAGAGCTGCTGAATATAATGCTAAATTACTTAAAAATCACAAATAATAAAAAATGAAAACAAATTGCATATTGTCCCAGAATATCACTCTCTGCGTCATACTAAAAGCAACCCTTTAAGAGGTGCCCCTCCCAATATAATGATCCAAAGCTCTCAGTGAACCCCAAAAAACAAAAAAGGGCAACTTTACATATTACATGGTACTAAAAAATACCTATGTATTTCCAGAGAAATAGAAAATGTATCCCAGTGGACTGAAAGCTCTGGACTGAAGTTTCCCACCAGAGGGTTAAGGTAGCAGTTCACATTCCGAATACATATTATATTAGATAGTACATCAAAATAATGATTTTTATATTTAATATGTTTTGCCTTTTTGCTAAAATGCAAAATTAAATAAATTATATTTAGTTATGTACCTAATTCCTCATTTTTGGAATTAGTTTAATACCGAATTTGGAAAAAGATTTGGCCGTATACAGGGCTAATTCCAAATCCTAATATCCATATTAACATTTAAGAAAAAAATTTAAAAATCACGTTCTTAACCTGTTCCCGATTACTGTCTATCCGGATAATTCATTTTTGTAGTAAATAAAAAAATTTTTTTTCTGACATCCCCAATAACTGGTTTCATTTATGTTTGATCATTGCCTTTATTATTACCTTGACTCAACTGCTGAGAGATGCTGTAATGTTCTCTGGAAGTATTACATCATGCAACTTTCTGCAAGGAACAGAATGTTACTACGAACCTAAGGGTGAAAAAACAAGCACCCTGTGGCATTTAAATGTGGATAAAAATATAAGGACCCTATAATCCAGTGCTGTTGGTGGCCCAAGCTGTTGCAAACTACATCTCCCAGCATTCCTCAGTAACTGAAATGTGTTGTACATGTAGATCTGTATGCCAGCCCTAAATGAGACTATGCACAATGAATCCTTGGTGATGGAGCTGCTAAAAATTCGAATCCGAAAATACTCCAGCTAAAACCTGTCGAGATCATGTAGAAGTCAATGGCAGATGTCCCTTTTAAAATTTGCAGATGTTTCTTGACATCATGATCTACTCTTGTTTTGGAACGATTCAAATTATCACACAATTTTCATGGGACTTTCCTGCACCGACTTTTTCAAGCTAATTTTTTGATAAATTAGTAAAATCCAGTTGAAAAATTGGACCTGTGATAAATACCCCCGAGTGTAGGTTTTCATCCAATCATCAGATGATATTTGATGGGTTGTGTATTGAGTTTATTGTATTCTGAAATGTCAACTGTTAGACAAAGTGCTTCCTACAGACTTGGCTGGCAGCCTCATTGCAAGTTAAGAATATGTTAAATATAAATATCTCATATTTGCCCTATGCATTGGTTATTATCTTTATTAGATCAGCGCTAGTACAGAGGTGCAGTTCATTGCAGTGGAGGGGTTGGTTAAACATAGAGGAACACAAAAGTAGAGGCAAATTTTCAGGGGGTGATAACTTTTATGTTAGATTTTTAGGGTTGCCACCTTTTTAGATACTTTTTTAAATACTGGCCTATTTATTTATTTATTTATGTTCATAACATTGGCAACAAGGATATTTTTAGCATCCAGGTAGCAGCACCAGCTACTGTACCTAAAGGGAATACATAACAACACATTCTCTATGATATTAAGTACAATGGGCATCAACTTTCTATAACAGTTTTAGTTGCAAATTATACAAATGCAATTTAGCCTTGTTACCCTTGATACAACATTCCACACTGCCTGCAACTAACACAAAGGTAAATTGCAATGATCCTGAATTATTTGTTGTTAACCTCAGGGAAAGTGTATGACTTATGCATGAAGCTAATAGAAAAAGGGAAAGTCATGCTAACCACTAAACATTTTTAAATTATGAGTCAGGGTAGTATTCTGTCACACCCTCACAGTGGCGTAACTAGATATTACTGGGCCCCACAGCAAATTATTTTTCAGGCCCCCAAAATGTTTAGAGGTTGACTTGTTTCTCCAATATTTATTGAAATTGTATATGAATTAGGGCCTCATGGGGCCCCTATACCTCCTGGGCCCCCTGCAGCCGCAGGGTCTGCTTCCTCTATAGTTACGCCCCTGCACCCTCATAATAATAATAACATTTTAGTGGTGAGCAACATTTCCCTTTAGCTATTTTATATGTTGAAGCTCACATCATTCCCAACTTCTTTCTGTTAAATACTTGATCCTGTTATGTCCGTCCAATAAAATGGCAGCCATTTAAGTTTTAACTGTGAAAAACCTAGTCCATATAAATATGCATACTATTTAAATACTATAATTCTTAATGAATCAGAAAATAGTTACTGAATGACTGACCAGTGACTGACACCTTGGATATATTGCAATATATAGACAAACAATCCCTGTTTTTATTAAAGGGAGCCTACTCAGCAGCTGTCTTTATGCAATTTGATAGTGATGAAGATCAAAGCCCCCAGAATGTGTTCTAAAATATAGATTTACACATACATCTTACACAGAGAGCATCTTTAGAAACACGTGGTGTTTTTACAGTGGTGTAACTAGGAAACCATGAGCCCTGGTGAAAAGCTCTACCTGGGCTCCCCCCCCCCCCAGTCTGCCCCCCTGAAAGATGTGCTATGTGGTCTCTCTTACCTGGAGCCCACTTGCAGCATGTGTGGTGCAGCACGTGGTGACTCCAGTCACACTAGTCTCTCCTAGTACTTACGCAACTTTGCTTTTAACCTAATGGCTTGACCTTGACAGAACCTTAATAACTTTGCAATAGGTTATCATGTGTAGCTACCAATCAAACGCTTGCATTTAATGGTCACCTGTTTCAAAGCAAATATCTTATTGGTTGCTACTGGTAACTATACTTTGATTGTATACTGTATTGGAAGTAGCATCTGCATACCTCCCAACTGTCCCTTTTTCAGAGGGACAGTCCCTCTTTTGACAGCTCAACCTGAGGTCCCTCATTTGTACTGGAAACTCCCTCTTTTCTCTGCACTGAACAGCCAGAAAAAGAAACAAAGTTTCTAACTTAATTGGCTTTTGGCAGAGAGGCCAGTACAGCTAACAGGTGCAATTAAGATACTTTGTAACAATTTTGAGATAAGAAAATAAGTAATTTTAACAGTTTAGATAAGGAGAAATATTTTGAAATTTTTATAATGAACATGGTAATTACGGGGTGTGGCCACAAAAAATGGGTGTGGTCAAAAAAATTGCCGCACTACATGCAGAAAACATTTTTGTCCCTCTTTTTACTTCCAAAATGTTGGGAGGTATGCATCTGAATAGTATGCCATGACTAATCTAGTTACAAAGCACTTAAAAGCCATCTCCATTATAGGCAGGGGCCCTGTTTTAAAATTAAATTAAAATGTAAAAGTTCCTACCTATGCCAGAGCCTTTTAGTTTTTAAGTACCAATTCGTTGATTATAGTTTAAATTTGTTGAGTTAACATTGCTAAAAAAAAGTTATAAAACAAGCACATGGACATTCATATAGGATACTTGGCTAAGCAACAGCCTTAACAAGCTGGGAACAGGCACAATTAAAGCCATGGTTTAGATCTAGCACCAGCCTCAATACAGAATGCTTTCACAACTCAAGTCTCCTCGGCATATTGCAATCCAAAGGAACCACCGAACAATCAGCCAGGCAACCAGCCTCAGATTTATGTGATGCCGCCGGAAGAATACACTTTCAGGACGTGATGTCCGAGTCCTAGTCCACATCCGCCAATTATTTCCCACACATCTTTATTCGAGTGTGAACAGAGGGGGCAGGTACATGAACTCTACCAGCAAAAGGAGCAATGACTTGTTAATGAGAACAATTTATGGCCAGAACTCACAGTGAGAACCCATTCAGCATTTAGTCATTTTAATTCATTTACAGGTAATTAAACTGACCTAGAAGAGCAAAAGTCATCTCTTTTATACAGAGGTACATTTCCTATCCCTTTCAGTACTTCCTTTTGCCTCTGAGAGAGTTATTAACCCCCTTGGATACGAGAGATATCCCCAGGGCTGGGTAAATGTTGGATACAATTTTAAACTTGGATAAATTAATAATTATTTAAGTTTTGAGAACAACAAAATATGCAAAAATTGCCAGCAATGTACTTATTTCTTTTTACTGCAAATGAAGGAAAATCTTGCAAGTAAGGAAAAAGAAATTGTACCTGCAGAAACAACTCAGGTTCAGACATATAGACTTGTAAGAAGCAGATCACATAGACGATTTGTCATATGAAGGCAAGAAATATTAGCAAGGTTTCACATTTACATTGAATTTTGGTATGATGTAGACAGGGATATTGAGACAGCTCTCAACTGGTCTTGATGTTTACATTATTTTTATTGATTGATATTTAGATTTGTTTTTGTTCAACAGATGTACAGTTTGGAATTTCAGCGGCAGAAAATCTTATTTACCCCTAACAATGAGTAACTGGAATATGAATAAGAGCGGGCCTGAATAGAAAGAAAACAATAAAATTAAAATACATTTGTAGCCTTAAAGAGTGGTAGTTTTTTGGATGCAGGGGTCAGTGACCCCCAACGGAATCATGGAAAGAGGAGAAAGAAGGGGAAATAAATATAGAAAATTCTATAACATGCTAAAAGATAACTTTAAAATGAACTACACCTTTAAATGCAAATGCCATTCTCTGCCCTATACAGTTAATATTTTCTTTGTAAAACCATAATTAACAACTCGATCATGCACCCAGCTAGCAGTGCTGATAGTTTTGTATGTGGGTATAAATACACTAATATTTGGTGTGAATGAATAAACCACGCCATGTGACAATTGACCTGTTTGAAAACTTCAGAGAGAATTTATTATTCCTGGAATATGACCTCAAAATTGTCATCTCAAACAGTGTAAAACAAAGTGATATAGTAAAAAAGGGGGATATCTTGGAGGTGGTGATTCATTTGTAAAGTAAATATTAATAGTAAAGTATTACAAAATCCCAGTAATAGTGTAATATGTGCCAATTTTACATAAAGTTGAAGGACATTCTATTTTCTTTCAGTAATTATGCATGTGTCAGATCTGGGCCAAGTAGTTCTTGTGCCCAAGGCATTACTTATTGGCCTGGCACCCTCCACTGACTATGTCCTCTTCCTCAACCCCCGCTCTCTCTCACTCCCTTTGAAACTCATCTTCCCCCAACACTTGCGTACTCACACAATTACCTATGGAATGGAACCCCTTACCTCTTGGACCCTACGCAGCTGCCTAGCCCTAATTCCAACCTGGCATGTGTTTTTGGCAAATGTTCACTTTTTTAATAAATATGTGCCAATATTTCTAATTATACTAACAAGAATATCCATAAAAAATCACTGTGGAATCCCTCATAATTAAAGTGTTTGTTATGTTTATTAAAAAAAAAGCTTGCCACTTCACCACTCATAATAAAGGTTTTATTTAAAAAAAAAAAATGATTATTTAAACATAAATGCTGAAATTTCCCTTATACCTAAAATGGTAAGAAAAAAATGTAAGAAAAATGCTAGATATGTGTGTGTTTATCTATCTATCTTTTATATATATATATGTATATATATATATATATATATTGCCAAATGAATAAATGCCTGGTTGCTTAGAAACAGATAGAAAAAAAACTTTTGCAGAGCTCAAGGCTGTTTAAAAAGGTGACGAATTTATTTAAGTTAATGCCATCAGAAATGACTATGGTTTTATTCACTCCAGTAGGGTTGAAATGATGGTCAGTTTCGATGTCCCTGCCTTAAATACCCTTTTAAACACATATATATAAATGAATCACCTGATTCACCGGTTATATTGAAATCTTACAACTTAAATCCAATAACAATGCTTAAGAATCGAAATAGAAGGAATGTTCAGTTCATACGCAGTCAATTGGTAATGTACTTAATCATTACATCTCAATTGCAGTGGGAATGAATGAGAATGAATGATTTCATGTTGGCTTTCCTTACCTATAATGATGGCACACGCACTGACGAGTCCAATTTCTTTTTTAAGAGTCACTTTTTCCTTGGTGGGGCTTTCTGGGCTTGTAGTGGTGGCATTGGGAATGTGCTGTGTGGGGACTGTTGGATCCTGTCCCTGACTGTTCTTGCATGAGTTCTGTAGCTGATTTTCTCCTGCCATGTCTCCAGGTCCCTGAAAGATTCTGCTCTGCTCAGTTGCCAGCCAGCCTGTTGTGCTTTTCACTTGTGTGATGTTCCCCAGCTCTTCTGGAATGTGGCCCCTTGTTGTTCCCCAGGTACTTGGGATGGTTACTCTGCTCCTTTTGCTGCACACAGCACAGACTGGCACACACACACTCCCAGTGCACTTCTTACATGCTGCTTTCCCCAGCCTCAAAGCAGTTCCACAATCAGGGAGCCAGGGGGAGGGTTCCACACAGCTCTTAAAGGTACAGTGCATTCTGCAGTACCATTCCTCCAACTGGGAACAACAGTTATGTTCCCAAATTATTTTTGAAATAGAGAATTAGAAACAAGAGTTTACTGTGAAGGAAAAAATATAAAAGAGACATTTTTGACTCTCTCATCACCAGCATCTATCCCCATGCAAAATCTACCTCATTTTATAAAATGGGGGAGAGTCCTAAATACAAATTTTACAGAACAAGACATAGAAAGAATCACCCTGAAGTCATTTTCAGGCCAAAGAAGTTGTAGAGTTCAGGAGAATAATTACAAAATCATTTCAAGATGGTATAATACTCCTCTTAAACTGAGCAGAATGTTTCCTGGCACTTCAGATAAATGTTGGCGCTGTGGCCTGTCACAGGGGTCACTACTTCATATATATTGGGAATGTATAGAAATACAAAAGTTCTGGACAATAATACTAGATATTTGTCGCAAGGAGCTACAACTTCAGATCATCAGAGACCATGCAGTGATCCTTCTACATCATAATGAGCACTCAGTAGCCTCCTATAAGAGATCACTGACCCAATATGCTCTAAATGCAGCGAAACTTATGATTCCTCGTAAATGGAAATCTCCACAGATACCTACGTTAACAGAATGGATTATAGAGATGGAGGATATACGCAAATATGAAGACCTACATGCTGACTCTTATAAAGCTAAACGGAACCACTGGGCAACTTGGCGATTGTGGATTCAGTATATGGAGGTTACACAGAGGGGTACTTAATCTAAAATACTACATTGGGGAACTCTGCCAGACCATGACATGGTTATGAAGACCTGATATCTGTTTAATATACTTTTCTACATTAGTGAGACATTAGTGAGACATTGCCCATGGTGTGGATTGTGTGTCTTGATGGAAAGATGTGAAAAAATCTAAGAATCTATGACAGACTGAATTGCTAGTTCTCGTGTTTGATTGGATTGGACATGGCCTTGCTAAATTTGGAATTCCACTTCCCCTTTCTCTATTTATTTATTTATTTATTTATTTTTTTTGCTCTATCTTTTCCCTTTCTCCCTTTATCAATCCAAGTTGATCTGCAGAACTTATTTTTTAATTGTATCAATGACAGCGGATGAGGCAGTCTATTTTCACTGTGAGAGTACATACATTTTATTATTGCAGATAAGGTTGGTTCGATCTCTTAGATGCATATATTGTGTTACTTGGACTGTTTCTGTAATCTATCTGTTACTGTGCATTAATGCATTACTGTACTGTATTACGCATACGACTTGGATTTTGTTTTCAAAAATCAATAAAAATTTAAAAATTAAAAAAAAAGAGACATTTTTGCAGCAGTATTTTGAGCACTTCTGGGTTTTGTATTTTTTTTGCCCCCTTCATCTCTCCTTAGGGTTGGCAACTTTTCCGGTGGCTAAACCAAAACAAAGGGGGTGGGGCTCATGGCATTGGCGGTGGGGCAGTGATGCTGGGGGTCGCATGATTATATCAAGGGTGGGCACAAAGATGTTGTATGGGTTTATGATGCCAGGCTTATTGGCTGGAATTCTGTTCAGTTTTGAACTGGACAGTCCTTTGAAAAGCAGGTGGAACCCTACGGCTGTCTATATTCTGCCTGATGAATTAGCACAATGCTGTAATTAAAAGTATGGGATCTGTTATACAGAAACCAGTTATCTAAAAGGTCTGAAATTCAGCAATGCCATTTCTTCTTTTTGACTGATTTGCTTTTTCTTTCTTTGTGCTTGATGATAACTAAGCCATAATGATAGAAAGAAAATCACAGTGAGTATCATAATATTTAGATGTTTTTAATTTATTAGCCAAATTATTGTTTCAGAAGGCGGAAAAAAAGTGAACAGACAGTTGGGACCCGAACAGGCATAAGAAAAGCTGAATTGTTTGGGTCAAAAACAGATGATAACCCTATCTCTGCTCCTGCTGTGATAATTCTCTGGACTTTAAGGGGGTTATTTACTTAAACAAATTTTTCTCATAATTTCCATAACACAAACTTGACCAAACTCCCATCCAAAACCCTGTTTTTCTAAGTCTCTGTCCCTTGTGATCAGTTTAGCAAATTGGTGTGCTTGTGGGCCCTTGAACTAAATTGTTTTAGGGGCTAAATAGGATAGAAGAAAATAAAGTCTGAATCCCACCTGCATAGTATGAAGAATTTAAGTGAGAAGAAAGGGTAAACTAGTGTTTTTAAATAGATTCAAATCAATATTGGCATTGGGGGGAAATGGGGTTGTCACATTTTTTAGAACACATACCAGCATTCTAGTCTTTATTTTTCTTCTTTGGCATCAAGAATTTACCTATTTCGGGGAACCATATAAAATAAATATGAAGTGGGGACTGAAACCTTTTTTGCAACAGGGCTCTCTAACTATGCCCATGAGAGCCAGAACTGACCTTGTAAAACAGCAGTTTCTAAGTATCTATGTTCTTTTGAACAAATTAGTTATATAGAAGCTCTGTATAAGGGCAGATACAAGGGGTATTTTGTTGCCCGTGTAAACTTGTGGGCACCAAAATGCTAGAAAATGCTCTTTCATTGCAATTCATTTGAATCCCCCAGAGCATGCAGCTAAAACATGTAATAATGCAAAAATAGTGGCATTTCCACACACACTTTTAGTGATATACTTGCAGTGATAAGTTTGCGCATATCTGCACTGGTAGGGTACATGGGGCCGGGTCTCAAGGATAGTGCAGTTAGAGAAGAAAGTCTATTTCCTCCTCTAAATGTGTGTTATGAGCTAATTTTATGAACTATCTATGACCAAATTTGTGACCTCAACGGGGAACTTCAATGTCTGTTCTAATGCTACTAAGCATCACAAAGGAGTGGCCCAATGACAGGCAGTCTATATAGGTATTGTTAGAAGGATAAGAGCCCTTTGACCATTTATTCACCCCCATCACAACTCAACAACTTCATAAAACAAATTAATGAATGATCAGTTTTTTCCATGATTTACTTTAATAATGAACAAGTACATTAGAGGACATTATAGACAAATAGCAGGGGACCTTTTTACCCATAAAGTGGATCACCGTACCAGAGACCACCCTTCAGTTTCATTTAAAGCAACGTAGGTGATTCTCAGGGCCGGATTTATGGAATCGGCGCCCTGAGGCCAGAGCCCGGACGCTTTGAGTGCACGCCCTCTCGTGGCTGTGTGGTCCTAGCGCTGGACCCTGTGCGCATGCGAGTGCACTATTCAGTATCAGAGCACCAATCGCTCCTTTGGAAGCAGCAGGGCGGCATGCAGCCCCTAAAATTTTGCCCGGGCCTATGTAACCTCGCCACAAATCCGGGCCTGGTGATTCTTCACAGTGAGGTCAGTGAGGATGTGGAATGCACTGCCGGGTGATGTTGTGATGGCTGATTCTGTTAATGCCTTTAAGAGTGGCTTGGATGATTTCTTGGACAAACAAGGAAAAGTTGTGCTCACCACAAATTTTTAAAACCAGGCATTTTTCAGTAGCAGTATGGACAAAATGTCTCTGTCTTAAATATATTTAAGAGTGCAGAGGACTCTTGTATTTGTCTATATGTATTTTGTTGTCACAGCCTCATTGCACCCCCGCCTAATGGTTTTAAAAATTAGTGGTGAGCACAACTTTCCCTTGTTTGTTATAGTTATACAGGAGCAGTGACCAGCTCCATGTTGTAGCTCCCACCCTTCCCAGCTATAGTCAGGTGATCCCACTGGTGTCTAATAAAAGGGCAGCCAAGTTTGGGAGTTTTACTTTGAAAGCTGCTAGTAAGTTGCAGGTAAAACTTAGTCCCTTTGTAAAATGTATAATGAAGCAATAGAATTCTTAATGAATCAGATGGACTGGCCAGATATGGGATGACTTTGACATAGTTGGCCAGATTAAATATATTGCAATATATGGACAAACAATCCCTGTTTTGTTTAAAGGGTAAGGCATTTTTCAGTAGCAGTATGCACAAAATGTCTCCGTCTTAAATATATTGATAAAGGGTTGAGTGCAGAGGACTCTTGTATTTGTCTATATGATTTCTTGGACAGACATAATATCAAAGGCTATTGTGATTCTATAGATAGTATAGATATGGGTATATATAATTTATGTGAAAGTATGGAGGGGTGTGTGTATAGATGCTGGCTTTTATTTGGAGGGGTTAAACTTGATGAACTTTGTCTTTTTTCAACCCGATTTAACTATGTAACTATGTAACTAACTACAGCTGTTAGTACAACAAAATCTGATATATTCAGCCATTTCCATCTTGTGTGCAACATATAGGGAGCTTTTGGGTCAGTCAAATGACAATGCTGTACTTAGGGGGTTATTTATCAAAGTCCTGTTTTATCTCAAAACTTTCTGCTACAAACTCTGATCAAATCAGCTCTGGTTTTTTACGCTTATTTATTCCATTTTCCCAAAAATTGGCTTAATGGGAAAAAAAATCAGATTTTCATGATTATTTTCGTATTTTTCAATCAAAACTCTGATTTTTTCAGATTTTTCACCCGAAAACTCAGAATTCGTATGCTTTTTGCCCGAAAACTTCGGGGTATTGCATGCAACCTATAACACATCAAAAAATCATCTGACAACAAACAGGTGTAGCATACTGGTAGATGCAATCCACTCTGGGGCTTGAATCCATGGGAAAAAAGTCAAAATGAGTAAAATGTTTGTTAACAACACAAAATCTTCACTCAAAAATGTCTATGCAAGCTTTAATTTTTTCTTTTTTTTTGTTGTTTTTTTTTGTTTTTTTTATTTTAATTGGTATTGCCATTTTCATCAAATTTGTTAGGTGCTACTGACCCTATGGAAGGTTGCACAAAGATATATCTCATATATATTATCACTTTTTGATATTTTATTCCATATTTTTTAGTATGTTGTACGCTTTCCCACATTGAGGTATATAAGAAGCTTGTAACGCTACACTGAAAGAAAAAATTACAATCTGTTACACAAAACCTTAAATAAAGAATTAACATAACCAAAATAGTAAATGTCTGACTATTCAAAGTCAGAAAACTTTGCTCCATAAGAAATGAATCCATATTTATACAAACATTCTCATTTTGCCTTATCATGAGAGTAAAAATTGGAGCAGTAAAACTGAGACGTGTAATTATTCAAACGTTAGATAACTTGTTATAAAGAGATAGACTAAATAAAATTAGCCCAAAAGGTGTCCACATCAGTCTCTTAGCTTTTTAGAGGTCTGACATAGAGAGAATGGAAGCAGCTTTCTCTTGCTGCCACAGGATAAACTCAATTTATTGGGATAGTTTCCCAATCTGCATTAAGCCTTGGTTTCTTTTTAGCTGGAAGGTCTCTGCTGGAACCTGGAATGTGTAGATCCCATTCGCGTATTATAGAACTTGCTTCTTCTGGTGAATTTAAGACAAAGGTGTTGCTATTTCTGGTAACTATTAGTTTAGTTGAAAAACCCCATTTATATATAATATTGTTTGCTCTCAGAAGTTTTGTTACTTCTGTAAAGTTTTTGCGTTGTGCCAAAGTAGTAGCTGACAAGTCTGTAAAAATGCGAATTGTTTTAAATTGCTCTGGTAGATCTTTCACATTTCTAAGTTCTTTAAGGAAAGCATCCTTTACATGAAAAAAATGGTATCTCACTATTACATCTCTTGGTGCCAAAGTAGGAGCATTGCGAGATTTTGGTAACCTGTGTACTCGGTCAAAGGTAGACAAGTGGTCAGAAACTTGTGGTAGTACAGCTATAGTTATGGCTTTGAGAAAGCCTATTAAATCTTGACCTTTAATCTCTTCAGAAATTCCTCTAAAATGCACATTATTTCTGCGTGAGCGGTCCTCCAGGTCGACAACCTTTTTCTGCAATAAGAATATTTCTTCCTCTAAGTTGGTACATATATCTACCACTTTGTTATGTGCAGAAACAGTTTCCTCAGCTTTATTATTTTCTAACTGATCAATTCTGTCACCTAGGCCCCTCATTTCCTTCTTTAGTTCTGACAGGGTCTGTTTGATATCAGTTTGAAGAGTAATACACAATGTGTTCAGTAATTCTTTTAGTTTACCTTCTGTGACTGGCTGGTTAGCATCTCCAGTTATGTTAGGGAACGCCACACCAGTCTGTGAGGTAAATGCTGAAGCAACAGGTGTTTTGACGCCATCTTGTGTAGGCTCTGTATGCATTCCCTGTGAGGTGCATTTAAGTGCTGTTAATTTCAGTGGAGAACGTTTTTTTTACTCTGCCCATTTCTCTAATGGTGTTTGAGCCCGTCTCTTGCCTTTCCTCTTTTTGGTTCTCTGTTCAGACCGGGCTAGGCTGTTTAATTAAGGAGACCGATACGGAGCTCTCAGGCTATGCGTCCATCTTGCACAGCGCTAAGCCACGCCCCACAAGTTTTAATTTTTAACATCAATAAGTTGGAACAACAATAAGGTTTCAACCATTTTAATGTAATCTTTGTAAATCTGACATTACTAACACCCAACCAATAATTCTGACCACAGACAATTCCCTAAATTCCCAAAATGGCACACAGAATGCTAATTTCAAACCAAGGGGTACAGTAGTGTTACATTTGTGAAACTGGAGTGAAACTGAGCTTTCTTTGATGTTTTCGGTTCATATGACTGCAATTATAGGCTATATATTTTCCTTACTCTGTTTTTACGTTAACTTCATATAACTATCCTATATAATAAAGTTGAAGTGTCTCTGCGTCCAGTCCCTGTGTCCGTGGGATTGCGCTACTGCGCATATGCCCCACGGACCGTCTCTCGCGCAACTTCCTAGCGCCCGTTAATTTAACGGGCTTAATGTCTGGTATATAATAACGCGTATTTATGTAGTATATAGACATATATATTATACAAATACCTCGGGCACAGCCACTTCAATTACAGCCAGAGGGCTTTTCAAACTGGAGAAGAGAACAACGGAGGCCCCTACAAAATTAATATAACAAACCTATCTAGGCGTAACAAGAACCAAGTTCTCATCCAGCTCGCTTATAAAGGGCTCAACAGTACAAAGTATTTGATTTCAAGTTGGTATAAAATGAAGCTGTTTCAGCTTTATTGCATTGGCATGGGATAAGACGACTAGCATCTTTGGTCCAGTACTTGGGCATCCTGGGAACCCAACTGCTCAATAAGGCACTATAATAACTGGCAAACTTGAATGTGTTACACATGTTACTGAGTTGGTTCTTATGGATGAATATGAGCAGTTACTACAATGCCTTACTGTGCATTTGGGTTCCCATGTTGCCCAAAGTACTGGATTTCTATGTAGGGAAGACGAACAATAAAATATTAAGATATCCTATGAAATCCTAATGTTGTGGAGAGTACTTTGCTCTTTGTATGCAATAAACATATTCTGCCTGTAGCAACATTCTCTATTAATCATGTTCTGGTAAGAACTGTGCTAAAGTCTTTGGGTGACTACTGAATTCTACCTACCATGAGGCTGCACAGATTTCAGCATAGCACCGCACAATGAATATGCCATTAGTGAAAGTTATGCTACACTGGAGCAATCAAGCCATTTCTAACAGCTTTTGTAAGCATTTCTGAAATGTTAATTTGAGGGAGCAGGGCTTAAAGACTTCCATAATATGCACCATTCACACCCTCTGATAGAGTGCTTTTGCATGTGCCACTAGGGAAAGAATGTTTCAGTTACTCTATTTATGTTAACAAGGATCTAATTTGATTTTGCAAGAAACAGAAGGAGCATGGCACAAAGCACCCCCCCGCCAATTAATACCATCAGCAAAATCGTACATCGCTTTATTATAACAAAAAAAACAGTAATGATAAGAATTCAGTATCTCCCTTCATACAGTGTAAATGATCATTTAGGGTTTTACAATTCACAAGACTTTTCATTTTTATTCTTCACTCTTATCAGCTTCATTAGATAGAGGGCTGAGTCAGATAGAATTACACTTCTCAGATAAGCTGAGTTAAACCAAGGTATTTTACAACAGAGGCTAATCTTTATTAGTCATAGAAAATGCCTTGTGCAAGTACAAAGGAATAATTGTACTGAATCCAAGAGTGTCAAAATGTCTTCACAACAGGGAGGGGAGTGAAAGTGTGGAACAAGAATAGAAGGTATTCATTCATAGACTTTTTTCTTTTTAATTCTGTCAGGGGGGATAAGGAACATTGGTATCTTTATAAATTAGACAGAAGGAGATTCCTTAACACATTGCCTCCATTGGCCCAGAAACATGATGCTAAGGAATGGGCATGTGATACATTCAATGGGTATCTGATACACTACGGGGCCCATTTACATAGCTCGAGTGAAGAAATAGAGGAAAAAAACGTCAAATTTCAAATGTTTTTTTTGGCTACTTCGACCATCGAATGGGCTACTTTGATTTCAACTACGACTTCGAATCGTTACTGAATTGATAGCAAGATGTACAGTATGTATGTTTCCTTTGTTCCCTCTCCTGGATTAAAATCCTTCGAATCGAACGATTTTCTGTTCGACCGAACGAATAGCGTTAAATCCTTCGACTTCGATATTCGAAGGATTTAACTTCGACAGTGGAATATCAAGGGTTAATTAACCCTCGATATTCGACCTTAAGTAAATTTGCCCCTACATGTTCAGTGTCTTTTATGCATGACTTTACTTATTTACTATGTTAATTAATGATGAGCACATTTTTTTTTGCCAGACATGGATTTGCGGTAAAATTCCATGCTTCATAAACTGTGGCAAAACTTTGCAGCAAAAATTTGCTGAGAATCTAGTGCGGTGTAGCGCCTAGCGAGGCTCGCCGTGACTGCTAGGGAGAGGGGAGCGCTTACCTGCCCCCTGTGCGTCGCAGCGATGACGTCATCACTCGGCGCCGTAAACATTAAATAGTACTGCCCAAAAGTGCACAACTCTCTTTGGCCTGCTCCCTCCCCTATGCAATGAGCGTTTTCTGGGTAAGATTAGGGGGTCAGCAGCATCAAGCTGTTTCCCCTTCATTAAAATTTTTTCCTTTTTCACTCTGCCCACCCTCTGGCCCTGTCACTCCTTTTTGTGGACAATTAAACACCATAATGGCTGATACCTTTTTACAACAACTGCAGGCCAAAGTGGCAGCTGAGGGGGTGGGCAGCAGCCACCTATAAGATCAGGGAGAAAGGGGTTTAAAGTGGTTAACACTCGGCCAGCCCGCCGATCCCGCCCACCTACTAGATTAAGTCCCAGTCCACCCCGGACTAGGAGAGGGCCCCTTTCTACCTCTGCAATCAAAGCTGCACCCCCTCCCCTTTCCACAGTAACCAGTGATACCGCAGCTCAAGCTGGGAGCCACACAGTTTCCAATATCAAACATCAGGTTTGTACCGATGCAAGGGGTACTCATTCACCTAATGTCATTCCACCCACTCAAAATAAAACCCCCACTAGACATGTGCCACTTAAAGGACGTTCATCTGGTCCTGTTTATCGGGATTCTGAGTTGGATATTGCAGTTTTTTCATCCAGCTCAGAAGAGGGTGAACTTCCCCTTTTTGATCCGCCTCCAGCCAATTCCGGGATTCACATTTCTGTTCAACCCTCTACTGCTGTGCCTACAGAGAGTGCAAGGGCAGCATTTCCCTGTCTTACAGGGGCAGATTTGTCCAGTTCCTGCTCCACCTTCTCTGTCTAGCAGGGGTCACAGACGGGCGCATAAGAGGAGATCCCACTCTTTTCACAGGGATTCTGATACCCGGAGCTCTGGTTGGCGCAGCTGCCACCAGACTGCCGGAAAAAAGTCCCGCAAGGCTGTACGGCATAGAGGTGCCACCAGCCGCAGACACAGCATTTCTGATTCTTCATGGGCAGAGTCGACAGTTTCAGGCTCTAACTCGTCACAGACTGCTTCCTCTTCTGGCAGTTCTACACATCACCATTGTCACTCCAGGCGTTCCAAGAAAAGAACTTCACGGGGCAGGACTACAGATGCCCAACTAGGGGCCTCTTCGCCAGTGCTGCCGCACCATTACCAGGTTCCTCTACGGCTACACAAGTTCATGTGGCTAAAGTTCTGGCAGCTAGTTCCTGGAGTGGACAAGGAGGGGTCAACTTGCCCAATATTCTTATTCTACCTGGTGGAGAACAGCTTATGAACATGGTAAGGACATCTGTTTCACCGGCCACTTGGAGAGGTTATGGTACCTTTCCGCCTGTTGTCCTCTTGGTGGGTCATTCTTATATACATCGGGCCAGGCGGCGTGCAGAGTCCCGCCCTGGAGGGCTCAATCTCGGCTTCAAAGGGGTGCATGTGCACTGGAATGGTATACCCGGATTGCGGTGGCTTCGTGTCCTCCCTGAGGTTGTTAGCTTCAGCAAGAACTACACCGGCCCATTGGTGCTTGTAGTACACGCTGGTGGAAACGATTTATGTTACGTTAGGATAGCTGAGTTAATATCCATTATAAAATTTGATTTTGATCGCTTACCAGCATTTTTTCCAAAAGTGATCATAGTCTGGTCAGAGATTGTCCCCAGGCTTGTGTGGCGTGGCGCACGGGACGTTTCCGCAATTGAACGCGTCAGGATATTGGTAAACATGAGAGTCTCAAGTTTTGCATGCGCACGGGGCTGGGTGGCCATCCGCCACCAGCAACTTGAGGGCGATAATTCGGATTTGATGAGTCCAGATGGTGTTCATTTGACCGACATTGGCCTGGATATTTTCCTCTCAGGTATACAAGATGGGGTTGAAAGGGCGCTATTCTTGTTGGGTGGAGGTCGGAGTTCAGTGTAGGGGTACATGAACTCCTTGTGGCGGAAAAAAGTTTTGATCCTTGCCTTTGTACTTTATGAAAAAAAAATAATTGTTCTCACATGCCCATTGCTCTTGGCCGGCATCGGTGTTTCTTTGAGTTGTATAAAGGGTTAAGTCGGTTTAAGAAATATGTGTTTATAAAGGTGCAAGGATCTTTATATAAAACATGATTAATAAAAGCTGTGTCCGACCTTCATCCACAAGTTAGGCTCCGAGTTCTTTATTTGGGAAATTCAAGTTTAAAAGAAAAGGGGGGGGGGGGTTGGTGTTCTTCCCTGCAGTCAAACACAGCACAAATAAAGCACAAAAACTCCCACTGACTTTAATACAACTGGATTGAGAGAAAAAAACGCCCATTGACTTTAATGCATTTGGAGTGAGAAAAAAACTGGTCAGATTCACTCATCGCTAGTGAGAAAATGGTCATATTTATTGGAATGAATTTATGTCTCTATCTGTCTCTCTATCTATCATCTATCTATCTATCATCTCTCTATCATCCATATCTATCATCCGTCTGCTTATCATCTCTCTCTCTCTCTCTCTCTCTCTCTATTGTCTGTCTGTCTATTGATTTATCTAGCTATACTATTATCTCTCCCTGGAGAAAGGACCACATCAGGGGCAGTTTGATAGTCTGTGCTTTGAGGCTTCACCACAGGCAAGGTGTTTCCAGGGTTGGACTTGTGGGCCCTGCTGGCCCAAACCCGCTCCCCCCACCAGCCTGAAAATATTGCTCCCTGAGCTCTCAGAAGAAAAGCAGGTACTCGCTGGAGGGGCAGGGGCCTATAGAGTTGAAGGATGGGAGTGGGGGGGTTGAGGGCCTGGGGCGGATGTGTGCAGGCCCTTGTTGTGACAGCCCCGGTGGGCCCAGATCCATCGATTTTAACTGTTCAGTGTATTCTGCAATATCAATTTAGGGCAATAGATGTCACTATCTCCCTGCCTATGTGTTTTGTATCCGTTTTTTCCACTATCATAAAATGTTTGACATTTTTAAATAACAGATGACAAAATCGAAATTATATTATGGTTGTTACAACCATTCATAGTCACAACATAGACATTCTACTCTCTGATCATTTGTGTTGTCAGTTCTTGTTATGTGGTTTCTTGTTTACGATATACCTACTCTATAAGCTGGTTGCACTGATCCCTGGCAGGCAACTATAACTTTAAATAATTACTAATTCTTGAGCACAGTATAAGGCTCTTAACACGTATGCTTTGCTAGATGTTTTTATTGGCCTTTAGAACATTAATATGTTAACTTTAATGCTCCTAACTCTGTGACCCTTTTGTCTGGATTCTGTTTGCGTTCTGTATACCTCACTATCTAGCTTTTGTTCTGTGTTCCACTTATGACTTCAAACATACCTCCCAACATTTTGGAAGTAAAAAGAGGGACAAAAATTTTTTTCCGCACGTAGCGCAGCAGTTTTTGGCCACACCCCTTTCTGTGGCCACACCCCCTAATTGTTTGTTTTACAAAATTTGGCAGGTTATGAAAGTTTGAAAATATTTCTCCTTATCTAAACTGTGTTGTTTTTGTGTCTCAAAATTGTTACAAAGTATCTTTTTGCACCTGTTAGCTGTTCTGGGCTCTCTGCTAAAAGCCAATTAAGTGAGAAACTTTGTTTCTTTTTCTGGCTGTTCAGTGCAGAGAAAAGAGGGACTTTCCAGTACAAATGAGGGACTGCGGGTTGAGCTGTCAAAAGAGGGACTGTCCCTCCGAAAAAGGGACAGTTGGGAGGTATGCTTCAAAGCACTCAAGAAGTTATCTTAAAGGCAGATATAGCTATGGCATCACCTCAAAGCAATGGCCTTACTTCTTTAGTGATAACCTGCCCTTTATCAAGCTTGATAAAGGTCTGGTTATGCCCAAAACGTTGCTTCACCTGTTGCACAAATATATTATATTTTCACTGTATCGGAGTGCTGCTGAAATATGTTTTGGAATTAAGAACAAACTACCCTTTCCACACATTGGAAAAGGTTGGCTAGTTAATGGGACACGGTCACAAGAAGTTTGGTGAATTGGGTGTCACCACACAGACCTGGGTCCTGCCTGTCAACTCACACAGGCCCTGTGTCTCTTTCTGTCACACAAACATACACCATTTATTCCACCTCCTTAACTGTAGTTATAAAAACGAGTGGTGTTGGAAGCACACAATTTAGCAAGCAGCCATATCAATAATTATTGAATGAATGCACAATATAAATAAAAACACAGACATCTGGCATAGTTTAAAATGTAATTTATTATTTTTCAAACATTAATAGATAACTGGAATAGTTTTAAATGTAATTTATTATTTCAAACATTAATAGATATCTTAAATAATCACCTTATTTATAATTTAATAGTATTCAATGTATTTATGATTGCCTATTTAATGCAACTGTAGTTGCCTCATCTCTCCATATTAATATTTTATTTTTCCCTCTCATCATTAATTTGCCTTCTCTTTAGCATCTAGCTCTCTCTATTCCCGTAAACTCTCTATCCCATTACCTTTCACCTTGTGTTATGTATCTATTTTATACTACTCAAAAAATTCACCTAGCTACTAGTTAAACCAGAAGTAGAAAAAACCCCACCAGTACCAGTCTCCAATTTGTCTTTTTAGGGGAAAAAAACATTTTATTTATCAAATTATCCAGTCTTATAAGATACCTCTATTGAATTTTAAACATTTAGATATTAATGATTAACTTCTCTTTCAACCCTATTTGTCAGTTATGGATTAAACTTATATCTATTACATTTATTTAAATCATAAACATATTATAACCCTGTGGTAATATGAGAACTTACCTCAGATGGCAAAAACTCTCTCTATAGTGGCAATCTCTCCCCTGTTCCTGCCTCCTCTAGCAACAAAATACCAAGAGCACTCCAACCAATTGGCTACCCACCTAAGAAATATCCTTGACTAGCTATTCCCCTAAATCTGAATATATTGGCTCAAAAGAAGCTAGCTCACACAGGACTTATGGAGAAAATAAGGTTTTTATTTTAACAAAAAAAAAACGAACGTTTCGGCTAGGTCCCTAGTCTTTATCAAAGTGAGAAAGGCTAGGGACCTAGCCGAAACGTTAGTTTTTTTTCCTGTTAAAATAAAAACCTTTTTATTATATATGTCGGTCCCATATACAGGTATGCGACCTGTTATCCAGAATGCTGGAGTTTTCCTTAAGTCTACTAGAAAATCACATAAACATTAAATAAACCCAAAAGACTGTTTTTTCTTCCAATAAGGATTAATTATATCTTAGTTTGTATTATAACTGTTGTATTATTACAGAGAAAAAGGAAATCATTTTTAAAAATGTGGATTATTTGGTTAAACTAGAGTCTATGGGAGATGGCCATTCTGTAATTCTAAACTTTCTTGATAACGGGTTTCCGGATAATAGATCCCAAACATGTGTGTGTGTGTATATATATATATTTATATATATATATATATATATATATATATATATATATATATATATATATATATATATATATATATATATATAACAAAATCGTAGATGATACCCGCACTCCTTCACATCTCATTTTTGCCGGGTGCTTGGTCAAAATTAGGTATATAAAATTGTAGAAAGGACCAGCACTCCGTTTTCCAAAAAAAATTCAATGGTTTATTCAAAACTCACAGTATCTCCAACGTTTCGGCCCTCTTTGGGGCCTTTGTCAAGGATAAAGTGCTGTGTGTTACAAATCTTTAAATACCCACAAACCCTCCAAAAGAGACGCCTTAAGATGACATCATTACCAATCAAATTATTCAATTAAACAATTATATCATAGGTGTGAAAATTTTTTAAAATCGAGTGAAAGACATCCGTCATTGAGAAGCATATAAATACATAAATATATAGATATATAAATATATAAAAAATATATATATATATATATATAAAAAAACACCACTGGGTGTCACCTCGATGCCAAGAGTGAAAAATCCATGTGTCCAATCCATATAAAATCACTTTAAAAGTTCCAATATTGCTCACTACATTTCCAGATACAGCAAATACATTGTAACATCATCTGCAAATAAAAAATCGTTGTCATGTATCTCTTACTCATGTTTCAATTTTCTGTATCAATAAACATTTGTACTTGCCATTTGCTGCCCAACAGCCAGTGTTTTGCCACTGGCTGTTGGGCAATGTCCGGTTTCTTGTTTTTAACCACCTTTTTTTTATCTGGGTCCAATGCAGCCCGTATGCTAGACCTGTGCATCGCCATCCTTTCCTTCAGTTGTCTAGTGGTTTTGCCACAATAAATGAGGCCGCAGGGACATTTAATAATGTAAACCACCATAGTGGTATTACATGTCATTCTCTGTCTAACCGCATAACGCTTCCCTGTATGAGGGTGAGTAAAAAAAAAAAAAGAGGTGGTTAAAAACAAGAAACAGGACATTGCCCAACAGCCAGTGGCAAAACACTGGGCCGAGGCCAAGCACAGTCCGGCAGCATTTAGGTGTATGCCGATAGAACAGGTGCCTAAGAGAGTGAGAGGGGGTGATTATAATAACATACTTCTAAAACGAGAGGCTTTTTGGATACACGAGTTGGACTGTGTAACGCCCAAGGGGTTAAATGGGCAACAAGTGTTCAGCTGTTTCTTAACTTGAGGTAAATTTTTGTCTCAATGTTTTCTAACTTGTGGTGAAATCTTTTCCCAACCAGATGGTTATTATGTATTCACAGCAAATGGCAAGTACAAATGTTTATTGATACAGAAAATTGAAACATGAGTAAGAGATACATGACAACGATTTTTTATTTGCAGATGATGTTACAATGTATTTGCTGTATCTGGAAATGTAGTGAGCAATATTGGAACTTTTAAAGTGATTTTATATGGATTGGACACATGGATTTTTCAGTCTTGGCATCGAGGTGACACCCAGTGGTGGTTTTTTTATATATATATATATTTTTTATATATTTATATATCTATATATTTATGTATTTATATGCTTCTCAATGACGGATGTCTTTCACTCGATTTTAAAAAATTTTCACACCTATGATATAATTGTTTAATTGAATAATTTGATTGGTAATGATGTCATCTTAAGGCGTCTCTTTTGGAGGGTTTGTGGGTATTTAAAGATTTGTAACACACAGCACTTTATCCTTGACAAAGGCCCCAAAGAGGGCCGAAACGTTGGAGACACTGTGAGTTTTGAATAAACCATTGAATTTTTTTTGGAAAACGGAGTGCTGGTCCTTTCTACAATTTTATATATATATATATATATATATATATATATATATATATATATATATATATATATATATATATATATATATATATTTGCTATTCACCTATTACAATATCAATATACAGCACTGTGAGCCCAAGTGGAAAGATATACTTACTAAACTAGAATTATACATATTACTAATATCAGTATAAATTATGTAGACTTTTTGGAGGGACGCTCTAGCAATTTTGTGAACCAATGTACTGTTGTAATATGCTGGATACCTAAAATACCCCCATGTGGTACTTACATTACTCTTGTCATCTCCAGTTTTCCTCTTTGATCTATTTCTTCTTGAAGGCTTCCACCGAGGGCTACTTCCATGGAAAAGAAGACATGGCTCTAGGTATGCCAAATACAAAGATAAAAAAGAAATATGATAAGATTAAAAATTGTGTATTATTATTTACAACTATTCCAACTAATAACTCTTGCTGATTTTCCCTAGCTCAACTTTGGTAAATTAGCTTGTACAGACCCTTGGATACCTATATAGGAAAAAGTTTTCACCAACCCGCTGCCAGAGACTTTCAGCTAAACCCCTCTTTGTGTTGACTGCCAGAGGGAAGGGAATGGGCTAGAGCAGAACCAACAAATACAATGTGCCCGGATGTGATATGGAGAGGGTTAAAAATCTGTAGTTTTCTAACACACTGGAAACACATTCAAAGGAATATTTCTAATCTTGCATCTGTCATCTATTTGGGGTTTATCATCTGGCTGATTTTTTATATATCTAAGTTGCCCCTACGCTAAGGTGTTGTGTACCAAGTGTTTGACTTGGTTTAGTATGTCCCAAACCACCTCTGACTGCCTCCTGTTCACTTAAGTGGGAAACGCATAAAAGTGCCATTATAAATGTTTTTTAAAAAATAGGTCAAAAACTGAACATCAATATTAACCCTGCTTTGTACCTGTGTTTTAAAAGCTGCAGTTGTGTAGATGGAAAATGGGTTTTCTCTGGCTGCCCTCAGTACACGTGCCTCTGTCGTGAAGTTGGCGATCTTCTTTTTCCCAGGTGGTATCTTTGTGACTTTCATAGCCACAAACTTCTTTTGGCCCTGTAGTCTAGCCAGCAAAACCTGAAAGAGGCAACAACAAAAAGTAATATCACTTACAAGTGAATCACAGTGGATGTGATTGGTGGATTAAAGAATCAGTATTATGAATCAGGGGCCCCAGGAGTCCTGCACTACTAGCCCACTTTCTACCTGAGCAACTTGGACCCCCTGGATGGTGGCTACTGCCAACAAATTAAAATAGGCCACGGTTTAAAAACTGCTCATGTACACACCATGTTTAAATATGCCCCAAAACTACCTAGGCCACATTTTATTTCAACTAAAAATGCCCACAAGCCATCCAAATGCTGCCCATACCTTGGCAAATCCCTCATTTATCATCTGTGAATCAGACTAGGCCAGGTTTTCTACTTCTACATGGTGCCCGACGTGATTTTCTTCTGTCACCCCCCCCCCATGGCAGCATTACTCTAAACGAACTGTATTGGTCTAAGAAAGGTAAATTGATATCAAATTGGAACTCAAAATTTGATAACTTTGAAAAATAATGGTTAGATACAGGTAAAGGGAAAAATATAGAATTCAGGGTTGTTGTTTAGGCGCTGTTATTTCTGAATGGAGATTTGCACTATGGTTGCACTGTTCTTTTGTATGTTTTCACAGTTCAATTGCTAATACTGTCTCAGAAAAAATACAGATCTCCAAATTTACCAGTGTGATACCACTTCTAGGTATAATCAGTATATATACAGTATATTGGTAAGTTCATTGCTCACCTTGCCATAGCTACCTGCTCCAATCACTCCATAGAAATTGTAGTCCCTGATGTTAAACTCGTCGGGGTGCCTTTCTTCACAGCAGGGTCTCTTCTGACCACTTGCTCCTAGCGGGGGGGGGGGGAAAGAGATTTTATTTACAGTTCATGAAGTAAATGATCATTATATATATCGTGACACTAGAATATTTAAGCCATAATCAAATTTACATTGGACTACATGGCAATATTGATTTATACCGGAATCAAACTAAATTTAGTTTTTTAGTTTTTTTCCCTGATTTTAATTTTTGCCACCTGTTTTTCCAACCAATAGTTCCAGTGGTATAGGAGCCCCTCAGCCTGGTAAGAACATCTTTAGGATCTCCTACCCCAAAGCATTTGTGAAGGTGATATGCTTTTAAGATATATCTTGAAAATGTTTATAAGTCAGTAGTTGCTGAACCCCAGCAGCTGCTTTGCTATGTGTATACATTTCAATGGCACTAAATAGCACATATCCCCCTACACATTGTAGATAATGTGGGTACGCCTGTATTGAGTACGAATTTATTTATTTCAAACATGGAAATTATTTATATATATTCTTATGCCTAAATGCAGCATTTTTACAGCATATTGCTGTGTGCCTGTATAGTACACTAAAGAATGGATACAAATTAGTGTCCCTTTTGCCACTGTGCATGATTTTCATACTGTATTTGTGTGTAAACAGATTCTACAGCATGTGTTAATTGTAACAGCATTAGCATCAAATTCACTTGGTGCATGTCAGTAAATGGCTACAGACACAAGCTGTGCACCAAAATAAGCAACATATATCCATACATTGTGAACAGCGTCAATGACAGCTTTGAATCCATTTTAGCACTTTGCAGTTGTACTATGTTCATTAATGAGCTCTCTTAATTCTGAAATGTTATAGCTAAGGGAATCAAATCAGAAATGTAGATAGGTATGTCAAAAAGATTTGCACCAGAATACAGCAATCTACAGAAATAAACTGATAGCAAATATGAATATTTGAGATAGAAAGTTACAAATTAATTCACAGCAGAAAAAAATGTAACTTTATATCACAAGATGGGAAGTCATCAGACACCTATAACTATACATCCACTTCTCCAAATTAACTGAATTCAAGTCTTACCTCATTTGCAAAAATATTTGCCCTTTTTATTGCCCATTAGCACCACATTACTGAACCAATAACCAACTATCTATGTATTATATCTTATAGCAGCATTTTTTTATTTAGCAAAGCTGTTATACCCCAGCTGATCAATTAACTAGCCTCTCTATCACCCCTAGAGTGATCTATAAAAGAGTATAGCTGTCTAATTACTAGGGCCAAGGCGCCTAGGGTCGACACTACCCATTCCCTTCCAGCATGCTTGGTTGGGCAAAAGCAATGGACCCAGAACTCATGGTTCCTAAACCTTTTATACTCTAGCACAGTGCCATCTGGTGTACACTGTGTGAACTACAGGGGTTACATAAGCACAAGGTCCCCATAAGGACCCACTGAGGTGTCCATATTACTAGGGATGTGCCTGTCTGTAAAGTGTAAGGGTGTCTAAGATTTTCACATGCCTTCACATGTATTATATCTCATATCAGGACGTTTTTATTTAGCAAAGCTGTCTACAATTCATGGACCAACGGTTTATCCCAACTTAACATTCAGTCCAAGTAATGAAGCAAATTTCCTCCACAAAAAGACATAAATCATCAAAACCAAGTTAATTTAACTCAATATTCATATCAAGTATGGATAGAGATGAAAAAATAAGCTTGAAAGAAAATATTTTGAATTAGCATCTTACCTGCTGCGCTCCTCCTCCTCTTCTCCAAAAATCTCCCTCCAATCTCCTTCACCTCAACGTCCAATCTTCTTTTCTTCTTCTCTTCATCTTCATTGCTTCTCTGTCTTCTTCTTCTTCCAGTTTTTGAAGGCGTAAGCCGAAAACTTGCCAAAGTGAATCTCGCTCTCTCCATACTGACTGCTCCTCTCTCACTCTCCAAGTCAGAATGGCTGCACAGTGACAGTTGGGGCACGTGCACCAGACCATGGTAGCTCATGCACACTAACATGCCAATGCAGGGCTAGTGAAAGCTGCATGCTATCTTCAAAACATTCCCAGTGAAATATACATTGAAATAGACATGACAAATTGGGTAGACTGTACTAGGCTAAACTGGGAGACTTGACTAAAATGACTTGTGGTATTTTACTAACAAACTTGCTTAAAGGACCAGTGTACTGTAGTCTAGGCTTTACAGCTGAACTGGGTATCTGGGAATACCATTTCTGCTTTTTTTTTTTACATCTCTTTTTTTTACAAGCAGGCATGTGGGGTTATTTGTCCTTTTGCTGAGCTGCGTATATTCTATTACTGTCTGTTTTGGGGTGGCCATACAAGCTACGACAATAAAATTAAAGAAGGGCTATGAAAGGAAACAAGGAAGACACAGTGGATACCTAAGGTTGATGTATACCAGTCTATCATGTACAATATTGGAATTATTCAGTGTAAAAATAAAAACTGGGTAAACAGATAGCCTGTGCAAAATAAAACATGTGTCTAGTATAGCTAGTTAGCCAAAAATGTAATGTATAAAGGCTGGACTGACTGGATGTTTAATATAAAAGCCAAAACACTACTTCCTGCTTTGCAGCTCTCTTGGTTTCCACTGATTGGTTTCCAGACAGAAAACAATCAGTGACTTGAGGGGGCCACAACTCCTTGCTTTTGAATCTGAGCTGAATGCCGAGGATTAATTGCAAACTCACTGAACAGTTATGTCCCATGTGGCCCCCCTTCAAGTCACTGACTTATAGTTAGAGAGCTGAAAAGCAGGAAGTTGGGTTCTGTTCTGTTAGACATCCAATCACTCCAGCCTTTTTACATTACATTTTGGCTGACTTACTATATTAGAAACATTTTTTATTTTGCACAGCCTATATTTACCCAGTTTTTATTTTTACACTGAACTGTTCCTTTAACAGCCCGTGGGCCTAATGCACTGATACTGTACAAGATGATTCTCGTCACTGTAGCATGGCCACCTTTGTATCGTTCCATTCGTTCAGTTCGGCAGTCAGAATGATCGGAACTGCAAGTGAAGATGAAATGCAGATTTTATTTGTACGTGAATGGCAACTTCATGCCTATATTCACTATGCTAGACAAAGGGGCAATTTACCTTTAAGGGGAAAGTGCTGAAAGGATGAATGCTGTCCCTTCCGTCACCATGACATGCTTTGCAGCTGTAGCGCACCCTCAGGTGTTGACAGTGGTAGATGTGAGTCTGCTTTCTGTAACCCTGGGACACCCTAGTCCCTAGTAACCAAGCACACAAGATGGCAGTGCTATAGGCACAATCTGACTATTAAACAGCTGCAGCTGTAAGAAAGGATTGGTTAAGAAAATTAGTGAACAATAACTGGACAATTATGTACTTTACCTCTCAGGCTGAAAGTGCAATAACTATAACAATTCAGCAATAATAGCCCCATAAATAAACCCCTCAAACCCCAGTGTGCAAACCTATGTCCCTCAACACATTGCCAGCTGGATATATTGTGTCCCGGCCGGGCCCTCTTACTGGGATGAAAAGCCTGGATGGGCTGCAAATGGCACAGTAGTCTAACTGAAGGCAAAGGTAAATTCCACTGTATGTTTATGCTGAACTGGGAAACTGGATTCTGTCTCTGGGTGTAACATAAGGCGACATAAGATGGTGATATGTCTCCTGGTAAAGGTATAAACGGTGCTCCCTCTGGTGCAGGTTGATGTGTGCAGCAATGCTGTCAGCTCTCCTTCTACTGTATGTCTCTCCCTCCTATGGACTAGCAGGATAATATCTGGTTATAGAACTTCCAGTGTCTCTGAAACGGACCCTGCTTCTCCTCACACTGTAGCTTTCTCCTTATCAAAATGGCTGACAGGCTGCACTCCCGGATCACACTGACTGCTGGACCCTTGGGAAAACTTCCTCCATCTAGCATATACTAAGGGGCCGATTCATGAAGCTCGAGTGAAGGATTCGAATTAAAAAAACTTCGAATTTCGAAGTGTTTTTTGGGCTACTTCGACCATCGAATGGGCTACTTCGACCTTCGACTACGACTACGAATCGAAGGATTCGAACTAAAAATCGTTCAACTATTCGACCATTCGATAGTCGAAGTACTGCCTCTTTAAAAAAAACTTCGACCCCCTACTTCGGCAGCTAAAAGCTACCGAAGTCAATGTTAGCCTATGGGGAAGGTCCCCATAGGCTTGCCTAAGTTTTTTTGATCGAAGGATATTCCTTCGATCGTTGGATTAAAATCCTTCGAATCGTTCAATTCGAAGGATTTTATCGTTCGATCGAAGGAATAATCCTTCGATCGTTTGATCGCAGGATTTGCGCTAAATCCTTCGACTTCGATATTCGAAGTCGAAGGATTTTAGTTCCTAGTCGAATATCGAGGGTTAATTAACCCTCGATATTCGACCCTTCATACATCTGCCCCTAAATGTTGAGTTCAACTTTATCTTCCCCTTTAAAATGCTTTCCTTGATCGACTGCAAGAACTTTTGAATTGAGCTCTCTGTAATCCACAGTCATACATGGCCCTACTCGCACACTAAAAAAAAATCTCAGTGGAGCAAATGTACTAAGTGAGATGATCACAGGGTAACACATTTCTGGTTGCATGTCAATTGTTCTGGTTCTGGCTGTTGTCTTGCATGGCATTGGTGCAGTTAAATATTTAACACCTCAAGTATAGCACAGCGAGGTGAAACAGGAGAAATCGTTGAAGAAGTTACAAGTATTTATGGCTGGTCTGATCCCAAAAAATAAATCCATCAGGGAGGCACAAGTTTTGGACATGTGAATTTAATAAGAGGCAACAAATACAGGCGAATCATGTAGGAATTGACACACATTTAAAAGCTGTATTTCAGAGAATGCAATTTCTATGAATTGGTGCATCTTAAAATAAGTTTCTGTTATGATGTAGATTGCCAGAACACTGACAACCAGACAGCATTACAGGTTGGCAAATTAGGAAGGCTGGGCATTTTAAAATCATAAGGAATAAAAAAATGAATTTAAAAATTCTTAAAATTATTCTGTCTATAACATTCTGAAATGTATTTAAACATAAACTTGCCCTTTAACTTTTTTAACATTGTACTGGCCTGCATGCATGTTGTAGTGCAGCCATCAGGTGGTGAATCGTGTAAGAACTCTACTAGGTCTTTTATATAGTGAATAAAGTACCCCCTTTTGTAAAATATAAGGATATTATAAGTTACCGAGGAGTTTCATGACCATATAAAAACACGAGGCCGAAGGCCGAGTGTTTTTATACAGGTCATGGAACTCCGAGGTAACTTCTAATATCCTCATATTTTACAACTGGGGGTACTTTTTTTATTATAATACACAAATTTTAGTGAGTCATGTGACAGAAATGACATCACTACTCACCGTTTATAACTGATGACATCACTACTCACCGTTTATAAGGATATAATTTACAGGATATTCATGGCTTTTGTGTATTATATAAATATAAGACCAATCATGGGGTTACTGTGCTGACCTATGGACTGTAGTTTAATGTAGCAAATGAGGGTTACTGGGAGTAAAGCCTAAAAAAAAATCACCTCTTCATAAAACACTATGGCGCTAAATATCCTACTTGTATTGGGATGTTTTGGATAGAAACCAAGATTAATAAATGTTTTACTATTCAAGTTGTTCCATCGTAAATAACCCAATTAGAAATATGTATGAAATATAAACCATATAATGTACAGTATGTGCTATACAGTCCAACAATAAGGTCTAGCTAATATTTGATTAAATGGAACCTACATGCTGGAATTGATGATTGCTTGTCAAAATATACAAAAACTAGAACTGTGTTTATGCTAATAGTAGCAATTCAGCAATACATACTCCAATCAGAAATTCCTGCACAGCATGCCCCCTCCCCCCTGCTCTGCTATTTACTATGTTGAACTATGTTGGTGGTAAAATATTGAGTTCCCCCCATATAATCTGACAAGGGCACTATACACAGTAGTGTAAATTGAACAACTACTACTAAGTACTTTTTTTTTTTAAAAAATTCTTTATTTAACATTTTTCAAACATCAGGGTACAAAAGAAAAAAAAGGGGGAAGGATATTAAGGGGGGGCATTATTACACCTCATATTTTCAATTATTGGCAGGCTGTTACACAGTTTTCATATCTTCTGGGCTTTTTTTTTTTTTTTTTTTTTTTTGTAAATAGATGGAAATCTACCGACCTCTAATCTGAGATCTATCTACCACCTTCTGCTCCCATCGATTGTCTATATCGGATCCAGGGCTGCCAGATCTTCCAATAAGTAGCACTATCATTATATTTTATCGCTGTGATTTCCTCCATTTCCCTTATCTCTTCTACAGCTTTCACCCATTTCATAAGTGCCGGCGCCTCTTTCGCTTTCCAGGACTTAGTAATTATAGATTTAGCCATTTGTATCAGCTGGAAGGTAAGTGGGTCCTCTAATAGCTTATAGCTTTCCAGGTTTATATATAGAAGAATAAGTGCATAATCTTCCTTCTTGATTTTCACCTCAGTTATTTTATAAATACTTGTTAACACATAATCCCAGAAAGCTTCAAGTATGGGACAAGTTACCCATATATGTACATGTGAACCCTCCTGTTGATTGCATCTCCAACATATCTTTGATGACTCTGAATTCATTTTATTGAGTTTAACAGGTGTGTAGTGCCATCTAGTTAACATTTTATATATCGCTTCTCTACTTTTCATAACCTTCGTTATTTTAAAGCCATTTTTAAAGATCTTCTTCCAGATCTCATATGAGATAGTTTTACCCAATTCTTCCTCCCATTGTCGGCAAAACGACCACGTTGTATTTCCTTCACTGTTCAGTAATCTATTGTATAGTTTTGATACTGGTTTAATTATGTCTTGATCTTCTTCTATTAGTTGTTCCCACCATGTTAATGCTCTGTCCCAGTCCTTATTCTTATTCAGATTCATATAATGATTAAGTTGATAATATCCCCATATATCCCTAGGATGTCTTCCCCATATTATTTGTATCTTCTCTAGTGGGATCAGCTTTCCCTCTCTCATCATATCCTTCATTCTAGTAAATCTTTCATCTTTTTTCTCCCACCTCGTGAGTGCGCCCTTTTCCATTCCCGGGGGGAAGTTTGGGTTATTACATAGTGGTCGTAATATATATGGGGTTTCAGTCATATGGAAATCCAGTTTAGTTCTGTGCCAAATTTTCAAAGAAGCGTTAATTAAGGGGTGTTGTATTATTCGCTTATTTGCCCTCCATTTATCGTCCCATAACAGGTTTTCTATAGGTATATTGCTCCAATCCTGTTCTAGTTTACACCAATCTTTTTTCTCTTTCCTAGAGGTCCAATTCAGTATTCTAGCTAGGTGGATTGCTACATAATATAAATAGGGGTCTGGGACTCCTTGTCCTCCCTCTTCTTTAGTTTTTGTTAAGGTCTTAAAGCTTAATCTTGGGTTTTTCCCTCCCCATATAAATTTTGTGAAGAGAGTTCTAGTTGATTTGAAAAAAGATTGGGGTAACACTATTGGTAAAGTTTGTAAAAGGAATAATGCTTTGGGCATTACCATCATTTTAATAGCTTGAATTCTTCCAAGCCATGAGATCTTGATATTTTTCCACTTATTAATTGTTTTTTTGAAGAGTTGTTAGCAGTGGGACATAATTATCTTGGTACATTCTGTCCAGGTCACCACTCAGTTTTATCCCTAGATATTTTATATAAGAATTTGACCATTTAAATGGGAAATTTTCTTTGATCTGCTTCGCTGTCTCTTTCTCCAGGTTTATATTCAAGATCTCTGATTTGGAAGAATTGATTTTAAAGTTTGATACTTCCCCAAATCGATTAAACAAGTTCATTAAATTTGGTAATGTTACCCTAGGGTTTGTTGTAAATAATAAAAGGTCATCTGCAAATGCTGCACTTTTATATTCTTTGCTCTTTACCTGTAACCCTGCAATATCTCTATTATTTCTTATATGCGCCAATAAAATTTCCATCACTAATAAAAACAGTGTGGGTGATAATGGGCATCCTTGGCGAGTGCCATTATGTATCATGACCGTCTGGGAGAGGGTTCCGTTAATTTTTAGTTTAGCAGAAGGTTTATCATATAGGGCCATTATCTTATGTCTAAACCTTTCCCCAAACCCAAATTTTTCCAATGTTCTTTCCATGAATGTCCATGATATCCTATCAAATGCTTTTTCAGCGTCTATTGAAAATAGACACATTGGAATCTGAGATTTTTTTGCATGTTGTATCAAAGATATTGTTTTTGCTATATTGTCCTTTGCTTCTCTTTTAGGAATAAATCCTGCTTGATCGTTGTGTATCAACTGCGGTAAGTATTGTTTCATTCTTTTTACTAGTATCTGGGCATAGAGCTTCATATCTAAATTTATCAATGAGATAGGCCTATAACTAGAGCATAGTTGGGGGTCTTTATCCTGTTTGGGTATTATGGTTATTAGTGCTTCTTGAGCTTGTTTATGGAAGCCATAGCTTTTTGATATGTGGTTAAAATATTTGTCTAGTAAGGGTGTTAAATCTGACTTGAATATTTTATAGAATGATGCTATGTATCCATCTGGTCCAGGACTTTTTCCTATCTGCAAGTTTTCAATTGCCTCCTCTATTTCTTTATCAAGAAAAGGTGCCTCTAACTCTGTTGCTTCTTCTGGTGTCAGAGGTTTCAATTTAGCTTCTTTAATAAAATTTTCCATCTCCTCTAAATTCTTCATCGTATCATTCTTTTTTTTTTTTATATTATAGAGAGATTGGTAGTACTCTCTAAATGTCTCTGCTATCCCCTTCGTGTCATAATATATCTTATTTTTTGTATTTCTTATGGCTAAGATATTATTATGAGATTGCGAAGTTTTAAGAAGATTAGCAAAATGTTTATTACATTTATCTCCGAACTCGTAGAAATTCTGTTTTGTTCTCAAATAAGCTTTTTTCATTTTATAGTTCACTAATGCCTTCAATTGTATTCTTTTAGCTTCCAATATGTTGAACGTTTTACATGCTATTGTTTCTTTATGTGCTTGTTCTAAGTCTGTTATATCTTTTATTAAGTTTTGTATCTCCTCTTCTCTTTTTTTCTTTAGGTTCGACCCTAGGGCTATCAGGTGGCCCCTTAACACACATTTTAACGTTTCCCATAAGGTAGCCGGTGAGACCTCTGGGGTATTATTGTTCTCTATTATCTGTTCTATCAGTTTTCGAATTATTTCTCTATTTTTTTCGTTATGTAATAAGTATTCGTTTAATCTCCAGTTATATTCTGTTTTGCTATTTCCCGGTATCGTATAGCTGACTAGTATTGGTGAGTGGTCTGATATTATAGATGTTGCTATTTTTGGTTGTGTAAACATATGGATCCATTGTTGTGAAACCATAATGTAGTCAATACGAGAGTAAACTTGATATTTTTTGGAAAAATGTGTATAGTCTCTTTTTTGCGGATTTATGGTCCTCCATATATCCACTAACTGGGCTTCTGCTAATGCTCTTTTTATCGTTTTTAAACTCTTGTATGAAATATTGGTTTTGCCCGAGGAGGAATCTATCAAGGGGTTCATTGTTATATTTAGATCTCCACCCATTATTATTAGTCCCTCCCTATATTTTTCCAAGTCTTGCAAGAACTTTTTTAGAAAGTGGGTCTGTTTACTATTTGGGGCATACACATTAGCAATTGTACATTTTTGGTTCGCCAAACTCCCAATCACTATTACATATCTACCTTCCTTATCCGTCTTATATTCTTTTAATTTAAATGGTAGGTCTTTGTGTATTAGGGTCATCACTCCTGTCACTTTTTTATCTGGATTATTGCTCATATATATGTTCTGATAATTCTTTAAATTTAATTGTGGTAAGTGATTTTGTTTGAAATGGGTCTCCTGCAGCATTACTATTTTCGCCTCGTTTTTCTTACACTCATAGAAGACCTTTGCTCTTTTGATGGGTTCGTTAATCCCATTAACATTTAGCGATAGGACCTTAAATTCCATGATAAGTTCATTACTCTTACTTCCTGTGCATGTCGCAGCCTACTTTCCTCGTTTTCTCCCATGCATAGTTGATTGCCTAGTTGTCGTGTTTGTACGTATCGTGGTGTAAATTGCCCTTTGGGGTGTGGGATATCACGGAGCACCGCTCCGGAGGAAAAAAAAGAAAAAAAAACAAGGAAAAAAGAAAATTTATTCAGCCGCGCCAGTATCATGGGCGAATTTCCCCATGATTGGCTGTTGCCCCTTGCGGCTCCAGTGGTATTACCACTGTTTTTGGGGGGTTTTGGTTGCCTGAGCATCCGGAGGGTGTTTGTTGTTTTACCTTCTTTCGCCCTCCTCTCCACCTTCTAATCTAATCTAACATAAATCCTCTCCCCTCCCATACCCACCCCACCCCCCCATCCCCCCCAACCCCCCCACCATCATTGCTATATACAATCACCCTGTATTTATATATCACATTTCACATTTCATCTAATGCTTGTTAATTTATAAGGGGTGTTCCTGTGGAAAGAGAACGGAAGGAGGGAAGGGGGAGGGGGAGGGAAAGGGGGGGCAGGTGGGGAGGGGAGAGGGGGGAAACCTGCAAATCAAATTTTCAGCAAAAAATGTTTTTTTTTTTTTATTAATTGTTAGCTCTGCATAGAGTTTCTCCTTTATTTCTCTTTTCTTGATGGTTTCTTCGGTAGTCCTGCTGTCTTAGACCATTCATTCTGTTGGCTCCATGTTGGCTCCCACTTTCGCTGATTTCCTTCTGGCCAATCCGTCAGTTCAATTTGAGGTAAATTCATTTTTTTCAGGAAGGTATCCAAATCTTTCGGGGTTCTAAATACCGCCCAGGTCCCATCTCTTTGAACTGTTAATGAAAACGGGAACCCCCATCTATACAGGATTTTTTTCTCCCTCAAAGCATCTGTTACTGGTTTCAATGCTCTCCTCTTTCGCAGTGTTGATTTTGCCAAGTCCTGATAAAGAATAATAGTATTTTCTTCGTACACTATATGATCTACCGCCTTGGCCTTCTGCAGTATTTCTTCTTTAATAGCGTAACTCAGGAGACAACACAGGGTGTCTCTGGGTAGATTTGGAGGTATCATCTTTGGTTTCGGGATCCGGTGAGCTCTTTCTATCTGTATTTCAATTGCTTTATCTTTATCCTTGTTCAGTATATTGTTAAATATTTGTTGCAAAAAGGATTTTATGTCTTCGTCCTGTATTGTTTCTGGAATGCCTCTGACCCTCAAATTCTTCCGCCTATTCCTGTTCTCTAAATCTTCAATGCTTCTAAGTACTTCAAAATAATCATTATCTTGTTGTTGTATCTTTGCAGAAATAGACTTTTGGTTTGTCTGTAATTCCAGAACCTTATTCTCTGTATCTTCAATCCGGGTGGCAAATTCCTCCAAGTCACGTTTAATTCCCCTTATATCTTCTCTTATTGGCATTGTCACCTCGATCAGCATTTCTCTGATTTCTGCTTTTGTTGGTAGATTAGCAATTTTTTCCTGTATGTCTTCATTCTCCCCTTCATCTTCGCTTTCCGAATCTGCAGAAGCCCTGTTAGTAGCCCCTAGGCGTTCTTCTCTTGCTTCTAGGACTGATGTCCTCCTTTTTGCTTCGGTTTGATCTTTTGTCTTTCGACTAAACAGTGCAGTTATCTCTTTTTGTGTTACCTGGGGACTTTTAATAGGCATCTTTGACTTCTCTTTTGCGCTTTCCGCCTCATCGCGGTTATGCTTTTGGGGTCTTCCCATTTCCCAATCACTTTAATGTAGAACACTCCGATTTTTTACTCCTTAACCAGCAAGTATTCTTGGAAAGCTATAGATAGCTGAGCCCCGCTGATATCGTCCACACGCCAAATCAGGGTAGATCACAGCGCTTCTTCCTGGGAATATCTCGCTCTCAGTTGCAGCTGTCTTGATTTTATCTGGCAGTATTAATTTGATAGATGGTTTTAGGCGATCTAAGCAGTGGGGAGTATATGTTCAGCTGTAAATGACAATAAATACCGAAAGCCGCCTTCAGCAGTCAGTAATCAATAATCCCTCCAAGTGCCAGATAACATCAATAAAGTCCAGGAGGTCAGCTTACTGGAATTTAAACCTAGGTGCCCTATTCGGGTCCCCTGTTCTTTCGTTGCACCCACCTCAGCAGCCCCCCCAATAGTGTCCTTTCAGATTAAGCATTCAGTGGGGCATGTGGAATCCACTTAGATTTAAAGCCTTTAAAGCCTTTCAGAGTGTACTGGTACTTAAACACACTGCATTTGCATGTATTACGTTCAGATAAGCGTTTAGAACAGTCAATATGTTACAAATGTTACAAAAAGGTATTCTCTTCAGTGGGACTTATGCTTTAAAGAGAGTATATGCGGGGTATAAGGGGCACAATAAAGGGCACAATGTGATTGTCCCTTTAATAGTCCGTATTTACCTGGGTATATTTAACATTTAATTTGTTAACCCACCCCTTGGTACCTCTCTGTAGTCCCGTTGTAGCCGCGTTGTAGCAGCGCCGATGCGCTTTCAGCGTCCACGTGGTATAGAGGACGCTTCCTTCCCCACTGCTCTCTGCCCTCTATGATCGGCTTTCGCTTCGCTTCCGTCCGCGTTTGCTGTGATTACCATCCAGCTGAGTGTATGGGGACGTGTGGGGAATCCCTCTTACCCCCTCCTCGCCTCCTCGCCTGCTCGACGTGGGGGGAAAGTTCACGGCTCAGACTGACCTGGCGACGGAGGTATGGTGAGTCAGAAATGGGCTTTGCCTTGCGGTTTTCCCTTCACCGCTCTCTGCTCCTACTTGCCGGTACCCTGTTTCGCGTTATTATTTTGTGGGCTTTGTCCAGTTATGCGGAGAGTTCATGCAGGTTCATGTAGGTTTGCTTTGCGTCTAGCCGGTTAGCTCCCCAGTTAGCTCTCCTATTCTCCCTGCTTTCAGAGTGGGGAATTGGGGGTCGGTTACTGTAGCTTCCCCGCTATTTTTCATTAGGTGGTGAGGAGGCAGGTTGCGAGCTCACACCGCCATACTGCTCATGTCAGCTCCGCCCCCCGATCCGTAAAGGATCGGGGGGCGTGAAGTGTGAGTGAAGTGTGCAGCATGGTGCTAGGTTTGGGGATGTCATTTTCTCCCTGTAGAGCCCAGCGCTGTTAAGGTCAGGGAGGGAGAGCATCCCCAGGGCCACTTACCCTGCCGCTATTCTTGGACTGCTGCAGGAACTGGCAGAAAAAAAGAGAATTTTAGAGCCTCTTATTCTCAAAAACAGCTAAATTAATTTTTTTCATCAGCCTTTGGTTCCCCTGTGATCTTTCGAGGCAGAATTGGATAAGACTGTGCATTACTTTTTTTGTTGTTTAGACGTAAAACCATGAATGGAAGTCTCAGAGGAAAACAAAACAGAAGATATTAAATCACATAATTAGTCTGATTTGGTGACTATACACAAGGTACTGTACTTTGTCCAACTGTAAGATTGAGATACAGAGACAATATTTGTAGAAATATGATATGAAGCAGAACATTCCAAGAATGATCCATTAGGAGGTATTAAGAGTTGAGCCAGAAATGTATTGGCGAATAAGTTTGGGGATAATCTAACAAGACTTTCATCTGCATCTACATGTTAATAAAAATGAGAGGGGTTTTATAAAGTCGTATGTGTAAAATTCAGATGGTTGCTGTCCCATGGCAGTGCTTTGGAAAATACAATTAAATCATGGTAAGAACTTCTCAAGTGAAAAGCAAGATGTGGATTGTATGTACAATATGATTTCTGAGGGCAGTTTTTTGGGAAACAAAATTGCTCACAATCACATTTTTAAAACTACAGGGAAGGTTCCAGTGGATAGTGTGGAGGAAAGATACAAGAACATGGTGGTCGTATTGGTGCAGGAATGCATATAGCAGTTATATACCCGAAGAAGGGGGTTGGTGATCAAAGGTTATGTATCGAAGAATGTGGTAGGACTGTGTCTACCCTGCAGTTAGGTTTGTGTGCCTTTTTTTTGTAAACCCAAAGATTAGTCATATTTCTATCTTTACTCCCTCTGTGGGGGAATCTAAAAGGCATTAAATCAAGATTTATCTAAGGAGACTTGCCAGATGGGATGGGAAGTCTTATAATAAAACATTTCTACCCTTCCGCATCTGCCCACCCTCATTTTACCAGTGGGATGAGGTGTTAGATAGGAGATCCTGCCCTCACTTCCTGCCTATTGAAGTTATATGTCTATTTGGTGGCCTCACAAAACACTCAGTTCTCATTTTACACTCAAATCTTAAATAGTAAAATTGCCAGATACTACCATCACAGGTAAAACAGTTGCTAGAACAACTAATGTACGCTGGTGCCTTACTAGGTCCTGCTGGTTAATTACATTGTTTTCTTGTCAAACATAATAGGGCTCAAATCCAAAGTTTCCTATAATTCCAGGGATTCGTGTAAGCATTTTTGGATTACTACAAATGCAGTTGCAGCCTTAAATGAGTCTTAGTGACTTTCCCAGTTGGATGAGTTATTACAAACACTTCCCTATTGCTGAATGCTTCCTAGGGAAATTAGGTCCTAGTGCCCAGATAGATATTCAAATTTCAAGCCTGGCAGCTGGACAAAAATGTAAATAATTCCAAAACAAAACAAAAGTTTATAATAATGGTAAATTGTCTTACAATACCACTGTCATAATCATAGTATGTGAGTAATTTAAAGGCATGCCAATGTGATTTTATCTGAACGATATATCTATGAGCTTAAATCATGCTGTTTGCTGTGCAATAAAGAAAGGATGGCGTGGGATCTGTAGCTACCTATGTTATACAAATAAATAGTAAATAACTCTAGTAAGCAGTAGGTAATTGTTATTAGGCTAGTAAATAGTTTGTAAAATAATTTTACTTTTACAGCATTTATAATGATTTTATAAATCTACAAAATATTGTTAATTTTGAAACTGTTAATATGCTATTAAGTAGGGGAAGGAAATGTAGGAACACTGCAAGCTGCCTTTTGTAGGCACTACTGACATCTTGTGGGAAAATGATTTCTTGCATATTTGAATACTGACTTTATCTATTTATGAGATCTTGGACAACAGTGAAGATATTTTCAGTAGGTATTTCACTCACGTACCCATAGTCTACCTAGCTTGAGAATTTTCTATCCTCCTTATATGTGATATAGATTGGCAGGCAGTACACTGACTCAAGGATTCACTGACACCAGATTTGCAAGTTTCAGCTTTATTAACAAAAGGGTAGTTGTGAAACTGAATAGGGTTGATACCTGTGATCTGTCAAAACTTCCTGTATGGTTTTTCCAATTAGGAAGTCCAGACAAGACTCTTTTCTCATTTTTTTATTCACAAGTCATATTTGTCTTGTGCACATCATAGTTATAACAGCAAGTTTAAACAAGTTAGTACTATTTTTAGCTAGTCTTTTGCTTTCATATGTTATACCATTACGTATGTTATGCCATTTTATATCATGCCCATAGGTGATATATAGGGTTGCCACTTATCAGATTTTGACCCAGACAGCCCGGTTTTCAGAAGGGCTGCCCAGGTCAAAACTGCCAATTCATGAAAAACTGGGCAGGACTCTCCTAGATTGTCACCGCATCATAGTTCCACCCTGTGGCAACCCTAATCTAAAATAGAAGTTTTTATACTTTTTAACATACCTTTCAGGTCTAATAACTTTTTTGATAGTCTCTTGTTTCACCCCTTTCTGCATTATATATCATATTCTAAGGGCCTGGGGATATTATACTTTAGGATGTCTCCTTTAACTGCTGGGAAATTCTGCAGGGGATGATAAATGCTGCACATTAAACTGACCATCAGATGGCAGCATATGCTAGATGTTTCCTCTACAGTTGGAAAAAAAAATGCTGTTTGTACAGTTGTAGATCTGTGTTAAGGGAAAAAGGCTAAAAATGTATTGTGTTGTACAATGCTCTGTTCTTCAGTGTAAGACAGTGCAAACGCGCGTGCATGCACAAATTGCTGTTCATTCGGGTGTGCAAATCAATGCGTGTATGTGCGGAATCGCTAATATATAAAACTGCCCAGATAGTCAGGGGGAGAGAGGAGCGGACAAGAGGTAGGCGACAGAGAAGGTACATGCCGGACAAATTTTACCCACAAACTCGAATTCGATTCGACCAAACTCGATTCGAGTTTTTACCCCAAAGACATCTCCAAATTGGCCACTGGACCTCTCCCATTGAGTTATACAGTAATTCGGCAGGTTTTAGGTGGCGAATAGTCAAAACTTGAATTCTTAAAGGGCCTAAGTATTATAAATCTCGAAAATCAAATTTGAATTTTATTAAAAACTCGAATCGATAATTCCCTAGTGGAATTTGACAGTTAACCATAAACCATAATTTAATTTTTTTGAATTTTCAATTCAACCCTTAATGAATCTGCCCCTAAACTCTAAATGTCCTTTGACTTAATATTACTAGATACTTTAGTACATGGGTAAAGACAGAAAGAGAAACAGAATTGTACATATTGAAGTGGACAAATGGGAAGAAAATGGAGAAAGTAGGAGGTAATAGCATATGGGGAAGGCACAATGGTATGTGGTGGGGTGGAATGGACAAGAAACTGGCAAATGGAAAAAGGGGGAGTGTGGAATGGAGGAGATCATTTTACATGGCACTAGCAAAGGTGCTTCCAATCAGACAATTGGAGATTTTGTTTGTTTGTTGATTATATATAAATAAATGTATCTTGTGCATTCATACTTGTCCACTTATTTTGCTACTATAAAGCATATATTCGGGATGTAAAATTGTGACCCTCTACCTGTTGTTCCACTTTAGCTTCCAGCATACACTGACAACTACTGGGGAATGCTGGTGGTAGCTTTAATTTAACAAAAGCTGTAGAGCAGCAGGTTGGAAATTCCTGATTTATGTAATTTTTAGCTGGTGATACCAGGGGTCTATCTTCTCTAAATCTAGTCCTTCCTCTAATGTCCAGGGATTTGGGAAGTAAACTGAGGTTCAGTAACAGGTCGCACATTCCTGTCTAAACTCTCTTCATTGAATCAGTAAGCTAGAAAAGATTCCCTGGGTTATGTATTGTGAGCTGGTGTGGCAGCAAAAGGGTTAGGTGACGTGAGGCCATCTAATGAGATCAGGCCAAAAACCACACATGGGACAGATAAAATGAGTACAGCAGGGTCATGGACATGTTCTGTTCAAAACTGTCTACGCTTTGCAAACTGATGCTGTGTATAACACTTGAACTTTTTTTTACTTTGCTTGTCCATGCAATGATCAGTAGCATTTCACATGATTTGCAGCCACATTTCAGCTTGTACCTGGCTCCTCTCTGTAAATCAAAACCATACTTCATCTGTTAATAGTTAATATTTCTCTCGTCAATTTTCTTGAGCCAAAGTCACTGGAGTAAATTGTTCTCTACTTACATGGGTTTCCTATATATTTCCACTGGAAACACATATTAAACACAAGTCGTACATCCTTTTAAAGCAATGTCTTTTTGTAACAACTATTTCAGATTGTATATTTTTTGCTAGCATATGTGTTCCGTTTTCTATTTTTTTTTTATTTTTCCTTTAACCCTTTGGTCTTGGAGATTCTCATTAACTTACTTTAAATAGGAAGTTCAACAAAAAATTAACTTTTTGTATTATGTTGACAGAAGTAACTTTTAAAGGGGTTGTACACCTTTCAGTTAATGACTAATTATATATAGTTATAGAATGACTAATTCTAAACAACTTTTCAAATGGCCTTCATTTTTTATTTTTGATTGTTTGTGCATGTTTTGCCTTCTCCTTCTGAATGTTTCAGCTTTCAAATGAGGGTCACTGACTCCATCTAAAAACAAATGCTCTGTAAGGCTACAAATGTATAGTTATTGCTACTTTTTATTACTCGTCTTTCTATTCAGGCCTCTCCTATTCATGTTTCATTCTCTTATTCATATCAGTGCATTGTTGATAGGGTAGTTTGGACCCCTCTGAGTCAGGGTGGCAGTGAAAAATGTGGGACCTCAGATAAACAACCTCAGGACTCAGAACCACAACACTTCAAGGGAGTTGTGCTCAGCACTGAGCAGCCAGTAAAACTTTGCTTAAATCATAATAAAGGTTATATAAGTTGAATACAGAAGGCTATTTTGTTTTAAGCCAATTTGTCATGTTCAGTAGAGGTATAGGGTATCTGGAAAACAGTTATCCAGAAAGCTCAGAATTACAAAAATGCAGCATCCGATGGACTCAATTTTATCAAAATAATACCAATTTTTAAAAAAGGATTTCCCTTTTCTCTGTAATGATAGAACAGTACCTTGTACTTGATCCAAACTAAGATATAATTAATCCTTATAGGAAGCAAAACCAAACTATTGGGTGTTTTAGTGATACAAATTACAGAAAGATCTGTTATCTGGAAAACCACAGGTCCCAAGCATTCTGGATAACAGGTCCCATACCTGTATTTGGTTAGAACCTCCTTAATCTGATAACAAGGTTATAGATATATGTATAATGTTATATCAGGCTTTTATCAACATTTCCAAGAATATCTAGTAGTAAAGTATTAAAAATGCTTACTGCTACCATTTTAAAACACTACTATCGTTGCTAGTGATTTCCTATTCTGCCTTCAAATCCTTTACACATCTCCAAATCTGAAACTATACTTTTTATGCCTAAATATGACTGGCTTCATGAGAGATCAGGTTTACCATACATGGCCAGGGATGCATTGTGGGTCAGTTGCAGCCCAGCAATGTGCCTGTTTTTTGCACTCTATACACTGTTGTTTGCCATTTTGGAGCGCAGAGACCTGTCTACCCATGCTGTCTACATTCTACCCAAAAGGGAAGGGGGGAAGAATGCAGGTGTCACCCCTCCAGTCCCCTACCCTTCAGCTAACGTGATACAACAAGTTAAGGAGGAGGAGCAGAGAACTCATACCACAACAGAGCCAAATGGCAGGCAGTGAGGAAAGGGCTGGCTTTTGTACAGAACTACTGCCTGAATAAGTGGTGCACTCCCTTACCCATAAGTGCTCTTGCACTTCCGCTCGAGGGGAATCATAAATAATCCATTTGGACTATTCAGTCTTTCGTTGTGGCTCTCTACTATGCAGTGTATTGTGTCCTGGAATTTCCCTACTGAAATAACTAGGATGCATTATGTCACAACATTTTGTGATTTAGTGAAGGAATAGTGGATGTAGACCAAACTGTCTTTCTGTTATCTCTAGAGATTCCCAAGCTTGGGCATATACATACACACATTGCCAATTGTCTAGAATTTGCCAGGACAGCCATGACATAAGGGGTGGGGTTTACCCAAAATGGGTACATTTGAGAAGGTTGGTGGTGTAAATGGTCATGGTTAGTGATAAATGATAGAGCATGGATATTGTGACATTTACTGTGGTTAAACATATACAATATGCTTTGTGGAACCTAGAAGCATGTTTGGCTGAGACAGAAGTTAGCTTATTTAGCAGTTAAGCAAGTCCCTGCAACTAAAATACTTCTTGTTCATACATTGTTATAAAAAAGAACATAATTAAGACATAAATGCTTGGGTTTGCCATGGTGAACAGCATTTGGTGCCTTGCAAAAGGCCAATTTCTAGGGATCGCAGTCTCTAGAAACACTATTACTTAAATAGATCTTGCTAATATTTGTAGCATTCAATGTCCCATCTATGTTATCTTGGAATAATATGTGTTTTAGCTGGTTGCATTTAACAATGATCTCAAACAGGGAAGAGTTTATTGGGTTCTGGGTTTGATTTGGGACCAATCTAGATGTTACTGAACTAGATAGCAAGATGTATGTATGTTTCCTTTGTTCCCTCTCCTGTTTCAGCCTCTAAAGAAATCAAGTGTTTTCACTTAAATGTTTTTTTCTGTGTTTTATAAAACTAGGGCATAACCTCTGGTCAACTGTCGACTCTGAAAGTTGCAGGTTAGCAGTGTCTTAGTGGCCTTAGGTTGCTTTACCCTGTGCTATGGTAAGTGTGTCTCAGGGGGCTGCCAGTCCTAAAAGCTAGTGACATGGCTATCACTAGCCTTTAGGACTGGCAGTTCCGAGCTCTTACAAGTTAATGGTCGATGGTTGACCTTTAATAAGCTGTAACTTTTAATCACACCACTGCCTTTATATTTTTTAGCTCACAAAGTCAATCAAAAATTATAAAACCCTGGGAGCAGCTCCAGTGAAATTTGTAGGACAGAAAAGCCTGGCTGAGATTCATCTGGCGACTGGCATTTTTTTTATAACATTGACCTGGCCTTTGGTCTATAATAAATACAATACTGTGACGAGAAAATAACTTAAACCCTTTCTTTGCCAGGAACTTGCAGGTCATTTCTATAAACAATTCTCATGTAGTGACAAGCTAGATTTTTCATTATAACTGATTGTCCTTATATACTGTATATATGTAAATATATATATAAGGCAGGCATTGGAGACTGAGGATGCCGATAGAGTGCCCTAATACAGATCAAAGAACTTGTGTCCTGCATTCTTTTCTTTACATTTCATCAGGATATCACAAAATGATATATCAGATCTTATGATTCATTCCTGATATATTGTCCTTCCGAATGGACACTTATCTGCCAACAAATCTACTAACCAAACTACAACTTTACAGCCCGGTGACATCATTTACAATTCCTGAATTCTTATGAGGCTGCGGCCCAGGCACACAAGATAATGTATTTTTTATGATATCCAAATCATAAATCTAAGTTTCCTTGAATGATCTGTTCTTTATGGTCTTTCGTTTTTTTAAAACTTTTACAGAATCATTGGATATAATATAATCATCTTAATGACATAGAAAATTACAAATAAAACACTATCCATTGTAACAGTTGTAACAGTTTACTCAATTGGTTTTAATTGCACAGCGAGGGACATACCCCTTAGTAGTGAGCAAGTGAGTAGGTCCATAGATGTTATTAGCAATCTGTAACAATAGAACAGCTGAATCAGTGAGTCTGTGGAAACCAGGCACAAACGAGAAAAAAAAGATAATTGAAAATATACCCTAACAGGCCAATTAAAAAAAAAACTATTGGAGACTTGTTACTTTAAGGCTACAGCGTATACTATATTATATCTACCGACCTGAGAAAGCGGGGAGGTAAGGTTCCCCTAAACCTATAGATTATACAAGGTTGCCATGTTTTTTTGAAACTCCTTATATTTGTTGTTGTCAAGACTGCTCAATGTTCTTTCCATTTTAAATGGGTGGTTCACCTCTGAGTTAACTTGCAATTCTAAGTAACTTTTCAATTGGTCTTCATTATTTTTTTATATATATTTTTTGAGTTGTCTTCTTATTCTGATTCTTTGCAACTTTCAAATACGGGTCACTGTCCCCATCTAAAAAAAGGCTCTGTAAAGCTACAAACTTATCGATATTGCTTCTTTTTATTGCTCATCTTTCTGTTCAGACCCTCTCCTATACCGGTCTATTATTTAAACAATGCACAGTTGCTAGGGTAATTTGGACTATAGCAACCAGATTGCTGAAGTTGCAAAATATCTAAATAACTCAAAAAACACATATAATAAAAAAAATCACAAATTGTCTAAGAGTATCACTCTATAAATTAAAAGATGAACAACCCCGTTAAGACCCAGTAGTCTTGTTTTCATTATACATTGTATCAATTATATCAATAGCAAATTAATACAAGGGTGTTTTTGGATAAGTAGAAAGAGGTAATTTAACTACAAAGAGGAAAAATTTACTGGTGAATCAGTGGGAGTTTCTTTTAGACAGGTCTGTTCCTTTATTTGAAAAGCATCATAAATATAAACAGATTTTATATGGTGATAATATCTGGATACATTGTAAATGCATTCATGAATATATTTTAAGAAAACCTAAAGTAAACTGTCCCATCTTAATGGCTAGTGACAGCTTACTGTAAAATATTCTGGTAGAACTGTGCTTAGTACAAAGAACACATACTGTATACTGACACAGTCATGTCCTTTCTGTATGGGTTGAGAGTTTACAAAAAATACCCTGTGTCATTATGTCTCAAACTATGGGGCTACATACCCAGGTCACCATAGAAGCGAATGGGAAGCACTTACAAAGGTCACTAAAGGTAAGATATTCAGGGGTGGGACATTTATTTGCTCTTCTAGATATTTTTGGAACTGGAAAAGTGTTACTGATATGCCCCCAGCATTTTATACAGTTGATCCATGAAATGTCCCTTTGGTGAACTGGAGCGCGCTCTTGTCACTGTTTAATAAACAAGTTTACAAGACTAGAAAAAGTGATAGGGTTAAAAACAACTTAACTTTTAATTAACAAAAAATTTAAAACTTTTGAAAACATCTACTCCAAAAGAATATGGCTAGATACATAAGAAGTCACTGGAATCAAATGCCAGCTCACCATGAATCCCTTCCATATTTGGCCACCCTTCAGGGTGACCAGCATACCCATTTGTTACTTTTGTTGGTTGCAGTTAGCTGTTTGATGGTGCCCAACTAGGTGGGCAAACACAGCACCATAACTTAAGTGTGCCCTGTATCCCAACCATATATTTATAAGGACTCCTCAGACCCTCAGCTAAATTTTGAACACATACAGTGAATTTTCAAAACCTGTAGTACCTTCACTTGGTGCCACATTTCCCCCTCCCTCAGCAGTTGCTGATGTGCAGTTTCTTACATCACCCTCCTAGACGGGACCCATTCAACTCTAAAGTTGCACTGAAAGGAAATAACTGAAGTTGAAATGCAGAGGCTGTATGACAAGGGATCTGAATGACCAGCAGCCAGATTACACTGGTTTATGTTTAGCGATGGGCAGTGATTGGGTGAGAAGCTATAAGTCAAGGCAGGGGAAAGCTGGACTGGGGTCAGGGCTGGAACTTGGGGTAGGCTGAAGAGGCACTTGCCTAGGGTGCAGCAGTGGGGGAGGGCAGGAGTTTCTCCTTTTTATGTTCTCATATTAGCTGTTAATAACCGAATGTGGATGTTTTCATGTATGCAGTGTTATTATTGTGGTTTTGGTACGGTTATACAGTATAGAAATGAACGTCTGCATTGTATTCATTCATGTTTGTCAGGGAGCCGGGAGCCCCCTCTGGGGAGTAGTCCGGATCTAGGAGGAAGCCCCTCAGGAAAGATCAGGGTCGTGGTATCCAGGAGTAAGGCAGGAGAAACAAAGTTCAAGCACAGGTCAAAAGGCAGACGGAATGTAACAAAGTCCAGGGCCAGGCAGGGGGTCAATGACAGGCAGAGTATCAGCGAAGTCCAGGGTCCAGGCAGGGGTCAATGACAGGCAGAGTATCAGCGAAGTCCAGGTCCAGGCAAGGGGTCACACAAAGGAATCAGGCAGAATAAGCAGGGAAAACAGCAAGGGAAACCCAGGAATCACTAGGAATCAGGATCCTATTTTCGGGCGCCATCTTGGCGCCTCAGGCGTCCTTTTATGTTTGAATTTGGCGCCCTTGCGCCAGCGTCAGCGCGCCCGCGACCGTCGCGCCGCGCTGACGTCACGGCGCCGGCGTCGGAACCCACGTGGGTTGCCTGGGCGCCGCCATTTTGGATTCTTCGCCGCCGGGAGCGGACGCGACTCCTCGCGCTCCCGGCGGTCTTGACAGTACCCCCCCCTCACGGGGGGCCTCAGGACCACCGGGACTTGGTTTCTGGGGAAACTTGGAGTGGAAGTCTCTTACCAAACGAGGAGCATGCACATCACGGTGTCCCTCCCAAGAGCATTCTTCGGGGCCAAAGCCCTTCCAATAGATGAGGTACTGAAGGGACCCTCTGGAGATTCTGGAATCAAGGATTCTCTCCACCTCGAATTCTTGTTGACCCTCCACAGAGACGGCAGGAGGAGGAGATTGGACATCAGAGAACGGTTAAAGATGGTGGGCTTCACCAGGGAGACGTGGAACACGTTGGGAATTCTCATCTCTGGTGGGAGTTGAAGTCTGATGGCTACAGGGTTAATTATTTCCAAGATGGGGAACGGACCCAGGAACTTCGGACCCAACTTGGGAGATGGCACCTTCAAGCGAATATTCCTGGAAGAGAGCCAGACACTATCACCCACCTTGTAGGGAGGAGAGGGCCTTCTACGGCGATCCGCGAAAGTCTTGTGGACTAGAGCACTCTTCTCCAGATTAGACTTGGTTGCAACCCAAATAGCAAGCATATGGGCTGCCAGATCATCTGCAGCCGGGACGTCCGACAACACGAAGTCCTGAGGAAAGGCTTGAGGGTGCTGTCCATACACCACCATAAACGGAGACTTTCCTGTGGAGGAATGACATGCATTATTATGAGCAAACTCCGCCCACGGGAGGAGGTCAGACCAATCGTCCTGGCAAAGAGACACGTGGTTCCTCAGGAACTGTTCTAAGGCTTGGTTCACACGTTCAGCTGCCCCATTCGTCTGCGGGTGGTAGGCAGACGAAAATTGAAGTGTTATTCCCAAGTCTTTACATAGGGAACGCCAGAACTTGGCGGTAAACTGGGTGCCTCTGTCGGAGACGATCTCCACCGGGAAACCATGCAGGCGGAAGATGTACTTAATAAAGAGTTGGGATAATTCAACCGCAGAGGGTAACTTCTTCAAAGGGATGAAATGGGCCATTTTGCTGAAGCGGTCAATAACAACCCAGATCACAGTATTCCCACCGGAGGGAGGAAGTTCGACAATAAAGTCCATAGAGAGGTGCGTCCATGGACGAGAGGGAACCGGCAAAGGCTGTAACAACCCGCTAGGGCGGGAATGGCTAGGCTTAGAAGTGGCGCAGACATTACAAGCAGCCACAAAGTCCTTTACATCCTTGCGGATATCAGGCCACCAGACTAGGCGCCTCAAGAGTTCAAGGGTCTTGGCCGGACCAGGATGTCCCGCTTGCCTGGAGCAGTGGGTTTGTTGCAGGATGGCCAGGCGAAGTTCTGGAGGGACGAAGGCCATGCCAATCGGAGTATCTTGAGGAGCCAAGGACTGCCCAGCCAGAATCTGGTCAGCAAATTGGGGATACAGAGAGGCAATGATCTTGACTGGTGGAATGATTAGTTCCTGCCTCTCAGGGTCACGGTCCACCGGAGTGAAGCTACGAGACAAGGCGTCGGCCTTCAGATTCTTGGAACCTGGGCGATAGGTCAAAACAAAGTTAAATCGGGAAAAGAAAAGGGCCCACCTGGCTTGTCTGGGATTTAGCCTCTTGAGGGACTGTATAAACTCCAGATTCTTGTGATCTGTGAAAATCTGGACAGGAATTTCAGAGCCCTCCAGGAGGTGACGCCATTCTTCAAGGGCAAGCTTGACTGCCAAGAGTTCCCGATTCCCGACATCATAGTTCTGCTCTGCGGATGAGAACTTCTTGGAGAAAAACGCACAGGGGTGCAATTTTCCATCAGTGGAATGTCTCTGAGACAGGATAGCTCCGGCTCCGACTTCAGAAGCATCAACTTCGATGCAGAAGGGTAGTGCAGGATTGGGATGTCGGAGAACAGGAGCGGATGTGAAGGCCTCTTTCAAGGACTGAAAAGCTTCTATGGCAGATGGAGGCCACAGGCTGGGTTTACCCCCTTTCCGGATGAGGGCCAGAATAGGTGCAATGCGGGAAGAGAACCCCCGGATGAACTGTTGATAATAATTAGCAAATCCGATGAATCTCTGGATTGCCTTGGTACTCAATGGGAGAGGCCACTCCTGGATGGCCGACACTTTCACGGGGTCCATCTCAAATCCCTCTGGAGAGATAATGTATCCTAGGAAGGGGATCTTGGATACCTCGAAGACACACTTCTCCAACTTGGCGAAGAGAGAGTTCTTCCTCAGACGAGAGAGTACCTCCTTCACCTGGGAGCGATGACTTTCAAGGTCCTTGGAAAAGATCAGGATGTCGTCCAAGTATACGACTACGAACCTTCCTAGGAGATCTCGGAACACATCATTAACAAACTCCTGGAAGACGGCAGGGGCATTGCATAGGCCGAAGGGCATAACAAGATATTCATAGTGCCCATCCCGAGTGTTGAATGCCGTCTTCCATTCGTCACCCTCCCGGATGCGAATGAGGTTGTAGGCCCCCCGGAGATCCAACTTGGAGAAAATCTTTGCCCCTTTCAGCTGGTCAAAGAGCTCGGCAATCAGGGGCAGGGGGTACCTGTTCTTCACGGTGATCTTATTCAGACCCCGATAGTCTATACAAGGCCGAAGGCCTCCGTCCTTCTTCTCCACAAAGAAGAACCCAGCCCCTGCAGGAGAGGTAGAAGGGCGGATAAACCCCCGCTGGAGATTTTCTTGGATGTACTCCTTCATAGTGGTAGTCTCTGCAGGAGAGAGAGGGTAGGTGCGCCCTCTGGGGGGCATAGCTCCTGGCAGGAGTTCAACCGGACAGTCGTAGGAGCGATGTGGGGGAAGGAACTCTGCAGACTTTTTACAAAACACATCGGAAAATCCCTTGTAAGTGGAGGGCAAAGTCTTTAATTCCGCAGTGGAGACATTCACCTTCTCGAGGGGTTTTGGCGGAAGGCAATGTTGCAGGCAAAATAAACTCCAACGAGAGATCTGCCCAGTGGACCAGTCTATGGTGGGGTTATGCAGACGTAACCACGGAAGACCCAATATAACTGGAGTAGAAGGGCAGGGAATGATGAAGAAAGAAAGTTTTTCTTGATGCAGCGCCCCAACTTGTACAGATAGTTCCGCCGTGAACTTTGTGACGAATTCAAACTCCAGGGGTTTGTCATCTATGGCGGTAATTCGCAGGGGTGAAGACAATGGAAGCAGGGGAATCTTCATGCGTTCGGCAAAGAAGGCGTCCATGAAATTGCCATCCGCTCCGGAGTCGAGGAAGGCCCTTTCGAAGATAGACTTACTTGCCAGGTGAATCTGTAAAGGAAGGAGAAGTCTGCGTGAATTTTCTTGATACCTCTCCTGAGGACCTCGAGTGATGCCCCCTACATGAGAAACCTGAGACATACCTCGGGGTACAAAACTCCTGGCTTTGGCAGGACAGGCGTTGGCAAAATGGGAATGCCCACCACAGTATAAACAGAGACCTGCCATACGTCTTCGGAGTCTTTCCTGCTCGGAGAGGCGAGTCTTTCCTACTTGCATAGGTTCCTCCAGGGGAGACGTCGACACATGAGTCATAGGAACAGCGGGTGTTTGCAGAATCGGCCTTTGAAAGCGAGGGGCCAACATGGGAGAAAATCGCCTGCTGCGCTCTCTCTCCACCTGGTGTTCTCTGAGCCGAGTGTCCACCTTAATGGATAGAGCGATCAGTCCTTCCAGGGTGTCAGGAGTCTCTCTGGAGACGAGATCATCTTTGATGCGGAAGGATAGGCCTTGGTAGTATACAGCCTTGTAAGCGTCATCACACCAGGAAGTCTCCGCCATCAGTGTTCGGAAGTCTATAGCATACTCATTGACACTGCGGCTTCCCTGCCGGAGCTGCAAGAGACGAGCAGGGGCGTTCGTAACCCGACCTGGAGCATCAAAGACTATGCGAAAAGCTTGGAGAAAGTCTTTAACATCAAAAGTCAGCGGGGAATTCTTCTCCCAAAGAGACGTTGCCCACTCCAGTGGCTTGCCTTCCAATCGAGACATCACATACCCCACCTTGGAACGCTCACTTGGAAACTGTGTGGGTTGGAACTCAAATTGAATTTGGCATTGCGTGGCAAATCCCCTGCAGGCTTGTGGGTCCCCACTGAAACGAGGGGGAGGTGGAATGCGAGGCTCACCTGTCGGGTAGCTTGCATTCGTAGGGGCTGCCGCCATGGGGGGATCTCCAGTAGGTGGAGCAGTGGAGGGCGCAGAAGGCACTTGAGCTAGCAGGACATCGAGTGCTTGCCCAATGCGAACCTGCTGGTTTTCGTAGTCCTCCATGCGGGATGCCAGTCCGCGGAGCGCTCGTCCGACATGAGGTGTGGCTTCCTCAGAAGGATCCATGGCCCGAAAATAATGTCAGGGAGCCGGGAGCCCCCTCTGGGGAGTAGTCCGGATCTAGGAGGAAGCCCCTCAGGAAAGATCAGGGTCGTGGTATCCAGGAGTAAGGCAGGAGAAACAAAGTTCAAGCACAGGTCAAAAGGCAGACGGAATGTAACAAAGTCCAGGGCCAGGCAGGGGGTCAATGACAGGCAGAGTATCAGCGAAGTCCAGGTCCAGGCAGGGGTCAATGACAGGCAGAGTATCAGCGAAGTCCAGGTCCAGGCAAGGGGTCACACAAAGGAATCAGGCAGAATAAGCAGGGAAAACAGCAAGGGAAACCCAGGAATCACTAGCAATCAGGATCCTATTTTCGGGCGCCATCTTGGCGCCTCAGGCGTCCTTTTATGTTTGAATTTGGCGCCCTTGCGCCAGCGTCAGCGCGCCCGCGACCGTCGCGCCGCGCTGACGTCACAGCGCCGGCGTCGGAACCCACGTGGGTTGCCTGGGCGCCGCCATTTTGGATTCTTCGCCGCCGGGAGCGGACGCGACTCCTCGCGCTCCCGGCGGTCTTGACAATGTTAAACAAATGTGAAATGCTTGATTCAGGGAATGTTTCCGATCACCATTGGGGTCAGGAAGGAATTGTTTTCCCCTCTTGAGGCATAATTAGCACTGGCTTCAGGCTGGATTGTTTTGGGATCAAAACAGTGGATATATGATAATGTATTGTATGTTTTATTTGTCACAGCAGCAGTAGAACCTCGCCAGAGTACTGCATAGGAAATTTTAGAAAAGTGAGAAAGGAGGTTCTCTCCTGTGACTGCACGGTGGGTTGATTGATACAGACACTACTACTGCTTGTGCTAGGTGACCGCCTGCTTGGATTTTCTGTCATCTAGACACTGCAGACTAAGGGACACCAGCAGGGCTGCTAAACTTCTCTCATGGTGGGACATGCAGCTCCTGCTGGTAGCAGAGTTTGGGTTCAGCATTTCTGTAGGTAGAAGCAGCCTAATACTCAGTGGTGGATATGATGACCAGAGCGACACCGGCTGGGCACACGCATGCATGAATCGTCACTTGCGCTCACATGCGAATGCGTGGAAGCCCAAATAGATGATCAGAACAGACAGTTGGGGAGAGAGTGCACTGGACATGGGGTAGTCCACAGAGAAGGTACGTGCCTGGTGCCCCCCCCCCCAGTTTTGCACCATATGTACGTGCCTACCCTTGGTTCTGGCCCTGATAATGACATAGTGATGATCTCAAGTCTTCAGTGAGGAATGCCAGAGAATAGTTACGGTCTCTTTTGGAATTCTGGCTTTGAATATTGCCTTGGGTGAGGCTGGCAAGGTCCTATTTATTTGATAAAATGTGAATAAATGCTGTGACCATTTTACCCCATTTCTGGCTCCTGGTGTTTCATTAAGGTATGTAACAATGGGGTTTAGTGGGATGGCTTAAAGCGAAGGTTCAATTGAGGAGTCCCCTAGTCAAGTGTGTTGCATTAAACAAATCAGTAGATTCATAGCTTCACATCTTCTATTTGTATTAGGAGCTCAGCCTCCTCCTCTTTAATTTACAGTAGGAGGTTTATAACATACTCCTAGAATTAATTTACTGGACTCTTTACAATCAGTGATTATTGTATTAGCTTTTAAATCCTGCCTCTGTCCCTCCGAAACAAAATATAGCCACTGATATTAACTGCCCAGTCATGTGACTCATTCAGCCATGTTTCGGCCATACCAACCACATCATATTTCTCCTCCAGCACCAGCAGCATTCTCTTCTTATACAAGTAAAATGGTAAAATAAGCTGTATTTTTAACCATGGACAAGTCATCACATACAATTGTATGATATTAGCATTCAAAAAAGGTGATAGTCATGTGTTTAATTAATTAATAAAATGCTGAGTTAATGGTACGCTCTCCATATTTATAATCAATTGTGGAACCTTCCAAATCTTATAGAATTGCTACTCAATTTGGAATAGATACCTTAAGCTTGAAAAAAAGAGTTAACAGAGCCCTTTCAAATGGAAGCTTGATTTATACACACTCCATGGTAAATGGCTCACAATTGACAATGTTGTTGCCAAGAGTCAGATGAACAAGAAATCTGTTTCTCATCAGTAGATGTAGTTTTCAATCATACTTTGTTTAGCTTTTAGCACCACCGTTGCTGTACAGATACACGGTCCCCTTTGGATCATTCTTCTTTGGACGACGCGTCTTATCACAGTTTGATTTTATGCCAGAGCAGAATGTGATTGAATTCGTGGATAGTATAAACAAAGGGAAAGTGATGGAGAACAATTTTAGGGTGTTTTTAAATTGTAGTAAAATAAGAAGAGGTAACATACATTTCAGAAAAGCTTTTCCTTACACAAAAGGCATATATATATATATATATATATATATATATATATATATATATATATACTGCATTGCCTGCAATTCTGCTTGGCCTAATGTCTAAAACCTGCTCATAACAAAGGTTTTAATAAAGACTATTAATCATGTTCCACCGTACCCAGAACCCTAAGGGCATAGTTGACTCCTGTGCGTAAGGCATCAATAAGAAGACTTGTACTATAAGGGAAGTACAAGCTTTGCCTAAAGTGAAGGGACACTAAGCTGCATTTATATTCCAGAGGATATTCTACAACTAGAAGGATTGCCTGCTATTAATAAATGTGACTGCTGTATTTGTTGTATTGCTATACCACTCAATGATTATTGCCTTACCATTTGCTGTACTCAATGGAGTATCTGCTGCTACCTGTTTATACACCTATTTGATTTTGAAGAACTGTGTGCATTGAAAGTTACAGTTTAGACTCATCTAACCTATACTCCACCTATCGCGATGGCTCATCTGAAAGAGGGTTATATACAGTGTTCTGCCTGAAATCAGCATAAGACAGGCCATATAGGAAAAACACGGGTTACAGTATAATAACAAAAATTCTTGATTTAATACACTTGGCTGCTCCTCCCAGCAAAAAAAATCATCAAAAGGGCTAAGCCACACTTCAACTTCAACCTACACAGCCTCCCATCCTGCATGCCCACTCAAGTGCATACACCTTCCATCGCAGGCAGTGGTTGCACAAATTTTCAGAGTGCAGCTATAAAGGCTAAAATGAACAATTGTGTGGGTTAGATATATACTTGACCATTATTCCATTTTTTTCTGTATCCCAATAAATTTACTCAACAATTGTGTAGGTTCTACTTCCCCTTAAAAATGCTGTGCTCAGTCTTTTCCTATTCTCAGAATCTGACAGAACACGCTCTTTTCTGGACACTGATACAATGCAGCTTTCTTTGCCAGGTCCCAGTTACCTAGTAGCAATATAAGGCAAAATCATATATGTTAAATGTGTTTAATCAGGAGTTAGGATTTAGAGCTATTATCATGACTGCCATGACAAAAATGTGACAGTCTTACTTTACCTTAATACTGTTTTTTTCATAGCATACCGATTTTGCAAGATGATTTGCAATATGTTTTTTTATTATCTTCATTTTTGTTTTGATCTGCAGCTCTTTAGTATGGGGTGCCGTTTGTCCCAAATACATTCTGTATACAAAACTATCCCTAATACACAGAATGAATGTCTCTCATGGTATATAAGTATTTGTGACCATACACAGAGAAAAAAAATATACAAAAGACTTATTTCTATTAAAGAATGAAAACAAAATCTTGTTAGTGCACAAAAGGATGTCATTATATCACAAACTCCATTCTGTACAGTTTAACAAGCAATCTGTCTCACAAATGTATAACCTCCATGTAACGGACACACTTATGTGCAAAGTTACTTACAGAATGAATTATGTAAAAACAAAGTTGGACATAATACATAATAGTGTAACTAACTAGTGCTTGTCAAGCTAGATTTGACTGACAAAATAGATATCTGCGATAGAAAGCAAGATTTTATAGCACAGGATTCATTCTTTCCACAAAATGACAGTTTTGTTTCACAAAACAGATAAAATAACCCTTCTGTGAAGCAACACTGTCAGTCACATTCCTGAACCAATAAGAACAGAGCTTATTGCCATATACAAACAAGATGAGAAGTGGCCAGCTCTGCTCCACATGGCTAAGGCAAAGTATCTGACCTTCTATAGAGGGCGCCCTCTAATGTCCCCTGTGCTGCATAGTAATAAACATGAACAAACCTTTCCTTAAAGAGCTGCTGTTAAACACTACAGGTTTGTAAATGGACGTTTTTACAAATGGCTGAGAAATATAATGCTGCACTTATAATGATTGTAGACAAAGAAAAGTATGCAAAACTTATATAAATATGATAATTTTAGGTGATATGGCTATTCTTATTGTAGTAACCTGCTTGTGTGGCCATTTTGGTTAAGGGCATTCCTGCTGTTTTGCCATTATCTTATGACTCACTCCTGTTCCTCTTCCTGTCTAAGCTGAGAGCAATAATGGGACAGGCCACACCCACCTGCCATGTTGTATTAAATGTACCAGAAGTAACTGTGCTTGTCTGGCTGCTTTGCCTGACTCTCAGAGACAGTTATAAGTTTTGTATATAATAGTTAGACTCCAAAGTCTCCTCCTAGCTGTAATGTTGCACCAATTAGCTTGTAGTAGTCTCTCATTATGTTTTTTGTCAATCATTTTAAGGAACAGTAACACCAAAAAATTAAAGTGTTTTAAAGGAATGTCGATATAGTGTACTTTTGCCCTGCACTGGTAAAACTGGTGTGTTTGCTTCAGAAACACCACTATAGTGTATATAAACAAGCTGCTGTGTAGCCATGGGGGCAGCCATTCAAGCACAGGATACACAGTAGATAACAGATAAGTACTACTATAGTTTATATAAACAAGCTGCTGTGTAGCCATGTGGACAGCCATTCAAGCACAGGCTACACAGTAGATAACAGATAAGTACTACTATAGTTTATGTAAACAAGCTGCTGTGTAGCCATGGGGGCAGCCATTCAAGCACAGAATACACAGTAGATAACAGATAAGTACTACTATAGTTTATATAAACAAGCTGCTGTGTAGCCATGTGGACAGCCATTCAAGCACAGGATACACAGTAGATAACAGATAAGTACTACTATAGTTTATATAAACAAGCTGCTGTGTAGCCATGGGGACAGTATAGTTGTGTTTCTGAAGCACCTGTCCTTAGCCCTTAGATTGATACTTAGTGGAGCTATTGGGGGACGAGGGAGGCTGAATAAATCTGGGCAGTGGTACAGAGCCTGTAAGGACATAGGGTAGAATTGTGCATTGGTGGGGGGTGTAGAGTAACAGAAATGTAGTTGCACAGGGGTTTTGGAGAAATAGAAGAGGTAAAACAAAGTATAGTAGCAGGCTCAGACTGGCAATCTGTAGAAAGTCACTATTTAGTGGGCTTGTGTTTGGGCCTTTATGTACTTGTAATGCCAAGGCCTATATTGACTCCAAGTCCAGACCTGTATAGTTGTTTCATTCAGTTACAAGGAGGGTTGTCTATTAGTACAATATGGGAAGTACTGATGTATGGGGAGAGTGGAACATGGAAGTATGCTGGTTGTGTAGTATTATAGAAGGGGAACGAGTGAAGTGTGGGACATCAGTCATACAGAATGGGAAATATGGGTTAATGGTGGCTGTGTAAAAGTACAGGATGGGAAAAGCAAATGTATGGGGGGGGTTTGTGTAGCTACAGAAGGAATAAAACAAAATGCAATTCTTTTATTGATTTCAGGAGCTCAAAAATCATATAACCAGTTCTAAAACTGAACATGTCTAAAATTCCTTTTAATTTGTTCTGCATCTTATGGTCAAGTACCACTTCCCATTCTCCTGCATCCAGCTTTTGCTGAACCATTTCAGGCATTTTTTATGTAGGAGTGATGACAGGGTGGCCAGTAAATTTGCCTCTGACTTTCATAGCCATCTGGGCCTTCTAATGGATTGGCACAAGATTCACCCTTTTAATGTAAATTAGGCTACTAGCAGTAACCAGCTATTTGCATGCAGTACATACACTCTAAAGCTGGCCATAGACGCAAAGATCCGATCGTACGAATCAACGTACGATCGGACTTTCCCATCTCCCGACCCTCCACTAACCATTCAGATCAAAGTCTTTACCATTCCGATCAAATAAGAACAGAGCCAATGTTCTGCCCCTGACAGCAATCGTACGATACTTATGTCTGACAACACTAGTGACAGTCTCCCTCTGAAAATCGTACGATCAATACACGCAGAGATATTATCGTCAGGCGACAGAAATTTTCTAACCTGTCCGATCGACCAAACGACCGATCTCCGACGGACGAAAAATGTCGGGACTCTCCACACATGGTCCGAAAATCGTACGAATCCACGATTCGTACGATCGGATCTTTGCGTCTATGGCCAGCTTAAGAGTCAATATCAAGAATCAAGAGATATCTTCTATATGAGGGGGAAAAAAAATCTCCATTTACCCTGATTACTCTTCAACCCTACAAAGGAAGTGAAACACATTTGCAGGAGTGAAGTGCAGATTGAGAGACCTCCAATTGAAATATGTGATGCTGTATCCAGGCAAACTGAGTATAGTGGATGGCCCCAAAGCTGTTTTCTTCACCTCACCTTAAGAAGCAAATTCCTGGGGGGACCAGAGGACCAGCCAGAAGCCTCGGGCCAGCCCCAGATGCTGATTCCATTGGTAGTAAAGGAGCCCTATCCTTCTATGCTTGCTAATTTTTTGGGCCTCAGTTGCACAAGAGAATGATTGTGGCCATATCTATATGGGGTGCACAAGCCACAACCACAAAGTTAATCTGCATTATACACAGCCCATCCTATCTGGACCCTAAAGGGGGTTAAATACTATAACCAGTCCCTGCACCCTTTGAACAAGTATATGATGCCCTATATCCGGTGAACTGAAACACCACCACCAGAGTCCTATTGAACATTTGCTGGCCCTATATAGACAATGGGGTAATTTAACGGGCTCCAGCCACTATTGTTTAATTGTTTAAATTTTTTTTTCAACATCATGGCTGACTTAAGACCAATGGCATACGTGGTGCTGCCCTTGACTTAACTGTTCCCAATTTCCATGGGTGAAACACCCCTGAAAGTGTCTTACAGGTTAAGTTTTGGAATAATGCCCGCCAAGTTGGGAGGTTGGGCAGGGTGGGAAAGGGGTTGGTTTTGGGCAAATCCTTTTTGGGGGTGGGTAATAGGGTAATTGATGTGATGGGTTATTTCTGGGGTTTTTTGTATTTACATAACTGCTACTATGTGATTGATGTTTTTCCTGGTGCAGAACGTAATCATCCAGTTATAACGCCCCTCCTACACAAAAATGGCATCCTATAGCTTTATGTCCTGGAATGGCTGGGGACTTAATTGCAAATATAAGCACAGCCTTATGTGGACATATCTGAAACAGTATCCACCTACCATCCTGCTCCAACAGGAGACCCACCTAGTGGGCCAGAAAGTTCTCACCCTCAGGAAACCATGGGTGGGATGGGCATTCCACACCTCATTTTCCACTCACTCCAGAGGAGTGTCTATCCTTATAAGGAAAAATCTCCCCTTTGAATTTATCAAACTAATAATGGCCAATATGGCAGATATATTATAATTACTTGCCTTATTGCAAATAAACCCTTGACAGTGGTGAATGTGTATGCTCCACCTCCATTTAATATTGCCCTATTTGAACTCATAGGGAAAAACTTGCCGACCTGCCTCCTGCACCAACCTGCATAATGGGGGATATGAACCAAGTCATGGACCTGTCCAGCGATTGGCTACATTCCACCACTATGGGCCCCACACACCTAACACATTGGGCAAACGCTCTAGGTCTCTCTGATGTGTGGCAATGGAAACACCCTGGCACTAAGGCCTACTCTTGTCACTCTACCACACAAAACATTCTCCCAGATAGACCTAGCCCTCACAACACCTGAGGTACTTCCTCTGATGCAACAAATCTCCTACCTACCTCAGTCCCTATTCAATCATTCCTCCCTCCAAATGATACTATAATGTCTCCCCCAACCCCCAAACAAGCTGTGGCGCCTAAGCCCTCTCTGGCTTAACAACCCAGACATAGCTGAATCACACAAAAAACTTACCAAGCATATTGGGAAATAAACTCAGGGTCTACCTCACAAAACATGGTGTGGGAAGCCTCTAAGGCTGCCACCCGGGACTCTCTTATCATACTCATTGCCCGAACTAGGAAAGCTGCAAAAGAAGGAGTTGAAAAAGCAGAGATAAAACTGCTAGAGACCAAAGAGCTCCACTTCAATTCCCCATCCACACATACATATCAGCAGGTGCGTAAAGCCGAAGCAGCCTTAATTAGGGAAAACACTATAACCACAAAAAAAGCCCTACATTACAGTTCACAGTGAATCTTTGATCAATGAGACAAACCTCCTCAGCCATACCAAGAATTCTGACCATGAGTGGCTCTATGGTACACAAACCACAATTGATAGCTGAAGCATTCACCAAATACTACAAATCTCTGTATAGGTAGTCCACCTCTTGCACCACACCACAGCTGAATCAATTCTTAGATTCCATAGCCATACCTAAACTATCTCCAGCAGAGAGTGCTTGGCTTGACACACCCATCACCATTAAGGAGGTGAGGTCGGCAATACAAGCCCTGCCCTCCAACAAGACCCCAGGATTAGATGGGCTCCCCCCAGATTGGTACAAGTCTCTAGATGATTTAATCTCTCCCCATCTTCTTGAAACTTTTCAGGCTGCTTGGAACTATGGGTCCCTGCCACCATAATTTTTAGAAGCCCTAATAATAGTTATCCCCAAAACAGGATGGGACCCCTCCCTGGACCCCACCCTATGAAGTTCATCCCCCCCACCCTATGTAATTAATATCAACCAATATCTCTCATTAACAATGACGCAAAAATACTAGCCACGCGGCTTACATGGGCCACCACAGATCTGATACACGCAGACCAATCAGGCTTTATGCCAGGGAGGGCAAAGGACTTCAACATCTGACGCCTGTTTACACACCTCCAGATATCCGACACCAACAGCAATACTAGGCTCAGAAAAAGACTTTGATTGGGTGGAGTGGCACTACTTCTGGCAAGTACTTCACACATTTTGTCTCAGAAATAGATTTATACAATGGTTTAAACTGCTCTACAAGTCCCCAACAGACAAAATGAGTGAAAAATGTAATCTCTGAACCTTTCCAGCTTGAAAGAGGAACTAGACAAGGCTGCCCCTTCTCCCCTGTCCTCTTTGCATTGGCAATCGAAACCCCTAGCCATTCTGATACGTGATTGTCCATCCATACAAGGGTTCTAATATGCTAACATTACCAAAAAGGTGTCCATCTTTGCAGATGATATCCTTATATACCTAGGTGACTCAGAAGACTCTCTCTTTGCTCTTCTGGCCACAGTCCAGAGCTTTGGGATATACTCTGGGTTAAGAATTAATTGGGAAAAGTCACAACTCTACACCATTGACTCTAATCTCCAGCACTACCACCCCCAGGCCTACACCTAAAGTGGTCCAACTCTTTCAAACCCCTGGGTGTTCACATACACACAGACCCACACTCCTTAATATAACACAATCTAGACCTAATCATTGACTATCTCTGGTACCCTTAAACACTGGGCCAATCTCCGCTGACACTATGGGGGTGTGTAAATATAATCAAAATGATCTACCTACCTAAACTTCTGTACATATTCCATAACATCCCATCCTGGGAAAGACTGATGCCCCTATTATAAAAGGGGGACTGGCCTTCCAACACTTCTACCTCTATTACCTGGCCTCCCAGATCTACTACATGCAATGGTGTTTCTCTGCCAACCCCTACAATCCCAACATGATCCTCCAAGCCTTTATCCTCCTCTCAATTGAGGGCCTTGGTACCTACCCCTACAGGCATCCTTCCAACATGATGACTCTACCAAGCACTCTCTTCACCCCGCACAAAGCATGGTTTATGGCACTAAAACTCCTGGGCCACCCGGTACCACACCTGTCACCCAACCTTCCCTTGTGGGGCAACTCACTACTTCCTCACCTATATGACCTGCCTGACTTTGTGTACTGGACTCGCCTAGGCCTTAAAAAGCTGTCTGACTTAATTCCAAATGGGCAGTTTCCCATACTCCAAGACTTATAAGAGCAACTTCCTGGTCAACAAATCTTACTCTATAGGTACTTGTCTGAGGTACCAGTTCAGACATGACTTTCGGGCACAGTTCCACACACCCCAACAATGTCCATGGTCAATATAGAGGATGCTCTCTACCACCCCTCCCCTACTAAACTACTGTCTAGACTATATCAGAATATCATGGTAATGGTCAAACCCCCCTTTGATAGAGCCTACCTCCTATGGATACAGACTATTCCGGACCTCAACCATGAGATGGGGGAGGATGCAATAGAAAGGGCCTACAGTTTCTTAATCTCAATAAGGGACAGACTGATACAATATAAGATTCTCCATCAAGTTTACATAACTCCTCTTAAGCTAAAAAAAAAATGGGAAAAGTCAAGATGATCTGTGCCCCGATGTAAACTTCCAGGTGCTGACTTTATCCATGTGATCTGGTCCTGTCCCCCGGTCCAGTTATTCTCGACCAAAGTAATGGAGACCCTAGCCACTGAACTGGGCACTCCACAGATAGTCGACCAGGTGGTATGCTTACTGGGAGTGATTGATGATCTAATATCAACCAACACTGCTAGAACTTGTTTATGCTCCCAGGGGGGTCATTTATAAACTTTGCGCAGGGCAGATTGGTTCGCAAAGTAAATAAATTTGCCCTGCGCATGGTTATATTTATAAAGCTGAATAAGAGGGTGCAAACAGAATTGCAAATTTGACTACTAGAAGCTAATTGGTGCAAGATTACAGCTAGGAGGAGACATTGGAGTCTAACTATCATATACAAAACCTATAACTGTCTCTCAGAGTCAGGCAAAGCAGCTAGACAAGCACAGTAACTTCTGGTACATTTAATACAACATGGCAGGTGAGTGAGGCCTGTCCCATTATTGCTCTCAGCTTAGACAGGAAGAGGAACAGGAGTGAGTCATAAGATAATGGCAAAACAGCAGGAATGCCCTTAACCAAAATGGCCACACAAGCAAGTTACTACATTAAGAATAGCCATATCACCTAAAATGATCATATTTATATAAGTTTTGCATACTTTTCTTTCTCTACAATGATTATAAGTGCAGCATTATATTTCTCAGCCATTTGTAAAAACTTCCATTTATGAACCTGTAGTGTTTAACAGCAGCTCTTTTAGGAAAGGTTTGTACATGTTTATTACTATGCAGCACAGGGGACATTAGAGGGCGCCCTCTATAGAAGGTCAGATACTTTGCCTTAGCCATGTGGAGCAGAGCTGGCCACTTCTCATTTTTTTTGTATATGGCAATAAGCTCTGTTCTTATTGGTTCAGGAATGTGACTGACAGTATTGCTTCACAGAATGGTTATTTTATCTGTTTTGTGAAACAAAACTGTCATTTTGTGGAAAGAATGAATCCTGTGCTATAAAATCTTGCTTTAAGTCGCAGATATCTATTTAGTCATTCAAATCTAGCTTGACATGCACTAGTTAGTTAAACTATTATATATTATGTCCAACTTTGTTTTTACATAATTCATTCTGTAAGTAACTTTGCACATAAGTGTATCCGTTACATGGAGGTTATACATTTGTGAGACAGATTGCTTGTTAAACTACAGAATGGAGTTTGTGATATAATGACATCCTTTTGTGCACTAACCAGATTTTGTTTTCATTCTTTAATAGAAATAAGTCTTTTGTATATTTTTTTTCTCTGTGTATGGTCACAAATACTTATATACCATGAGAGACATTCATTCTGTGTATTAGGGATAGTTTTGTATACAGAATGTATTTGGGACAAACGGCACCCCATACTTTAGTTGGGGTTTATACTGCTGTATGGCTTGGAATTATGTAAAGATCAATGTCAGAAAGGAGGATAAATAAAACAAAGAGATAATACAATTATTGGTATAAAAATCTATCTTGACAATCTATAGACTTTCTTATTGATGGGATCCCTACAGGAGTATTGTGAAATATAGGCAGCTGCTAATTGGCTGAGGATGGTGGGTGTATTTCCAGTCCTTAAGGACCATTTTTGGTGAAAGATGAGATAGGCTACTGTCCAGGTTGCTGGCATTGTCAGGGATGCCGTCTGAAGTAAATTTATAGGTAGATAATGTGTTTAAATGCAAGGATTTAGTGTAAGCAAGTAATATACCATTGCCAAATATATACAACAAGCCGAAAAGTAACTTTGCCTACCTGCAGTAACATTTAGCAATTAATACAAACTTTGCATTAAAGGGGGTGTTCACATTTAAATTAACTTTTAGTATAATGCCTACATTATGAGACACAGAATTCTGAGACACAGAATGGTCTTAATTTTTTTGTGGGTTTTCAGTTATTTAATTTTTTGATGTTTCCAGTCTGGTGTTTCAGCAGCTATCTGGTTGTCATGGTCTTATTTACCCTAGAAACCAGACAGTGGTTTGAACAACAGACAGGAATGTAAATAGTAGAGGGTCTGCATAGAAAAATAAGTAAGAAAAGTAACAATAACAAAAAACTGTAGCCTGATAAAGCAATCATTTTTGGCTGCTGGGGTCAGTGACCCCCCATTTGAAAGCTGAAAAGAGGCAAGAGAACTAGTTCAGAAACTATAAATAATAAATTATGAAGACCAATTGCAAAGTTGCTCCGAATAGGGCATTCTATAACGTGCTAAAAGTTAATGTAAAGGTGAAATCCCCCTTTAAAAGTGACTAGTGAATTCTCAGTGTTTTGTGAGATTGCCCTACCTTGTAGAAAAAAAATATTTCCACTATGCTACAGCTGTTCTTCATAGAATATAAATAGTAGAGGGTCTGCATAGAAAAATAAGTAAGAAAAGTAACAATAACAAAAAACTGTAGCCTGATAAAGCAATCATTTTTGGCTGCTGGGGTCAGTGACCCCCCATTTGAAAGCTGAAAAGAGGCAAGAGAACTAGTTCAGAAACTATAAATAATAAATTATGAAGACCAATTGCAAAGTTGCTCGGAATAGGGCATTCTATAACGTGCTAAAAGTTAATGTAAAGGTGAACTCCCCCTTTAAAAGTGACTAGTGAATTCTCAGTGTTTTGTGAGATTGCCCTACCTTGTAGAAAAAAAATATTTCCACTATGCTACAGCTGTTCTTCATAGGAAGAAAAATATTGCCAATTTGTTCCAAACCCACACCTGGACAGTTCCTTATATAGACAGGGGGAGGGCTGGGGACCGCTTTATGTTTAAGGCAAGGGGCAGGTAATATTGACTTCTGCATTTTTTTCGATGGACACATAGTGGAATTCCAGCTCGGCATTAAGAAAACTTTCACTGATGAGGAAATCCCATATTTTACTGTGAAACTGTATTGAAAATGTTTACTCAGCCCTACAGATACCAATAACTGCTACTTGCTGATTGGCTAGACCAGTAGCAGTCTTCAAACCAAAAGAAATATAAAAGGAGCAAAGTTTACTACTGGTCTAATCACCTATACTGTAGTACCCAATCAGCAGGAAGCAGTTACTGATCACCTGGTCAAAAGCAAGCATTTTACTGGCTGCTATGGGTTAGTGCTCCTGGGCATATATACATATATATGTTTGGAATTACTTAAAAAGCAATTGCTAGGAACTGAGGAGAAGGTAGCATTCTTGAGAAACTCACTATATTGTTATGCTCAGTCAATGCGCATCATTAAAATGTAAAATTTGCATATGATTTGTATCCCCCATGTTAGTACACATTAGAGCAGGGGTCCCTAACCTTTTTTTTAACCATGAGCCATATTCAAATGAAAAAAAGTTGGGGAGCAACACAAGCATGAAAAAGTCCCTTGGGTTGGCAAATAAGGGCTGTGATTGGCTATATGGTAGCCCCTATGTGGACTGGCAGCCAACAAGAGGCTCTATCTTGCACTATACTTAGTTTTTATGCAATTAAAACTTGCTTCCAAGCCTGAAATTCAAAAATAAGCACCTGCTTTGAGGATACTGAGAGCAACATCCAAGGGGTTGGAGAGCAACATGTTGCTCATGAGCCATTGGTTGGGGATCACTGCATTAGAGGGTAAAGGAGAAGTAGAGCAGAAACAAATCTCCAGTTAAGATAACCCAAGGTTAGGAGGCCCTGGCCAGAGCAGGGGACCAAGCAGATGAGGATCAGCCAGTAAGAGGCATAGTCTGCTCTTGTTATATTTGTTCAATTAAGCTCCACTGAGAAGATATTACAAATTAGTATCCTGGTGACATATCCTCCAACCTGTGCATTGACTTGGGGTTCAAGAAATCATCTTGTAGTCATCTTGAATACAAGTTTTGTGAGTAATGTGCCCTGTTTTTATCTGTATCTAAAAGTCATCCACATTAAATACTAATTCTGCTCCAAATGGATGTGTTGAATAATGGGGAAGGTGATAAGACGAGTTACTAATACTATTAGTGCCAAGCTTTGGTCTATATATCCCCAAATGCCTCATGTGTCACATTCTAAATAACCACCCTTTAATGTGCCATTGTAAACAGCAGTAAACATCTACTCCCAGACTTGTGCGGTTCATTTTTTTCATCACAAAAATAATCACTGTGAACTTCAGCCCGAACCATCAGTGACAAAGTGGGAATTATTTTTATAGTGCAGCAGAAACTGTTTGTACAAATATATTGTATTTTGGCCAAAATTGGTTTAGACACGGTTAGTATAAATTGTTACAAGTGAGTGATGGGAAACTCACACAAAGGCCACTGCCACCAACATAAAGTATACACTGACAATGTCGAAATACAATGTGATGCTAACAGATATTATATAAACTACCCAACATGTTAGTACATGTATGGGATCCGTTATATGGAAACCTGTAATGTGGAAAGTTACAAATTATGGGAAAGCCATTTCTAATCAAATAATTCACATTTTTAGAAACTATTTCCCTTTCTCTGTAATTAATTAATTAATTTTTATTTGACATAAAATAATCTTATTGGGTTTAACTAATGTTCAAATATTTTTGAAGATTTAAGCTATGGAGATCCAAATTATGGAAAGACCCCTTAACCAGAAAACAGCAGGTCCTGAGCATTCTGGGTAACAAGTCCCATATCTGTATTTACTAATACTGCATCTAGTGTTGGACTGGCCCTCATCTGGCCCATAAAAGATCAGCCTATAAAAACAAGATGGGGTGAATTGGATATACCATTTCCCTAACACTCACACATCCACGTGAGTGACACAAAGACTTCCATAGACTTTGTGCTCAATATGTAGTTTCTGAGGGAAAGAGAATAGAGGAATACTCACAACGCTCTCTGACTAGGACCCTATCTTATCTAAGTTGCCTAAGTTCCAAATATATTAAATTGACAAAATATACTGGGTAATGTTACCTTGTACTCCCATTCCACAATGTGACGAGATATATTGCCGCACCATGTGTAATTTTGCTAAATTTTACTGTGCTTTTATAACATTTTCCACGACTTTGCTTGTTTTTGTTTTTAATTTTGTTTCCATTTGTTTTCCATTCTGTTCTGATTATTATTTGTGACAATAATAACAAAATAACACAATAAGAAGAAGGGGCTGACGGTCCTAGATCCTCTGGTATTATGACATGCCAGTCAGTTTCAAATATACTTCATTAAAAAAATATCAGTTGTAAACCGTAACATTTCAAACCTGTCAAGGTCATTGTTCCAAACTGGATATTGGTATTCACTTTTTTCACTGTATTAGAAAAAAAATACTAATACATATAATTAGTTAATTTAAAGTAAAACTATACCCCCACAATGAATACTTAAGCAAAAGATAGTTTATATCATATTAAGTGGCATATTAAAGAATCTTACCAAACTGGAATATATATTTAAGTAAATATTGCCCTTTTACATCTCTTGCCTTGAGCCACCATTTCGTGATGGTCTGTGTGCTGTCTCAGAGATCACCTGACCAGAAATACTACAACTCTAACAGGAAGAAGTGTTGAAGCAAAAGACACAACTCTGTCTGTTAATTGGCTCATGTGACCTAAGAAGTATAGTTTGTTTGGTTTGTTTGTGTGCACAGTGAATTGTACGATCCCAGGGGGCAGCCCGTATTTTTTAAAATGGCAATTTTCTATTTATGATTACCCAATGGCACATTCTACTAGAAAAGTATATTATTATGAAAATAGTTTGTTTACATGAAACAGGGTTTTACAGATGCAATATTGTTTGGGGTATAGTTTTCCTTTAAGACATAAAATAATACGAAATGTATACTTACTATCAAGCGGACACAATAACAGATACGTTATGTTGTGCAAGAAAGCATTGGGGAAGTGGATTCAATGGTCATGACATAATAAGGAATATGTGATTTCTGACAAAAATAATACTGAGCAGCTGGATGATTAGTCTCACAATAGTGTTTGTACAAAGATCTCAATTTTAATACATTTAATTCTGATTCCAGTTCTCTGTTATAAGCCCACTGAGACTTGAAGAAGCCAGCTAACTGAGGAACTTCCTTCTATACATAAACATAAATACAACTCTTATTAACTCCAGCATCAGCACGTGTACTTGTTGCTTGCTCTATTTCCTGTTTGGGTAATGCAGGCTTGTCCAACTGACTGTCATTCCACCTGCTATCCCAGACCCGACTCCATGAGTTGCCTCACAACTTTCTAATCTAGGCCAAAGTTATTTTGTCAGCAACACTTATCTAGTAGTTACATAACAGGGAGAAATTGTGTTGTTTGTACAGGCCTTTTGTTATTTCCTCTTTAGTCACCGTTCTTAAGTAATTTCTTTACGAGTTTTTTTCTGATTGCATGTGAAATTTCCCTTCCCTTGTGAACACAGCATTTGCATAATGAGAGGGATCTATATCTTGGCTTAGCAGACAGAGCTGCTGCAGGTGAACCTCAACTGCAGTTTTTATAGGGTGGTTTATTCCGCCCTAGTCACTTGTAATAAATCCAGTGATTGCAGAACACTTTATCCTCAGCAATTAGATCTTAAGACATCAGTTGTCTTTCTCTAATCCCATTTTAAGTAATATTAATTTATAGTGATATGAAATCTAGCATCACTCACGCAAGATTTGGTGGATCTCTGCAGAGGTGTTTAGCAAATACTTTGTCTTGAAATGAAGTCATGTAATGGAGGAAACATATGCTGTGCAAAATTCTATTATTACAACAAATATGTGCCTGTTATTAACAATTTTTCACATTTATGCAAGGCTATAATTTTTCTTACAATCAGTATAATAGAACAGGGTTGTGGCAGCCATAGCTAAAACAATTTGCTCTATTTACAGTCAATATTGAAGTTATGGAATATAGTATGCGTTTTCTCCCTATTGATACAGAGTTCTATGTTGTGACCATCCCCACCAGGCAAAGCATGTAGTTATATTGGATACTCAACATTCAAATGGTCTTGCAACATGGTAGAGGGTCTTGGGTGCTGAGGTTTTTGTATATATTGATGCTTTATTTAGCAAATGGAAACCAGAGAGTGAAAATATTTATTGATTTAAACTTAGATATTAGCATATTTTATATTGCTAGGAAGGCGTCAGCTCAACTGAGCCAACTGCATATCTCTCAGAAACTGCAATGACCCCTATTACATGCTGCAATTCTTTTTGCACTTAACAAGCACATCAGTGAAATAACTTTACAAGTGTGGTTAAACTACAATGTGATATGTAGGGTTTAGCAAAAAATAAAATTGGTCAGGCAGGTCAATAAAAAGTCAATAAACTCCCACTGTTTATTTACATAAATTAGATCACATAGCAGACAGCGCAGCCCATTCTAGCAGTAATGTAGGACTGAGAACCCCTCTAACATTCTTCGCTTCCTGGCATAGTACTTGGGTGCATTAGTCACAATTCCTGTATGCAAATCCCTATTTTGTTTTCAGATACTCCCAAATGACTGCACATAGCTGCTCTAATGTCAAGCTTGAAAATGTTGCAATAAGCTTTCATAAATGTGATCAATGATATATTTTATTTAACTAAACAATAATTAGTTGAGTTTCATAAACTATCAACACAGCAATACAGAAGAAACAAGCTGGGGAAATACACTTGACAGAAAATAAAGATTTCAGATACAGAATGTGCTAGAATCCCACTTATAAAGTATGGCATATTTGGTGCTTTTCTTCAAAGGAAGAAAGTGGACAGCCACTTGAGCATACGGAAATACAGGTAGGCCATCTCCCATAGGCTTTATTTTAAACAAATAATTTTGAATCTTAAGTACAGGTATGGGATCTGTTATCCGGAAACCCATTATCCAGAAAGCTCCAAATTATGGAATGGCCATCTCCCACAGACTCCATTATAAGCAAATAATTCTAATTTATAAAAAATGATTTCCTTTTTTTCTGTAATAATAAAATTGTACCTTGTACTTGATCCCAACTAAGATATCATTAACCCTTATTTGAGGCAAAACAATTCTCTTAGGTTTAGTTAAATTTTAAAGGGGACCCGTCACCCAAAAAAATTATTCCAAATCCTATTTTACCGCTTTACAGAAAAATCCCTTATGCGGAAAACCCCAGGTCCTGAGAATTCTAGATAACAGGTTCCATACCTGTATTTTCTTTTTATTTGTAATAGTAAAACAGTACCTTGTACTTGATCCCAGCTAAGATATAATGACAAAACAATCCTGTTTATTTAGAGTTAATGGAAATACAGGTATAGGATCCATTATCTGAAAACCCGTTATCCATAAAGCTCCAAATTACAGGAAAGCCATCTCTCATAGGCTCAATTTTAAACAAATATTTCAGCATTTTTAGTATTTTCTTTTTCACTGTAATAGTAAAACAGTACCTTGTACTTGATCCCAGCTAAGATACAATACATTCGTTTAGATGACAAAATAATTCTTTTAAGTTTATTTAGAGTTAAATGATAATTATACCTTGAAAATAAGTGAATGTAAAATTAATTCATTCCAAGATATTAAAGGATACATGTACTGTTAACATGAATGAATTGTGTTACAACATCACCACCTGCTGGCTATTTTCCAACCAGTTTGACTACCAAGTAGACAAGGTTGTTGTCAGGAGAAAGAAAGATGACTGCTCTGGAAAGATTTGAGAAAGGTTTCTAGTTTTTTTCAGAACCAAAAGAACATCAGAAAAGCCTATTTCTTTCTCTTGTACAACCATGCAATACGTCAAATATTAAAACATCAGTTATTTCCAGAATTGATTTTGTATTATGAATTACACATTTTTGTACAGGCACAAATAAAATATTTTATTTTAAAATAGTATCTTTTCTGCGACATGTTTAAATTGCTTAAAGGTGAAAGGAACCCCCCTTTAGGCAAAAGTCCCCTGGCGCCCGTGAGCTCCGTTGAGCTATTTTGCAGCTGCTGGGCAGTATTCCTAGAGGGGACACATAATCTGCTGTAGCACTGGGGGAGGCAGGGAGGGGAGCCAGCGGAGGGGGTCTGTGGGGAATTTGGCCTAAAGGGGGTTTAGTTCTCCATTAAAGGGATTGTTCACCTTTAAATTAACCTTGATTATAATGTAGAGAATAATATTCTGAGACAATTTGCAACTGGTTTTCATTATTTATTATTTGTGTTTTTTTAGTTATTTAGCTTTTTATTGAGCAGCTCTCCAGTTTGCAATTTCTGCAATCTGGTTGCTAGGGTCCAAATGACCCTAACAACGATGCATTGATTTGAATAAGAGATTGGGTTATGAATAAGAGAGGGCCTGGATAGAAAGATGAGCAATAAAAAGCAGCAATAACAATACATTTGTAGCCTTACAGAGCATTTGATTTTTAGATGGAGTTAGTGACCCCCTTCTGAAAGCTGGAAGGAGTCAGAAGAAGGTGGCAAATAATTAAAAAAAAAAAAACTATAACAAAGGAAAAACGAAGACTGGTTGAAAAGTTACTTAGAAGCAGCAATTTATATATAACATATATACTAAGGGGCACATTTACTTAGGGTCGAAAATCGAGGGTTAATTAAGGATTTTCCTTCGATCAGAAAAAGCTTAGAAAACTTATGGGGAAGGTCCCCATAGGCTAACATTGGTGCTCAGTAGGTTTAAAGTGGTGAAGTAGGTAGTCTTTTTTTTAAAGAGACAGTACTTCGACTATCGAATGGTCGAATAGTCAAACGATTTTTAGTTCGAATCGTTCTAATCGAAAGTCGTAGTTGAAGGTCGTAGTAGCCTATTCAATGGTCGAAGTACCCAAAAAAAACTTTGAAATTCGAAGTTTTTTACTTCGAATCCTTCACTCGAGCTTAGTAAATGTGCCCCTCAATGTTAACATAAAGGTGAGCCATCCCTTTAACATTCCATTTGTGTTGGTCCATTCAAATGTTTCCCTAGGAGATGCTATGTAAGTGTTTAAGTGCAGTATTGTTAATATTCTTTCATTTTGCAGATCTATTATCATATAATACACCACATACAGTACGTATATATGCTTCCTGAATTAGAAAATATATAAAATGTGCTTGAAAGCTTTTGTACAAAAGCTTATTTGTGAAATTAGCATTATGTTCATAACCAGGGTTGGACCAAGATGGTGGGACACCCGGAAAAACTCAGTAGTCCTAGGCCTTTGTGGAGATATCATGATACCTTGAATCAAATAAAAGCACTATAAACCATGCAAAGAAATTATAGCATTTATTTAAAGACATTTTATAGTTAATCTGTAACAAGAAAGCTATTTCTTTTTTTAATATAACTCAGTGCTCCAATGGGTTAAAAAAAAAGTCTTTCCATTTATTTCCTTTAAAATAATTAGTGCCTTTAAGTCCCATAAGAAGACCAGAGGATTCTAACTTGGAAGTTTATGCCAACATCTGATTCTCAGTCATTAAAGATGTCAAAACAATGGGATATACAATGTCAGCTGTTAATTGCCTGACTGTTTTTACAGTGGAAATAAATGAATATTGCAGAGCTGATAGCATTTGGAAAACATTAATATGACCTAACAAAATAGATTGTGATAGCATTTATAAATGTTTATTGCAAAACTATTCAGTTATGAACTTTGTGAGGAGGTGTGTGATAAGTACATATATGATTTTATATCTATAGTTATGACCCTGTATCTGCCTTCCTAGCAATAACCCAGAGCATTTTGTTTCTACCACCTTAAATGTATTGTTACAATGCAGTGAAACCTTGATTTGTACTGAATTTGCTGTGTCATGATACAGTAAATTATGTAGCACATTCCCTAAATCGTTTTTGGTGCTTTCAAGATATGTGCTGCATAATCCACTGGATGCGCTAAATTCTGTATGGGGGAGCCCTTGGCATCATGTTCTCTGGTAGGCCACATTCCCAATATGACACTCAGGGGGAACCCCAGTTTTTTACTGGTATGTTGGCAAGGCTATTATGTGAAGAATGCAGTTAGAATCCAGGGAAGGAATTAATTTTGCACAGTTTATATTCTGCCATGTGAGTCGTGGGACATAATCTATGAATTTGGCACTATTTTGCCTTGTGCTCTGGGTATATTTTATATGAATTTATTTATTCTTCTGTGTGTCTAGGGGTGATATTATTGAGTACTGTCTATTTTGCAATGTGTCCTGGAGGTGTTATCCATGAATTTAGCAACTTATTTGCTCTGCCAAGAGCCCTGGTGGTATTTTTTCTTGATTCTGCCATGTGCCCTAGGGACATCACACATGAAACTGGCACTGAATTTATTCTGCTATGTGTCCCTGTGGTGTTTTAAATAAAGAGAGTGGGTGGAGCAGGACGTGTGGCAGAGCAAGGGGCCCATGTTTACAACATATCCCATGGCCCATTCTGTCTATACATGTATAACCAGTCCACTACTTAATCTAAATGTGTTGCATTTCTATATTTTTTTCATTGCAGACCAATACTCAACCCCTCACTGGGAAAAGATTGCCAGTCCTGGCACAAGAGGACATCAGAAAAGAGAACAGTCAGACTACTTACTGGTCTGCAGTCCTTTGGTATTGGGAGAGTACTGACAAGGAAGTTCTGGCTGGACCAGTATGATGAACCCTGTGTTTGTGACTTACAGAGGTCAACGTGGATTATACAGGTAAGGAAATGCATTGTTTGGGTAGCCATGAATGCACATCTTCCTATTCCAATAATAAAGTTATCAGACATGCAAGTGACTTGGGGCTCTCTAGGTTTTTTCCAGTCACTTGAGTTGAGTGGAGTATCTTACCAAGTATTGAGCTGCCTTGTACAAAAATTATATGTACATAGTCTTGCTATGGGGACAGATAATTGTCTCCAGTCTAGTGAATGCTGTCAGGTGACATCCCTTGCCTGGCACCACTGCTGCAGGGTTTATCACTCTCTGATCAACTGTTTGTGGGGCTCCCTTATGTTGTTGCTTAGGACTAATTGCCATACCCCATTTCACAAACAGGCTTGATGCAGTTCTAAGATTCTTTGAATCCAGGCCTTAAGGCTCTTCATTGACCAGATGACTTAAAGGGCACCTATCACAGCCAAAATCAAATACATATTAACAATCTGACCAGTACAACCTAAACACGTTTAATCAAACTACAAATATAGTTTTTTTTAAAAAAAACTGCAGGTTTTAAAAAAAAAAAATAACCTTACTTTGTCAAATGGTTTCTTTCGCTGAGGGAGTCCATACTGAGACTAGAACAGAGACTAGAACATGCAAATTTCCGGAGCATGCTCAGATTATAGCACTGCCTTGAGTATTCTACCCAGAATGCCTAGCTTTAGTAAACTCCTCCACTAGAAGTATCATGAGATTTCCCTATCTTGTCCCCTGCTGGTGATGTTATTATGATGTTATTATGCAAATGAAGGGCACACACTAACTTCAAGAAGGTGGCAACACTACTGAACAGCAGCTAACATAGAGGTTTGGCTGATTTGAAAATAGCTTAGAGGGATTGATAAGCAATGAAGGAATTTCAACTGATCATGTGCGAGATTTCAGAGCTACAGTTGGCTGGGAAGATATTGTAGGAGGAGACAGTGAAATCCAAGATGGCTACCTAAACTAGAACTGCAGTGGAGATACAAAAATCCAGCAGCTGTTGCCTACTGTTGAGCTCAATAGCATTGAATTAAAAAGGATGTTCTATGCAGATGGAGAAAACTTCCACTCCTTTTAACAAGTGCATGCACTGGCATGGCATCAGTAATTATTAATTCTCATGGCAAAATCAGGTGTCGTCAGGTCTGTGAGTCCATTTGTAAGAAGGAGTGGATGGGAGAGCATCTGCTTTTCTCCACCTGTGTAGAAAATGCAGGCAGAGAAAAAACAAGCAAAACCGCTAAGCAAAACCTTAATACAACAGTTTAATGATTCCTACGGGAGATTAATATGGTTAGACATATTTTTCATTGGGGTATTTCTCCTCATTATTGCCTTTTGCTGTAACAAGTGAAGAGTGCTAAATTGCAGTGGTAATGGTGAAAAGTTACTATACTATAAATTATTGCAACTTCAACATGCTTTTGAATTCAAGCAGTTCCTTGTTAAGCAACGGTGAGGATCAGCATTATCAATAGATGTAGAGGCAAGTGTTTAGATAATAATTTTTTACCCTTTTGCCCTCAATGCTGTTCAACTGCAACTCAATACAGCCTTTAACTGAATATCCCATTTCCAGGTCAGCCATCCCTCCACCTACACCTAATGTCCCATTGTTGTAGACATGATGAATGTGATGCCATATTGTTTGCTTAGAATGTTTGAAGCTGTCATATAAACCCTTCTTATAACGTCAACAGAACCACTTGAAATGGCGGTGCCATGTAATATGTAATACAATGTAATATGTGATATAAAATAATGATGAGTTAAAATGTAGCTATAGTGTAAATCTATTTTCTGGGCTGGAACGGACAGAACAAAGAAGTTATGAAAAACTGAAGAGCAAACACAAACTTTGGGGCGAATTCAGTAACATATATCCTATATTTCACCTGTGCAGTTGCACATAAAAACCAGTTGTGAATTCATTTTAATAAGTCTTACCTAGATAGAAAGCAATTTTGTCATTGGCAACAATTCAACGCATTTGTTTGTAAATCAGCCCCACTATCCCAGAAATATCATTACCATCATCATATACAGAAGTTAGTTCAATGGTGAATTTTCCCATTCCGAAAAAATGTCGAACTAGTATTTTTTGTAATTTACTGTTTTAACTAACTAATCAACTGTGACCAAAAACGATGTATCAGTCTAAATTACAAGACCATGTGGATTAATGTCCCTTGTTCCATTGTGTTAATCGCATATGTACATAGCAAAAATGTTTTTCAGTTTACATGTCCCCTTGCCAACACGCATACTTACGCAAACTTATTTGAAAAACATGATGTCAGTTATATGACATTTAATAGAACTAATATTTCCCAATAACAACATTCTTTAAATAGCTGGTACAATGCCAAATACATTGATATTAATCAAACAATGCAGTTTTTATTGATTTGATTATAGTGTGCTAAGATTATCACTTACACCTGTAAATCCTACAATGGCAAGTCTTATCTTTCTTTTTTCTCTGATGAGTGGACACACAGCTTTGGAAATTCAGGTCCTAAAATGACCAGGGGTATCTTTTTTCTTCCCCTGGTAAAGTGGCTCTTACCTTGCTTCATGGCGGAAACAGCCTCTGCAGTCAAGTCTTCTTCAGTGGTAATGTAGGGCTGAAAAAGGTGTCCAGATAGAGACCAGTGAATACAATATTGTTTATACCATTGTAATGCTGATTAAAGTGCTTCTATCCTTTACTTCTTTTAACTAAAGGATACCAAATGATACCTGAAGAGAGATGAAGCAGACTTAAATGCATGATAACACCTATTTGATCCAAGCCCACTGTGTGCGCTAAATACATCAATAAAGTCTGCCCATTCAATAGTGATTCTTCTGAAATATTTAGCAAGTATAAATATTATGAGTTCTCTCTAGGTTCAGCTAGCTGTTATTTACTCTGCTTGCAGTTTCAGGGTTGCCTAACATTCCATTGTTCTTAGACTATCTGCCCTTAAACCCTTGTGCAAAGTCATAATGATCTTACAAAAAGACAGTAAAGGTGGAGGACAAGGCAGTGATGTCTGGTAGGTGAGGAAAATATCCAGGCACAGGAGAAATAGGAACAGTTCCCTAAATGTGGAATCATCTTATACAGGATTGTAGCAGAAAAGTATGCCAGCATATGTATTCCATGTACTAAGCACAATCCAACAGGGAACCTTTGGCCTATTATACATTGCCAAAGAAACAAATAACTGATAAGTAACAGTATAAAGTAGATTACTTTGTGCAGAGATTTGGCTGAATCCCGAATCCTTTGTGAAAGATTTGGCCGAATACCGAACCAAATCCAAACCCTAATTTGCATGTGGAAATGAGGGGGAAAGAGAACCGCGCACATAGCATGCTGTTAAAAAACGTTCGACTTCTGTGTTTGTGTGACGAAAAGGCATGAGATTTTTTTACATTTGTATTCACTTCGGTCAGGAACTTGGATTTGGCCGAATCTGAATCCTGCTGAAAAAGGCTGAATCTTGGCCGAATCCCATGAATCGGATGCTCAGTTCTTGTTTTTATCCCCCCCCAAACCCAACACTAAAAAAATATTTGGCATAAAATGTTTCTGATACATCTTTGAATTAGCAATGACACAATATAAGTTAATTGAAAAACTAGTATTGCCTCAACGATATACATATATGATTTTGGGATGGAGGTAAAAGAAGGAAAAAATCAGCAAAAGAATTTTGTGTATTATGTTGGTTGAAAAACAGATGCCAGAGAATATTCTAGTCATTCAAGACCAAGTACTCCTTCATTCTTAGGAAGGAATCATGAGTTAATTTAGGCACATTACACTTCATGTTTTCCGTAAGAACCCCACAAGCATTAGCAGGAAGCCTCAGCATCATTTACAGCAGTCAGCTTTTGCACTTTTGCACGGGGTCAGTGCATGGCCACCGGCTCCCAGTAACAATGCAGGCACAACCCAGTTTGGCCCATTTATTTCCACTATGCTAAGGACCAAATGGGCTGGCTAAAATGATGACCTTTTCAAGACGTTTTCAGTCCAGTTTCTCTTGGATTCCCTAAGTTGCAACAAAATGCCCTGTAGCAATTATAACAGCTTCTCTTTGTTGGGGAGGGTGGAGGGAAGCAACTATTTTTAATTTTGTGTTTGTCATTGTAAATTTAGAGCTGCATACTTGTGCAGTTTTGCTTGTTTTCACAATGTAAACAGGATCATACAGATTCCAAGCATTACACATCATTATTTATTTATATGGGGCAGTTGAGGTTAGTACTGCAAAAAAACAGAATGTTTGACTAATGTTTACACTTATCTTTGCTGTGCATCCCTGTACCTTCTAGCTGGCTAACCAGAATAGAACCCTTTAGTGGGTAAACTATGTATTCACCTTAGTTTAGATTTTTTTTTAAATTCTTTATTTTAGTTTTGTGCAAAGTACAGGAAATACATACAGTATGTGAATCATAATTATAACACTGGGTGTTATTATATGTTGCATTGCTTATTACTTACAGTCCATTATCTAGTTATAATATATGCTTTCTGGAGTTTACATACCCTATATCAAGTTTAGATAAACAAGAAAATGTTAAACAAACAGTTATGGGCAGAACTTAGTTTAGTTTTTAAACGTATATGGGGTAATTTACAAACTGGAAGGCATGGTGCAAAGTGCAAAATACAGGCATAAATGTCTCTGTTTTTTGCACTTTGCACCCTGCCTTCCATCTTAAATAAGTTGTCTGCGCTCTAAATCAGAGTGGTAAGCAAAAAGCAAACTTTTGACCCCCTTGCTGACTACCTAGTTTAGAAAGCCAAAATTGGTAAAACTAACCAGCAGATTCTTATACGCAAGTTATACTGGAGCCAAGGTTTTCAGCCTAGAGCAAGCTTACCCTCATTACACTTCCACACTCATATTGTTTTTCAAATTTATTGATGCAGTTGGTCACCCCATTGATAGATCACAGGATCAGACCACAATGCAAATACAACTAAATCCAGTCTTTATTTTTTATATGTTTTTCAGTGTGCATTGGTTGATTTTGGGAACTAAGGTTAGCTGACAATTTTAAAAGATAGCGGTGTTGTTAACTTAGCAAAAATGGCTGCATCATTGTGGTCAGGAGTTTTGGGTGAGGAGCAACAGTATGAAAATTAGTCACAGTTCAAGAAAACTTGGTTGGCCATCTGCAGTATCTAAATATACAATGTTTAGACTGGTTGCACCCTTCTGCATTACACATGTCACTAAAGGCTAAACAATTTAAAGCAATACTCATTTTAAACCTAATAGATATACAATGATTGAGCTGTCATATTGCTCACTCTTCTTCTGAGTAGGTCTTGCTTCCATACCCCACACAGTATTATTATTAATTAGTTTTAAACAGTAATATCAATTTCTCAATCGCAATACATACATATCATAAGGAGAGAAAATATGTGACCACAATTCCATGCATTTTAATTACACAAAGCTGCTAGTAAAACAATGTAATCTTTAGTTTAAATGTTTGTGTCTCGAGCTACAAAAATGCTCAGTCAATAAGTTTTGAATTGATGGTATTTTAAATGCCATGTCTGAGCAGAAACGAAAAGCAGATTAGACTGGTACAGGTTTATCTACTGAACAGTAATTGTAACTTGAGTTCTTTCGTGTTTTTTTATAGATTTGCACCTGTATAGTCCCGCCCCTTCCATGACATCATTGCGGGCAGGTTAGGGTCAGGTGCAGATGGTAGAAGGGTGGGTAAGGGTTGGGTGAGGGTAGAACTTTTCTCAACCCAAACATCACTGCATCTAGTTGCCATTGAGCCTTTAGAAGTAAGAACTACTAACAGTTGTAGGTTAATTGGCTGGGGCTTAAAAGCTCCCTGCTTTCGTACTACAGCTCACGAGGTCAACTCCAGAGTGTGGGTAATACTTAGCACTGGCACAAGGGTGTTTCTAGTAGCTGGTCAACACCACAGTGTGGGTTAGACATTTTCTTTCTAATTTGTTTTTAGACTAATTTAATATGAATCATATAGTTATTAAATAGTCATTATCTTTTACTTGTCCAAAAACATTTCCCTTTGCCCCAGAACAGTCATTTTTCATCATGGCTGCAGCATAAACCCCAAACCAATGTACTCAATTGTATTTTTTTCTAGTATGTAGTGCACTGTTGTCCTTTCCAGGTCCCATTGGTGACGGGGAAGTTAATGGCCAGTGCTAGAATCTATGAACAAAAAACTCTGATATTGTGTTGTTTGTATAGCACCTTAACTACTGATCTTTCCATTTATGTCTATTTTATCTTGTCCACCTTACTATGATTCTAACTCAAATAAATATCTGGTTCCTACATCACAGTAGAACTTGAACATTTAATTAATCTGTAAAATCTGTAGTATTAATTATATACAGCTTTTAATATGTTATTTGTATCTTCCTGCAACTCGTGCAAACTATTGATTGCAATGCTTTGTATCTTTTTCACTACTGTTATCTCAAGGCTTCCTCCAAAAATATAACTCAACAATGCTTTAGTTATTTGGGAAGTATTCTCTCAATGATTAACTAGCAAAAGGCATGGAAAGAAAAAGATCTCCATATTCTTAAAGTACTTTTGCAGTATATACTGTATGCTGCCTGTTGGAGTATTACTATAACTTTGAGCAGCAAAAAAATAAATGGTTTTAACGCTGCATATTTTGTAAAACTATATGTGGTGTTGGCATTCAGCAGCAGTGTTGTGCAACAATGAGGTTAAAAAAGAAAACAATGGAACCACATTTTGTAATTTAACAGTTGCTGAAAATGTAACTTTCACCATCCTGATTCCTTTTTCATGCAAAGTGGAAATACGGGTATACAGTTATGAATATTCTAGAGATTCATGCCGTGTTCTTAATGCTTCACATAAGATCTGAAAGACATAATCTACCTTTTCTGCTTGATGATTTGTTATGACCCCTAAGCTTAGCTTCCCAACAGCAGGTGAGTGCCACTGACACTTCTAAGAATCCATGATGGCAAGCTCCTTTGACATCTTTGAAGGCCTGGATCATTACTACTATAGGTATGCTGAAGCTTTAGGCCGGTACAGCAAGTTCAATAGATAAAATATGGAGTTCTTAGCCATATTAATTATTATAGTTTGCCTATCCTTTAAGGGTGTTTCTCAGTTTGACTAGTGTCCTGTGTTTGTTTTCCTAAACCCACTAAAATGTCACCTTCTTGCACTAACAGGAGCAGAGTTTATTTGGGTTAACTGCAAAGCCTCATTCATGACAACGTTTTTAAGGTTCATTTGGGTGATTGATAACGCAGTACTTAGATGTGCTAATTCAGAATTGCCCATTATAACAAAGTTTTTCGTGCATCACATATCTAGAGTCAAGTGATCTATTTCTGATGAACTTTTAGTTGCAGGAAGTACATGGCCATGACAAAATCAAAATACATTTCTGACAAATAAGCCAGCGACCCTATTATTACTATTATTATAATATATCCATACTGTACAATTCACATCTATTGCTATTGATCCTGTAATTAATTTCATGTCTGTGTGTCAGATTGTTAAAGCACATTATAACTGTGGAAACTGGACACACAACACATTTATATGTCGTTTTTATAGTATTGCTGTCGTTCAACTTTGCACTGGCAAGGAAAGCAACCCCAATCAATCAACCGTGGATAGGCTGTCCACTATTATCAAGGCCAGAAAATTCAGCATAAAATTCTGTATATCTGTATCTCTCGACTGTCATGAGCCAAAATTAGCTGTTGCAATCCAGGCTGTCCACAGACTGAGTTTAGCCAGAATACGTTTATATGCATGATACTGATTATCTTTTGCCCTTGCAATCTGTGACAGTGGAAACTGCTCTTTGTTCCTGAGACTTTGGGAATAGATTTGGACTGTGTTACGTTAGGTAAAAGTGATTTATGTTTCAACAGGCTCTCTAAATGTGGTTACATAATTCAAAATAATTGGGATTGAGCATTTCAGCTCAAGGGCTGATTCCAAAAAATACAGAATTTTAAAGCTTTGGAAGAATTATTATCTTACTACTTTTAAAGTTATTTTTTTCTCTCTTAATTTTTATATAAATATATCATACAATGGATTAAGGGAATGCAAGCTTTTTGCTTTTAAATTGTCTCCTTTTTGTAGATCTCAGACAAATGGCACTTTATGCAGTTAGCTGAATTAGATTTCCCCAATGTTTAATTTTTTTTGTTTTAAAAGGTTTTTATTTAACATTTTTTTAACACAACAACATATACATAAACTTGCATTGCTATGACCATACAAATAAAATTACATATTTATTGGATAATAGTTATACACAGCAGGAGTAAATAGTAGGACACACACCAATAGTCAGTGGGAGGAAACTTAGAGGGAGATTATTGTATTGGGAGGTTGGTTACGTAAAGTGAATTCCCATAGATTCTTAGGGAGCTACCCCTGGATTGACATTGACAGTGGGACCGTGTCACTCCCAGCAAGCATTCCTCCGGGGCAAGAATGCCAGGTAATACGACTTGCTCATTGATGTATTTCACTACTTCTGCCCAGTACTTCTATACCATTGGACATGCCCATAACAAGTGAAAGAACTCTGAGTCTGGAGAATTACATTTTGGGCACGATGCGGTAGGGTTTCTACCCATTGCTTTTAGCCTTAGCGGCGTGATATATGTCCTATGTATTATTCTGTACAGTACGATCTTGTCTTTGGTGGAAATTAGGTAGTCATAGAGTCCCTCAGTTGCCTCTGCCCATATCTCGTCACTTAGGTGGGGCATGTCCACTGCCCATTTGCTCCTTGCCCTATCAAAGAGTTTCCCCAGGCTAGGAATCAGGGACTTGTAAATTACTGAGATTAACTATGTTTGGGTCTGGGTCCCATAATCTACTTTCATAAAATGAGGTGTTAGGTGTTAGGGAACCAAACTTAGAGGTAAATGCATGGCGTAGCTGGAGATACAGGAATAGTTGTATATTGGGTTCATTTAAGAGCGCTCTTAGTTGAGCCAGGTTGGGGAAGGTGCCTTCCAATAGTAGGTCATTCAAGGTAAGTAATGTAAAGTTGGATCGTGTCGCAACAGTGATCCAACGCGACGCGACTGTCGTTTGCAAACGCTGCAAGCTGCATCTGCATTCGACAGTCGTGTCACGTCGGATCACCATTGCGACACTATCCAACGTTATATTTACTTACCTTGTTCCTGTCGCATCCGACTTGATGTGTGCATTTAGTCGCCCAGCGTCGGTTCACATCAATGTTGGCCGTGTAGTCCTAGCCTTAGGTAACTTATTATGCTATAAAACGACCAATTCTAAGCAACTTTTCAATTGGTTTTCGTTTTTATTTTTTATAGTTTTATAGTTATTTGACTTTATCTTCTGATTCTTTGCAGCTTTGCAAATGGGCGTCGCTGTCCCCTTCTAAAAAACAAATGCTCTGTAAGGCTACAAATGTATTATTATTGCTATTTATTACAGATCCTTCGATTCAGACTTTCTCCTATTTATATTCCAGTCTCTTATTCAAATCAATGTATAGTTGCTAGGGTAAATTGGGCCCTAGTTACCAGATTGCTTAACATGAAAATTGAAGAGTTGCTGAATAATAAGCTAAATAACTCAAAAACCTTCAATAAAGAAAAAATGAAACAAATTGCAAATTGTCTCAGAATATCACTCTCTACATCGTACTAAAAGTTATCTCAAAGGTGAACAACCACTTTGATTTCCATACCATATTTAATGTATAGGCAATAATGAGGTATATTAAAAAAAATAAAAAAAACACTGTGAGGGTATAGATACCAGTCTTGCACATCATATATAGAAAGCTAATAAGTAGAAGATACTTTTTATGGGGTAATAGGAATATTACAGGGCCATACAAGCCAGCAGCAGTACAATTAGCTCATATTAGCCAATAAGAATACCATAGAGTCACTTTACAAAGAGCCTGGATTGCAGATGGTTAACTCTCAGTATCTCTTAATAAATCAGAGGTAACTCAAAAGAGAAAAAACTGTAGGAGGACAAAGTAGAGAGAGAAATATCTAGCAAAAAGTCGCTGGTTTTTGTGGTGATGGTAAACGGAATTGAAACTCCTGTTCATTTACGCCTTGAACTGATTATACCAGAACATACAATTAACTCCTTACTGTATTTCTGAAATGTCTATAAACACTATATATACACAATATATATATATATATATATATATATATATATATATATATATATATATATATATATATATATATATATATTTGTTTGTTTTTTAAATTTGACTTAAAGTTCACAAGTTTTGTTTAATAACTTTTCATTCATATTTACTTAATAATACCCTGTCCCAATGGTGGTATTGTTATTGTTTTACACTATAGTATTTACAAATTAACAATAAGTAAAATTAATAGAAAAGAAGAAAAATCTTAAAACTAAATAGTTTTTGGCTCATTTTTGGGAAAGTATATCTTGTCTGGTATGTTACAAGGTGCTCAGAACAAGATTTGTTACTAGATAGTCGAGGAACCCTATTACTGACGTCCTTGTGAACTTACAAAACATGTCAATCAAAGGAAGATCTACGCACTTGGTGAGCCCACCAGCCAGAATCAGGGTGCTTTTATGACGAGAGACTTTGTATGAGGCACAGCGTAATTTGATTCTGCAGCATTCACAATGCTCGTGGTACCATAGTGTTGATTCTGTGGCGCATGTTCAGTTCACGCCATAATTACTAAGCCACTGAATATAAATACATTGAAGTACACCACAGTAGCAGTGTTTTCTAGTTAATTTTGATTTTAAGGAACTAGAGCAAGTGGCCATCTTTATAGTCAGCCATTTTCAATTCCTCTTTTTCACACTTGCCTTTGAACACATGCATGTATAGATTTACAAACTTAGTGAGTCATTTGGTTCACCATTTGTTACTGGAAGACAGTGTTTTTAATTTTTTTAGGGACAGTACATTCAACAGTCCATGAAAACTCATCTCCATTTCCCATTAATCAACTTATGAATTTTGGGTTTGCTGGATTCATTTTTATGTCACACATATTGAAATATAAGCAATTCGCTGGTTTATTAATAGAGACTGTGGCTCAAGGTTCTCGTTGTCAAGGAGACAAAAATTCCAGCACTCAACAGGATTGAACAACAATAGACATTTGTCTCTAACAAAGACCTTTATCAAGATACCCTCTACTTGAATCACCCAGCATTAAATACCCCCGTGTGTATTTGGCGCCAAACCTATGTCATACTGATGTCATTCAGTATAATTGTGTAGATAATTGTGTAGTCCTTAGATAAAAGGTTTAAAAATATCAAGAACCCCGATATACATACAGTGTACATACTGTACATACAATGTGAGTAACAGAAAACTGTGATAAATATTTGAAACATGGTTTATATACTATTACCAAAGTAACAAAGTACTGTTCAAGGAAGGACCAATGTGGTAGGCACGGGAGAGCAGGATGAAACTTTAACAAAAATAGAGTAATGTCCCAAACGTACTGCACACCCTTTACTGGCATCAACATAATTGACTTCACCGCTGATGTTGTGTCTTGGAATAGTTTCCATTGAAACCTGGACCATCTCCCTATACTGATGATGTAGTCAGTTCAGTCCAACAAGATGTGGCTTTGGTTCTGGGTATAGTGTAGGTATTGTACTTAACACAAAAAAATGGTAAGCAGCCTAACATAGGCCAAATCTGGTAAGTCTCAAAGTATGGTATGTACCTACAAAACACTTACCTAGGGGAACTGTGTCCCCACATCACGCTCCACCCTTAAAGCTGTTTTATATACACCTCCATCACCAGACACATATACCACCAAAAAGGAGCCAGTCAAAAGGGACCCCTTTGATAAAAGAATATACATTGCTACTCAATCATTGTGCTTAAACACAAACGGGATTCCTGAACACCATATAAGGGTTCTTGAATTTTTTTAAACTTTTTATCTAAGGACTACACATATGTTTATGGCCATGAGGTGGTGATTGAATCGACCTGATTATACTGAATAATGCCATTATGACATAGGTGTGACACCAAATTCACATGGGGCTTTATATTGCTGGGTGATTCAAGTAGAGGGTATCTTGATAAAGGTCTTCATTACAGACTGAAACTTTGATTGTGCCAATAAATTGATTATTTATTTTTCAATCCTGTAAGTGCTGGAATCTTCTTTGGAGAGTGCCTCCTTCTACCATGGCGTGTGTATATATATATATATATATATATATATATATATATATATATTTGACTAAGCACCCACAATCGGATTCAGGAATAAGAGTGCCGGTAATTTCCAATATACTATATATATATATATATATATATATATATCAAAATTGAAGGTGTATTCACATTTACATTAATAGCCTAAATATATATGTACAGGTATGAAACCTGTTATTCAGAATGCTTGGGACTTGGGGTCTTTCTGTAATTTGGATCTCTATATCTTAAGTCTACTAAAAATGATTTAAATATTAAATAAACCCAATAGGATTGTTTTGCCTCAATAAGGATTAATTATATCTTAGCTGGGGTAAAGTACAAGGAACTATTCTAAAAAAAAATTATTTGGTTAAAATGGAATATATCAAGATATTTTTTCCCCATAGCCATCACATGCAGAACAAGCTGGTAGAGGTGTGATACAGAATTAAACAGCTGCACATCAGGCCAATGACCCTTAAAGGGGAAGTTTACCTTCAGAGGAAGATACAGTATTCAGTAACATTGGTAATATACATATTTCTCAGTGTGTTTTCCATTACATCCATATCTAATAAGGTTCATCCCAGTAATGCTGGCTTCTATTATGAATAAAGTGACCCACTGTGGAAAACAAATTATGATGATCTGTTCTGAGTTGTTTGTGCTAAAATATAAGTTTATCTTAGTAAAAATCATTTATTCTCTTTCTGCTGAGTCATGTTTTTAGGTAGATTGAACGGGTTGAATAAAAAAACAAGTATACTCTTCACTGCGGCAGCACAAAGTACTTACTGTTATACCTGAATCTTCCATTGAACTAATGTACTGGTTGAACTCCATCGCTCAGAGTTCCCAGTTATAGTCTTTAAATGAAAGTATGCATTAGGTGAAATAACATCATGTACTCTCTGGAGAGGTTTTTTTTATAGCAACAACAGTAAATGAAAATTAAAGAGCTTTATAAACACTTAAATAAACTGTGTTATTAACATCCTCTTGTGACTGGGGAAGTTGCCGGTTTTTAGGTTTCTCCTTCCCATACTGGGTTGTATCCATCGCCACAGCAAAATGATCCAGATCCTGATGCCATTACTGACACAGCTCCGAAATAAAGGCATCTGTATTGGTTCATCCTGAATAACCAGTGACGGACACTATCGGGTACACACTTCTACAAAATTAAATTGTACAGACCATGAATTGTTATGTTGATAAAAACACAAAAATTGTGTTAAATTAAATATAGGTAATAGGTTTCAAGATGATAATCATAAAGTTGCCAAGCTACAATATGGTGGACCTACAACCTCTGGTCATATTTTGTATAGGCTGGCATCTCCCTGAAAAGTTGCTAAGCAATTTTAGATGTCTAGCAAGCAGTGCAAGCATAGAGTTGCACATATTTGTAATTGTTAAAGGAATTGTTCAGTGTAAAAATAAAAACTGGGTAAATAGATAGGCTGTGCAATATAAAAAATGTTTCTAATATAGTTAGTTAGCCAAAAATGTAATGTATAAAGGCTGGAGTGATTTCATGTATAACAAGTCAGTCAGATCACTACTTCCTGCTTTTCAACTCTCTTGGTTTACACTGACTGGTTGCCCCGGCTACCAGGTAGTAACCAATCAGAGACTTGAGGGGGGGCCACATGGGTCATTTCTGTTGCTTTTGAATCTGAGCTGAATGCTGAGGGTCAATTACAAACTCACTGAACAGAAATGTACCATGTGGCCCCCCTTCAAGTCGCTGACTAACTCAGAGTTATAGAGCTGAAAAGCAGGAAGTTGGATTCTGGCTGTTTTATTACACATCCAGTCACTCCAGCCTTTATATATTACATTTTTGGCTAACTAACTATATTAGAAACATTTTTTATTTTGCACAGCCTATCTATTTACCCAGTTTTTATTTTCACACTGAACTGTTCCTTTAAAACAATAGCCTGAATAATGGCCTGAAAGGGCCAAGACATATGAGCTGGTGATGATTTCTAATTCACAGAAAGACAAGCAAAATATAAATCCATATCCTGCATGAGGTAATTTACTTGTTTTACATTAGTTGCAACACGCTGGAGGATTTCCTCTTCCAAAGTGTTTCCAAAGTCTCCTTTTCATTGGTCTTAATAAGGAAGAGGTTAACTAAATGGAGTCTATTATACATTGCTAGAAATTCTGCAAGTATAATTAAAAACTCATTGCCTACAACATGAGTCAAGAGAAATAAACCATTCATGAGTTGACATAATTATTTTCTTTTTACTTTACTTGCTTTGAAAACATTTTTGCTTAAAGTGGACCTGTCATCTACGCATAAAAAGCTGCATAATGAAAGTCCATAAATATGGAACACTAATTATTTTTGTCATTAAAACATTCATTCCTGTTATAAAGGTGTTTAAATATCTGAACTGTCAATAAAATATTACCTGCCCCGCCTCTATGTCAATTACTTTCACTTTCCATTCTGCACTTTCTAAATGTCACTGCTCTCCTCACATTCCCCCTTCCCTCCTCAGGTTCTATAATTGTGTACGGCACTGCACATGGACATTAGGTCCCCCAATTCCCGTTCATACACCAAATTTTGAAGTGATACACAATTTCCCTTAATAACCGTGTCCACAAAATGGCAGCTGCCTGATTACTGTGATTGTATAATTCCAAAGTAGAAGGAAACTAAATTTAAATAATACAGTGTAAGTAAAGTTTATTTTGCTCAACTAACATGATAGAAAATAATTTGGAATTATTTCTTAGGGTGACAGGTCCCCTTTAAGTAAAAGTCCACAAAACTTCCAGAACAACTCCCTCTGTACCCATAGCTATCCAGTATAGTAAACTACTACATTTATTTATTCATGACACACAAGAAAGGAGCACCAGGTGATGAAGGACAGTCCAGAGCCCTGCAGTTGGCTCCCTTGTTCTGCACCCTGCATATATTAAAAGTGCATAGATCCCCTGCTCTGCACTGGTGCAGGATGAGCAAATGTCAATTTGTGTAAAACATCATGTGTGCCACAGCCATTATATTTCACTCTTACAGATTTATTTCCTCTCAAATGAACACAAACAGAAAAGTTACCTTAGGCATCAGTCTTGAAATTTTCCATAACAAGTTTCTTTCACTATACTCCTATTACACAATTTAAAAAAATGATTTGTCAATTCTTCATCATTACTTTTGTCGTTTAGTTTGTCTTGAATATATATATATATATATATATATATATATATATATATCCTTATATACTGCAGTAGTGCCTTCTACTTCAATAAGATTACCAATATATTATATTTCTTTATAATACAGTGGTTAAAAAATACATTTTGTACCTACAGTTTCTTGTCTTTCGGGATACAAATATTTAAATTGCTCTATCCTGTATTCTAAGAAAAGATTTACCAGAAGTCCTTTCAGCTAAACTGTAAGTTGTGGCGAAGTTGCTCCGTCCTAAACCACAATCTACAAGCCTGTATTTGATGGTCATAAGATAATCCACTCTTTCTGATGCAATAATGTAAAAATAGTCAAAATACAGAGAATGCTGCTTCTGTGTACAAGGAAATCCTGTCCTCCCATTCTATGTACCATAGTAAATTTGGGAAATCCAAAGAGTCAAGTTGCAGATTTTCACTGACTATTTCATAACCCACTGGAAGTGTTTATGTAATATCTAGCGTAAGACTACTGAAGACAAACAAGGGTCACAGCAATGTCATTTTTAGTGTTGAACTGCCATTAAAGAGAATCTTAATGGCTATTGGCTAGATTTACTATCCTCATTTATAATATATTTATATATAATAATCGAACAACAATGTCCACACTCTCAGGTTTTTAAAAGTGGAAAAGTTATTAATTGAAAAGAACTGACGTCTAGCACTCTAGTCTTTAGTTCTAGGATAAAAGCTAAAGTTCTATCCGAAACATCAGTTCTTTTCAATAAACAACTTTCCACTTTTTAACACCTGAGAGTGCGGACATTGTTGATCGATTATTCTATATTTTATGACTGCATCCAGGCACTTGGATTTTTTTGTAACGTGAGTGCCGGCTAATTTTGATGTTTTATATATAAGTTTTATACTAAGTTTTACCTGCATTTTTAGTAGCAGTATGCACATAATGTCGCTGTCTTAAATATATTGATAATGGGTTGAGTGCAGAGGACCTCTTGTAGTTGACTATATGTATTTTGTGGTCACACCCTCATTGCACCCCCGCCTAATGGTTTTAAAAAATAGTGGTGAGCACAACTTTCCCTTGTTTGTTATAGTAATACAGGAGCAGTGACCAGCTCCATGTTGTAGCTCCCACCCTTCCCAGCTATAGTCAGGTGATCCCACTGGTGTCTAATAAAAGGGCAGCCAAGTTTGGGAGTTTTACTTTGAAAGCAGCTAGTAAGTTGCAGGTAAAACTTAGTCCCTTTGTAAAATGTATAATTAAGCAATTGAATTCTTAATGAATCAGATGAAAATTAAGCGTAGGACTGGCCAGATATGGGATGACTTTGACGTAGTTGGCCAGCTTAAATATATTGCAATATATGGACAAACAATCCCTGTGTTGTTTAAAGGGTAAGGCATTTTTAGTAGCAGTATGCACAAAATGTCGCTGTCTTAAATATATTGATAATGGGTTGAGTGCAGAGGACCTCTTGTAGTTGACTATATATATATATATATATATATATATATATATATATATATATATATATATATATATATATATATGCCTTGGAATATGTTTATTCTTAAATGAATTTCAAAATAGGTGCTCTTCAACAATGTCTTTGTCAAAGGACAGTAACCTACTTTATACAAGGTGATAGGGGATCTAATTATGAATCAGCGTACAAAAGCAAATTGGTTTTTTTCTCTGGTAACATTAAACACATGTTTAAAATGTCTGCATTGCATATTTTTTGATTGCAGTATAATATCAGCAAAACAGAAATGCAATAGTAAAGTCCCTAGGCCCCAACCCCAAAAGTGTGGGGTGGGGGGCACAGTGCAAGAGTGAAGTACAAGCTGCCATGCTTTTTTTGCACTTTGCACCTTGTGCCGCGCTTAGTGCCCATAGGATTTTGTGCTCCAGAATATACTTGCAAGCTAGGGAGAGGCGTGGGTGCAAAATACAGGGTTTTGCAATTATGGTGAAATTAGTGGGTGGGTGACATTAGCCGGAGGGTAGAGAGACGCTTATATGCCACCCCTAGCCCACCTCTCATGAAAAATGCTCTGCTATTCTGCAATGCAAGGACCCACACTTGTAGGCACTTTAGGTGGGGAAGGGTGCAAAGTGTGAAAAACATGCTGACCTGCTTTTTACAATTTGCACCTCCTCCTCTGTTGTTAAATGAGCTTTGCAAATATTTAGGTGCAGATTTATCAATAATCAAACAGTTGGAAGCGTTCTTCCAACAAGACACGACTGTCGGATGCAGACGCAGCGTGCAGCGTTTGTACCAGACAGTCGTATCACGTCAGACAAATGCTGCAACACCATCCAACTTTTGTATTACTTAACTTGTTTCCCGTCGCATCTGACTTGACACGGGCGTTTTGTCGCCCAGCGTCGGATCCGACAGAAGCGCACGGAAATCGTCTGTGTAGTTCTACCCTTAAATGAAATTACATAAATTATATATTAATTACATCTGATACCTGTGTCAATTTATTATAATGTGTTAAGCTGCTTTGAGCACTCTAACATTAATATTTTCAGTGGGGTGTCAGCAGTGTAGTTCAACAACATTGCAGAGTTCTAACAACCATCTGAATCCATACTCCCATATGTAATAAAAGATACTAAGGGGCTTATTTACTAAGCCTGGCAATGTGTGGCATTATATTCCGCCCCTAAATTTGCCCAGGAGCTGTAACCCATTGCAACCAATAATATGTTTGATTAAAACAGGTGACCAGTAAATGCTACCTGGCTACTATAGGTTACTGTTCCAGTCCTGGGCAAACTTAGTGCCCTTTATTACATAACTCCCTTAATCTCTCATGATATGTACATGCAAGGTGAAGAGCTGTGGAAAATAAACTGTTAAAGCATGAATTATCAGTTATATTTAAGTGAGTGGTAGCAATCATTATCAAATCAAGTGATCATTGCTAAGTCAGCTTCTTAATATTTAAAGGAGAGTTCATTTACTGATATCTATTTAGGCAAATTTAATTTTACTAATTTATTTCTAAATTCGTATCATATTTTATAACTTTTTGCACACAACTCCCATAAATTATTCAAAATGGGCAATGACAGGATGTTGATTAAATGAATCCAAACGAGCACGGGGAGCACTTCTGCTACAGAGGGCAATGTGTGCTGATTTGCAGAAGGATATCAGTGACTATCTTCCATAACCATAACATCCTGATGGCCACACTGACAGTCACTTTAAGTAAACAGGTGCAAATGATTCTATATTTTGTGTTAAGTAATCTTTTGTGTCAATGGATAGTGCTAAGCAGACAAAGATAAGGGGAAACAATTTCCTGTTCTAGAAAAATAATGCATGTTTTTTTTTTAATTTAGAGATATTATTTACTGCATTCATTATTTTTGTTCTAAAAACAGCATTTTATATATATATCATTACTTTACTATAAGTCCTGAGTCGTGCGGCTTCTTTGGAATATATATATATATATGAAGTTGCACTCACAGGTCTTACAATCAAATAAACTTTTTATTGTAAATCATTCCCGTAAAGTCCATTTGATTGGTAAGACCTGCAAGTGCAACTTTTGGATTTTTGGATGCTGGTATGCACCCACCATACCACCATTCACAGGAGGAGGGGGTCATTCTTCCACTTTATAGAGCACTGGTAAGGCCCCTTCTAGAATATACGTCTCAAACAGGACATTATTGTATTAGAGAAGGTCCAGAGAAGGGCAACTAAGCTGGTAAAAGGTATGGAAAATCTTAGCTATGAGGAAATCCTGGCCAAATTAGGGATATTCACGCTGGAGAATAGGCATTTAAGGGGTGATATGATAACTATGTATAAATATATAAGGGGATCATATAATAATCTCTCTAATGCTTTATTTACCAGTAGGTCTTTCCAGCTGACACAAGGTCACCCATTCCGATTAGAAGAAAAGAGGTTCCGCCTAAATATTCAGAAGGGGTTTTTTACAGTGAGAGGTGTGAAGATGTGGAATTCTCTCCCTGAATCAGTGGTACAGGCTGATACATTAGATAGCTTTAAGAAGGGGTTGGATGGCTTTTTAGCAAGTGAGGGAATACAGGGTTATACAATATAGCGCATAGTACAATTTGATCCAGGGACTAGTCCGATTGCCATCACAGAGGGAGTACCAGCACTCACGTCTCACGAAGTTTCCCGTGCCTGGGTGCAGAAACCAAAGACAGGAATATAGCATAGAAGAAAGGTCCGCACACACAGAGAACTTACAGATCAATCGTTGGTCTTTATTCAAGTAAGAGGAGACTTGGGGGTAAATTTACTGAGCGGCGAAGATTTACTAAGCGGTAAGATTTATTCGCCAGTGATGGCTTCGCAGCCATTGCCACACTTTGCCAGCCAAAAATTTGCTCAGACAGGGCTAATTTACTAAAATTCAAAGTTGCATCCAGGGTGTTACTTCGGCAATCAAAGCGAAGATGCTCTAGCATTCAATTATGCCTAGTGCTATGCCTAGCACAACTTTGTTAGAGTTCTTCGCTCAGGCTAATTTGCATACGGCGGGAAATTATAAAGTTTAATGGACGTATATGTTGCAGCAAATACATTACATTACACAAGTCCAGCGAACCTTAATAAAGAAAATAGAGTTGTTATAATGCCCTACACATGAGCTCACAGTATAGTTTATGTTCCATATGTTAGAAAATGTATGGGGGAACCCGATTACCCATAAAAAATGTTAAGCACGTTTGCAGGCTATAACTCAAAAATAGGAAAAGATGCCAGCGTTTTTTGGGACTTTGAGGAAGAATTATGCACTACAACGCACTTCGCCTGGTCTGAACTGGCGAAGGCAAGTCTGGCGAAAGAGGTAACATTCGGTAAAATCCACATCTTTGTGAATTTGCGGAGTAACGTCTATTTGCAAGAGCCTCAAATTTGCCCGGCGATAGAGTGCGAATGAGCGATACTGTCTGTTTCTTTCGCTAGCGAAATTACTTCTGCGCCTGTAAATCGACGAAGTGCCTGAAAGAGGTAACGATGGCAAATTATCGCCAGCGTTAGTCATTTCACCCTTTAGTAAATCTGCCCCCAGGTCTCCTCCTGCTTGAATAAAAACCAATGATTGATTTGTAAGTCCTGTGTGTGCGGACCCTTCTTCTATAATATATATATATATATATATTATATGCAAGACCTGGTCGTGCGGTTTATTTGCCAATTTGATACTAATTATTTAACCAGCACCTAGACATTGATTTTGACTTGGGAGTGCGCCAGATTATGCTCTTTGTATATATATGTATATATATATATATATATATATATATATATATATATATATATATATATATATATATATATATATATATATATATATATATATATATATTTGATTTTACATTATACGTAATTATAATACGTAATGTAATATGTAATTTTATTTACCGCTTTGCTTTTATTTATACTTCTGCTGATGTCAAATTGCTTGAAAGTGACAATTCCATAACAACCAGACTTTTAATAACAAACAACCTAAGAAGTTTTTCCCTTTCCAAGTCTGCAGTAAAACCTTATTTAGAAGAGGAAAAGTTGTCAGTGGTGTGTATGGTTTCCTTAGCATATATTGGTATATTAGTGGTATAATGACTCCAGTGTAGTGGAGATGGGAGTGATAGGAGTGTGGCTAACCAATTACATGTGCATGACATATTTAGATGGTACTGTGGTAGATAAAGGCAATGTCAAATCAGGTCAGAAATTAACAGGACTAGCTATGCATAGTTAGGGGAGATAACTTGAGATCTTAGGAAGAGTCCAGTTCTTAGGATTACTGCAGTCTTCCAGTATACTTGCTATTTGTAATTGTATTTTAACCTTATTAAACCTGGGAAGTTTACAGCTTTGTTCTAGAGCAGTGCTGTCCAACATGCGGCCCTCCGACCCCCTTGTATGGCCCCCCATATGAAAGTCTGCCTGTTGTGCCTGTTTACCTTGTGTAAACTTTAAAGGTATCAGTACTGAGATTAACTGGTCCCTGCATTGTTTACACCTCAAATTCAGACTGTAACCCCTCCTATATTGTTCAAACATGTAACATTTCTATTTTTTACAACCCTAAAGTCCTGTACTGTTCACACCTCAGAGCCAGACTGAAACTGACCACATTGTAAACTGGTTCACACCTCATACAAACTGCTGAAGGGGCACCAGCATTGTGTCACTGTATGAAGCACAGTATGAACTTTTCATCTTAGAGTGGTCCTGCTAGGTTTCCCTGTCTCCTGTTCTATTCTGTATGTAATGTAGTTCCACACTTGCACACCCTGGCTCTCCCAGAAGTGAATGCCTGATGCACAGTAAAGGAGGAATCTGCACCTTCCTGGTACCTAAGGGAAAAAATTTCACTGGCTCACGAGGCAGGTGCAGGCACTCTTTTCTGCCTTCCCTATGCTTCCTATGTGTTCTATACCTCTGCCTACCTCTGTGTGCCATACTCTGTCTGCCCTATGCTGCCTTTGTGTGGCATACTCTGCCTGCCCTATGCTCACTCTGTGTGACATACTCTGCTTGCCCTATGCTCCTTCTGTGTGCCATATTCTTCCTGCCCTATGCCCCTTGTGTGTACCATAATCTGCCTGTCCTATGCTCCCTGCGTGTGCCATACTTTGCCTGCCCTATGCTCATTGTGTGTGTGCCATACTCTGACTGCCCTATGCTACCTGTGTGTGCCATACTTTGCCTGCCCTATGCTCTCTACGTGCCCTGCTCTGTCTGTGGGATGTGAGCCTGGTATGGGTTTGTTTTGCCGGTTGTTAGGGGCCCATAAGGTGTTTAATCATGTGCTGGGGGTGCTGCGCTGTCTACAGGGGAGGAGGAGGCATATGGATTTAAGGATATGACTTAATTTAACATAAACTTTTCACACATAAGTGATGAGTGATATCGCTGCAGTGAGCACCAACCATTTAGTTTTTTGTGTGCTACCACCATTAATGTGGGTATTGTCTTAACATTTCTAATGATGGGTGTGGTGTACGAAAGGGGGAGTGGTCAACACTGGCTTCCACCATGTAGGCCAGAAAAATTCCAGCCCTCTGTACCACAGAAGTTGGACAGCACTGTTCTAGAGGGTCATGCAGCTTTTAAACATTTCATACTATATATCTATATATATCTATATATATATATATATATAATACACAAAAGCCATGAATATCTTGTAAATTATATCCTTACAACGGTGAGTAGTGATGTCATCAGTTATAAACGGTGAGTAGTGATGTAATTTCTGTCACATGACTCACTAAAATTTGTGTATTATAATTAATAAAGTACCCCCAGTTGTAAGGATATTATAAGTTACCTCGGAGTTCCATGACCTGTATAAAAACACTCGGCCTTCGGCCTCGTATTTTTATATGGTCATGAAACTCCTCAATAACTTATAATATCCTTATATTTTACAAGAGGGGGTACTTTATTCACTATATATAATTAAAAAGCTATAAACTGTATTGCACCTCCAACAATCCTAGCCTCCATGACCTATGTGCTGTGACCCTGAGTCTAGATTTAGTCAACTTTTAAAACTAAAGCAAAGAGCGTTTTCTCTCCTTGATGATATTGCTCAAATGTTTCAGAGCCCCATCTACAAACCGAAAGCCAAGGAACCGTTTAGAGACAACCAACATTTGTGATTCCAGTTACCAAAGACACAAACAAATAAAAGAAAAACCAGACAGAGATATTCCCTTTGGAATGATTAGGATTTGCAAAATTTACTGGGTTTCAGCCATACAATGAAATTTAAGAGGAATAAAAAATGTTTCCATGCTGGTTCATTATCTGTTGACTTATGAAAACCAGTTTGTGACATTGCTTTGCAGACTCGCATTCATCAAAAAGGTTCGAACTTGATATATTTCCAATAAATAATGCTGACATCTGGTTTTTGAAGTGCCATGCTATGACACTAAGAACTGAATACACTTTTGCACAGATCACTGGAATATTTAATTTAGAACAGTAAGTAATGATGTTTATTAACTGTGCAGCAGCGAACCTTAAATCACACAAACTGTGCTGTGCATACATAACATTCTTCCATAAAAAAAGCACCAAGGAGCACATTAAAGAGAACCTAAGAAGCACAAAGAACATGTATTTGCACCTATACTGTCACGTGGCGCTGAAAAGTAAGCAACCACTGTAAATATTTAGCTCTTTAGTCATAAAGCACAACTGCAGCAATACATTGTTTGAATCAAATTACTTGAATCCATATCCATTTGATACAGATAAACCACAAGCTTGCTCCAAAAAATACTTGGATGTTTCTCAAACCATTAAATGGATCCGTGTGGGGTAACCAGAATGGGTTTGTTCCCTTTGAGTTAATTAATTATATATATATAATGAGTGATATTCTGAAATTATTTACAATTGGTTTTCATTTTTTATTATTTGTGGTTTTTGTGTACTTAGCTTTTTATTCAGCAGCTCTCCAGTTTGCAATTTCAGCAATCAGCATTGCTTTGAATAAGAGAGTGCAAGAAAGGGCCTGAATAGAAAGGTGAGTAATAAAAAGTAGCAATAAGAATAAATATGTAGCCTTACAGAGAATTGTTTTTTTAGATGGGGTCAGTGACCCCCCATTCTAAAGCTGGGAAAAGGCAGAAGAAGAATGCAAAACATTTAAAAAACTATAAAAAAAAATTATGAAGACCAATTGAAAAGTTGCTTAGAAATGATCATCCTATAACATACTAAAAGTTAACATAAAGGTGAACCACCCTTTTAAGTAAGTTGTTTGCCCTGAGAAGGTCAAAAATTACCTTTAAAACAACCACCAATTATATTATAAAGTGCAATTCTCTTTTAGATTCCATGTCAACTTCCCATTCACTGACGGCTTGTTATTGTTCTGAAAGATGTCTGATAAGTGATGAGCAGGTCATAAGTTATGCCACAGACATGCACATGACAGCGAGTGAAGTTAATAAAACATTGGAAGAAACAATAGTCTATTTTTAGCTGCAGCTACTTTCATAATTATTGTTGGTCTTTAAAGAATAATTGTCTCTTGCCTTTCGTTATAATAACAATAATTATAATAATAATGATAAAGGCCAGAAGTGATAAAATAGTGAAGTAGGAAAATCATTAGCCAGAATGGGTTTGCATTGCACCTAAAGGTCCTCACATACTGTAAATACAGTACATACAATAATGTGAAGGAATTGTTTTTGTGATTAAATGAAGAACTAGCTTTTAAAACTTTATTATTAATGTGTACATATTTATTGGTGGGTATACAAGTCTGCAACTAAGCAGAAAAAAAAGAGAACTAACCCCTAAAAAGAATTATGACTAGAAATGCCATATTTTATATACTGAATTTATTGAACCAGCCTTAAGGTTTATCGTCTCTATAGTAATAATGATCCAGGAGTTTCTCATCTTGAAATTTGCGATTTTTGTAGTGTCAGCGACCAGGGCCGGATTTACATAGTGGGCGCCCCTAGGCCCACTACCGTTCGTCGCCCCTGTCCCCTGCAGGGGGACGGGAGCAATGGGGATTGGCGCATGGAAAATTAAAAAAATGATTGTATCTCCAGCGCATCCCCAGTGTTCTTGAACCAATGTGGGTGTGGTTGGGCAGCACGCCGCCCCCCTAAAATCCTGCCGCCCTAGGCCCGGGCCTAGGAGGCCTTTCCACAAATCCGGGCCTGTCAGCGACATACACATTGTGCTTTGAGCAGCTGTTGAGAAGCTAAACTAAGATTTGCCTGTCATATTAGCTGATGCTAAATAGCTGATTAAATTATTAAATTCTGATGCTAATTGTGCTGGTTTCTGAGCGGTCATGTACTGTGGTGTGTGCCCTTTAAGTCTTTAACAGAGGTTGCTGAAGCTTGCTTGGCAAAGAAAAATGCAGCTTTATTTCTTTAAAGCAGAAGGTAAAGTGTTGCACAGCTCAATTCAGCATGGAATCAGAAAAAACTGTGTTTTAGGTTTTAATGGCAAGTTAGATGCTTTGCTAAGAGAAAAAACACTAATGTTTAAATGCTCTAGCATTTTAGATCTGCAAACACCAGATTTTCACATGGCTGTTAACCCTGTTGTTGCCATTAGGGATGGGTGAATTTGACCCGTTTCGTTTCGCCAAAAATTCGCCGCTGGAAAAATGTCACAGATGCCCATTAAAGTCTATGGGCGTCAAACACCGCCATACAAGTCTATGGGCGTCATTTTTTCGGCGAAACAAGGCGAAAAAATTCTCCCATCCCTACCATGTTCGAAAAGTGTTTCAATGCTGAGAATAGTGTAGGACAGACATAAGAAGTAATGAAAAGAGATTACGAAAGAGATTGTTTTTGTTTGTGCTGGCCAGCAGAGGTAGAAAAGAAAGAAAGAAAGAAAGAAAGAAAGAAAGAAAGAAAGAAAGAAAGAAAGAAAGAAAGAAAGAAAGAAAGAAAGAAAGAAAGAAAGAAAGAAAGAAAGAAAGAAAAAGAAAGAAAGAAAGAACTGTCCACAGATATCTCCAAAAAAAAATTATTTAAGACTCTGTCACATGTACCAATAATCTGAATTATAAACTAATCTCATTTATATTTTGACATGATTTGTTATACAGTATATTCATTAAACATAATTGTGACATTTCTATTCTATATGTACTGTATATTGGGAATGGGTCCCTAAGCTCAGTAAGTAACAGCAGCACAGAGCATATGCAGTGAATCAGCAGAAAAGAAGATGGGGAGCTAAGATTTAGTTCTCCTTTAAAGGATTCCTAATTTCTTTCACTCAAATCATTGCGACTGATGTGGTGCTCGCAGAGACAGAGCGGTTGTCATTCAAACTACCCAACATAAAGAGACTAAAATAAAAATGTCATTGCTCAAGGCAACTAGTATGGATGGATGTAGTACATATATGTAATCCACTAAAGCAAATGCAAACATCCAGCTGTTCAGCAGAAACCAAACAGAATCTGCCAGACATACAAAAACCAAGCCAGCCATCGCATGCACATTAATCTCTATTACTGGAGCACAGTAAGCCATGAGCATTGTTTGTTGTTTCATAATATTGAAAGAAATTGGGATGCTAATAAGAAAAGTGTGTATTATATACTATAGCTTTTGTTTACACACAATAATTGCAACTTGGTGTTGCTATAAATATAAAGCATTATTGAGAATTTATTGATTATTTAGTAAATATCTGTAGCTTTCAGTAACATAATATCAACATTTTGATATAGAACAAAGTAACTGTAAATTATTTATAAATGTCAATAAGGCATGTATAAATGTGGTGCACCACTGAACGCAAACTTTTTTAAAAATATATACTGTATATTAGATTAAATAAGATGCCATGAAATCAGAAGGGCTGAATCCATTGAAGACACCAGTACAATACAGAAGCACATTAGCAGACTGCACACTATTCTATAAAAGCTATATATGCATATGCTAATAACACTGTAAGTAGTTCCAAAACATGGAAAATAAGAAAAAATACCCTCCAGCAATTAGCCTTTCTGATATACGCCTACTTTAGAAAGCACACAACTGATTATATTTTAGACAAGTTTTAAACTTATTTTACTGGAGAAATACCAGCTCTTAGATTTTAGGAAATGAAAAATAGTCGATTATTGTGCTGAGTACATAGTGCAGGTGGTTTAAATTCTCTGGGTGGTTTAAGAACAGAAGTAGGGTGTTTAATGGTATATCACATCAAGGAACAATATTATTTCTGAGCAAAAGTTTGCGTACTATATTTTAAAACAGATTTACACCAAACAACCAATAAAATGTTATTCCTTAATCATCTAAGGTATTTTAGCTGTAACATTGGTGTGTAGGCAGCCGTTTCAGGTCATTTTGCCTGATCCTGTGCTTTCAGAAAGAGCTAGCACTTCACAATGGAACTGCTTTCAGATAAACTATTGTTTCTCCTTCTCAATGTAACTGGAGGAGTCGGCGACTTGTGTTAGCTGGATTTGGATTTTTACCATTTAGTGCTGTTTTCACATCTACCACTAGGTGGGGAGCAGTTTTAGCAATGTGGGTGTCAGGGAGCTGTTACTATTGGTTACTTGCCCATTGTTCCATCGTTCTGGTTACCTTCCCATTGCTGCTGGGAGGAAAGGGTGGGAGGTGATATCACTTCAATTTGCAGTGCAACAGTAAAGAGTGACTGAAGTTTATCAGAGCACAAGTCACATAACTGAGGGCAACCGGGAAGCTAACAACATGTCAACCCCTATGTCAGATTTCAAAATTAAATATATTTTTGAAAAATGGATTTCAGTGTCGCATTCTGCTGAAGCAACACTATTAACTGATGTTTTTCCATAACAGAATATCTTTAATATACTAGGCTTATTTTTGGAACTAAAGGTGTTCTTTTCCACTTGCAGACGTGGGGAGTTGGACCTAATGTATTAAAATTAATGCAGCTGCATACACATGTTAAAGAGCATGTTAGAATGTAGACTTTCAATAAAAGATACTGCTGCAGAAACAAAAGAATAAGGTTTGATTATACTGAATCTTTGAGATTAACCCTTAAAAGCAATGCATTATAAGGTACATAGAGCTGAATGGTGGACAAAAAAGCTGTATAGCTTGTTGACAGTAGAGCACATACTGTAAATAGGACATGTTTATTCTTTAAACATATTTAGATTACTCATTTGAAGTAGTTTATTTCTGTTTTACTATTTCATTTTGTTTTGCATTTCCCATTCTATATAACACCTAGCATTTGTTATAACTTTTTGAAGATAATTCCCCTATTTTCACATGCACCTCACCAGTGATATCAGCAATTATTGCAATTGTCTATTTTGCCTGTGAAGCCATCTGTGTACAAAATATAACTGTAAATGGTATAAACAGACTGAATATTGATCTTTATAAAACTTAATATATATATCCAGCTGTTTTCAATTTTTCATGCAATTTGAAAATTCTGTTTAGAGGCAGGGAACCATTGCAATGGAACACTTCCTGGGAAAGCTCAACCATGTAGACAAACACAGAACAATGATTGGTTCTCTAGCTCATTTCAGTCATCCATTTCTTTCCACATAAATGCATTTAATATGACAAAAGCTGGAACCAATTCCTGGAAGATTAAAAACAAACTTTTGCACTTTGGGTGGACAAACATTTAGTAAATTGGATTTCCCAAGAGAAATCCATCATATTTTTGTTGTGCTTCATTACAGTTTTGGTTTATATCGTAAAGGGAAAAAAACGTGTAGTTTTGCAATATGGTAAAAAAAAAAATAACTCAAAGTAGTAAGGGCACATGCTAAGATTCGGGGAGATTTAGTCACCTGGCTACAAATCGTTTCTTTTTCCGGCGACAAATCTCCCCGAAAAGAATTCCCACTGGCTAGAATGTAAATCACCAGCGGGCTGGCACTCTGATCGATTCGTTTTCCGAAGTTGCCTCACATGGAAACTTCGGGCGAATTCAGAAAACAAAGCCATCCTGCAGATAATTAAGTCTAAAAAATCTAGCCGGCGGGAAAGCTTTTCGGGAGATTAGTCGCCCGAAGAAGAGGCGATTTGTAGTTGGCTGACTAAATCTCCCCGAATCTTAGCATGTGCCCTTGCCCTTATATTTCTTGCTTATATAGCGCCAACAAGTTACACCCACTTTATATTGATTTGTATCATCCATGTCAATATCTGCCCCAGTGGAGCTTACAATCTAAGGTCCCTATAACATTCAAACAAGACACACACTAGGGTCAACTTCATTGATAACCAATGTATTAGCTAACCATATAAAAATATTACAAAGCAAACTTGCAGGACATTGTGGTCCCTTCTTTAGGTTCATATTTTAATGATTTTAAATTTACAGATCGTTCTCTCTCTTTAAAATTGATTTAAAATAACTGTAATGTAGAACCAATACTTTCATGAGTAAAAGTGGTGTTAAAAATGGTATAGATACAATCTCCATATTCACAGAACATAAATCTGTCAAAATACCGACTCAACCGTAAATTTTTAATTTTTAGTGAAAAGAAAGACAGATTCTGGACACTTTTGTGAATATGTCGTTAAAGCCACAAAAACAGAGACGAAAAACTACATTTTTAACAACATTTTATATTGACATTTTTAAAATGGTGTAAAGCTCAGTGTAATCCTTATTTGAATGGGTTGGTTCACCATTAAGTTAACTTCAAGTATTTTATAGAATGGCCAATTATAAACAACATTTGAATTGGTCTTCATTATTTATGTTTTTTTATTATTTGCCTTTTTTTTTTACTTTTTCCTGCTTTCAAATCACTGACCCCACCAAAAAAAAAAGAAATGCTCTGTGAGGCTACAAATGTATTGTTATTGCTATCTTTTATTACTCACCTATCTGTTCAAGTCCTTTCCTATTCATATTCCAGTCTCTGATTTATAATAATGTGTGGTTGCTAGGGTAATATGGACCCTAGCAACCAGGTTGCTGAAATTGCAAACTAGAGAGCTGATGAATGAAAAGCAAAATAACTCAAAAAACACATGGAACATGAAAACTAAAGTGGGATCTTGGCCAACTATACTTGTTCCTAGTTAAGATAAATGATGGAAATCACATGGCCAAAGATTCCTGTCTGTCTCTGCAGTTTTGGATGCCAAGTGGGCGCCAGTTAAGTTGATGCAAGTGTAACTGATGAGGTTGGGGAGGTGGGATGCAGGATTTGTGCACTGGCACTGAAACTAAACATTTGCTAGGAGGTTTTACTTCCCCTTTAACATCAGACAACACATAATGGATATAACGCATATGATACTGCATTCATCAGTTGGGAGAGTAGAAATTCACTCAAAGATTAAGTGGTAAAGTGAGTGTTTTACCATATTGGCCTTTAAAACGTCAGGGAAACTCTTGTCTTAAATGCATAAACATTATTACAAGGCACAGGTACTGCTGTGAGTCACCTAATGGCAGACTGACAGGTTATAACTAAAGACAAATCAGAATCAAGTCAGTAAAATGTTGTTTAAAATGTTGTGCAAAAGACAAAGGGGGAAATTCACAAAAATGGTGACATTGAGACAAAATAAAAGTGGATAGAGATTTATCAGATTTCCCACCATATTCACAAACCTCTATCTCCATTTCTGTGAATTTGTCTTTTAAACAGACAGTTTCCAGATTTAGTCTTTCGCCATGTTATTTGAAATAACATTTTGCCAACATTTTTCTGAATTGGTCTTTAGCTATAACTTGTCAGTCTGCCATTAGGTGGCTCATAGCAGTATCTGTGCCTTGTAATAATGTTATTTCCTTTTTACATTAATATTTTGTAATCTATTTAAATTAGTGATCTGCTTACAGCATTGGTGATCAGGGAGGGCAGAGTTGATCGTAGGGTTGCCTCCCTGCTGGACAGATCTGTAATTCTGCCGATGATGGGGAGTGGGCTACAAGTGTCGTGGTACAAAATTTATAATTTTCTAGGGTGGCTTTACTTCCCCTTTAAATATATATGTAAGATATATTCATTCTATATGCTAACTTTGCCTCAAATGATTAATAAAGAATAGCAAAACTATGAAAATATAAGGTAAACCAGTATATGTCACTTGTTTTATGTTGGAAATAAGTTAATTTTATATATATAAAGTGTTATAAAATATGTTTATTTTCTGTTTATAAACAGATCAGTTTTTGATCTTTTGACAAAATTGTCCGTAATCTGTCTTTCCTTCACCAAAAACTGAATACAGAGATTGTATTTACACCACTTTTAACACCACTTTTACAGCAAAATTGTTTCCTTCACTTTTGTGAATTCCCCCCATTACTTTTATTTAGCTTTTTTGGCATTTATAAATTATGATACATATGTTTTTTGTTTTCTCTCCATATATATGTGCCCAACGTTGTTAGCTTTACTTAGCATAATGTTAGTCTGAAGTAGGGACTACAGAATCCTGAAAGCTTGCTTTGTTACATGAGTAAATGATAATTTTTTTTAATGAGCCACTATTTTGTTTTCATTCAAGTGCAGAATTCTGTTCTTCTGAGGTAGTGGCTAACAGTTATTTTTTTTTTGCATATTGATGCTGAACATGCATATGCTCCTCTGCATATTCCTTTCCAATTTTATAACTCTCTGGTGTTCATTGAGATGAAAAATGTCGGCCAATAAAATTTAGACAACAAATGGTATGCTGGAGCACATAAACATTTGTACATCACTTTGGAAGATTACACTTGACAAGACGATGAGCCAATTTAATCCCCCGAGACCTGTTCTGCAGATGAATTTAAACTATGCTTTTTCAAAACTTGTATAATGAAGCATTGTTCTTTCTTTCTCAAGTGTTAAAATATATATGTTGTCATTGTTTTACAACTGCAATAAACAGTTCATTTTTGGTTAAAGTGTAATCATTTTAAAGATCAGTTGTTCTATGGGCAACTCACTGTCAGCAGAAAGATGAAAACAATGTGACGGTGAGATATTCTGCCATGGAGGAATATATATATATATATACCCACATTTTTAAATAAAAGATTGAGTAAGTATACCCTTGACCTCAAACCAATGTATGAGGAGTATCTGGGGTTTCACGGCCTTGGAATTCACTAGCATGTTGTATAAATATTCTGTGCTTTTGGTATTTTGTGGCTCAGGATAAGGATGTCACGTGTCTCGTAAAAAAAATCCAGAATCCAGTTGCAGTATACACAAATCCAGGGAGAGGAATGCCCTGTCAATGTAGGTGAAAAACAAAAATATGCAGTACTTGCACATGTACCAGCAATGATCCATTAATCGCTGCATATTTCTATCAAGCAGTACCACTGGTCACCATATCATGTGTTACATTGAATTTCCAGTTGCAATTGAAGCCCCGAAGTCAGTGTGATAATACAAAAGATTTGGAACCCAGTTTGGATGTGTGCTAAACAGCATCAGCTGAGCATGAGTCTGGAATTTTACTTTGGTTATACAGTAAGGGGCAAATTCATCAAGGGTCGAATTTCGAGGGGTTAAATCCCTCGAAATTCGACTGGGGAATAGAATCGAATAGAATCGAATAGGCAATTCGGGCGAATTTACGCGCTGGCGAATAGTCGAATTGGCGAATATTCGCCAGGCGAATAGGCGCTCGATCGAATATTCGCTCGAAGGATTTTCATTCGATCGAATGCCTTTTTATTCGATCAAAAACTTGGAAAACAAGCCTATGGGACTTTCCCATAGGTTTTTAAAGCAATTCGGTAGGTTTTAGGTGGCGAAGTAGGCAGTCGAAGTATTTTTAAAAGAGACAGTACTTCGACTATCGAATGGGCGAATAGTCGCAGCGTTTTTGCGCTCGATCTATTCGAATCATTCTACTCATTCGAATTTACGCCAATTCGATAGTCGAGGAGCACAAAAATTCGAAGTTTTTTTACTTCGAATCCTTCACTCGAAGTTAGTGAATCGGCCCCTAAATGTTTTTTCCTTTAAGCAGAATACCTTCATCCTATCTGTACTATGATGTGGGTTCAAAAAGTGCATCAAACTTTATTCAAGGTCAAACTGGGCCGGCGGGGCTCCGGGCAAAAACCCAGTGGGCCCTGGCTCTCGTGGGCTCTGCTTGCCCAGACCCGCTCCCTGTCCTTGCTGTCCCAAACTTGTCTCCGGCTCCCGTGGCTTCAAAAACAGATATGTGCATGTGCGCACACTCCGGGGAGGGCGGGCATGTTGAAGGTGGCTGTGGCCAGGGTCCAGAGCACGAATTGCGGCAGGGTTGGGGGGGGGGCTGAGACAGCAGCCTCGTGGGTCCTGGGCCCCCAGTCCGACCCTGCCTTTATTGGTATGCGTGGGGAAGTATTATGATTTTTGCCTTCACACCTTCTGTCACAGTTTGTCCTCTCATCATGTACTATGAATAATCCCCATACAACTGGCTTCAAAACAGTTCTGCACCACAGTAGTTTTTGTGCTATTGTTACAATCATCCAATTTACATGCAACTCACACTTACAAACTGAGGCTATTACAGTAATGTAGTGTGGTTAGCTTGACCTTTATTAGCTAATACTATGTTAAGACAAACATCTGTGTAAGTTGCATTTAATAAGTAAATGTACCTGTTCCAACTTACACACAAATACAAACCTACAGACCTTATCCTGTACATAACCTGGCGACTGCCTGTATTATAATATTATATGTTTTTATTTCATAAGAATCCACATTGTACTTAAACTGAGGTTTGCAATTCTATTCTAAAATTCTTTTGGGCTAAATTCTCACTTTATGCCTATACAGGTACATACATTTTATCTGGATGATAACTGCCCGCTCATCTGAGCACGTTTGCAGAAGTGCAGAAGATTTGGACATTTTAAAGGGGGAGAATAAAGCTCCCTTTGAGCTGTTCCACCTAAAGACAAGTTCATTTTGGCCTTAAGTATACCTTTATATTTTTTCTCGTGGTCTATTCAGCTGGAAAGAAACGTCTTCTTCGATAATAATCATTTTTGTGGTTTGCACATTTTTCTGTAATGGCTAATAGTTACTTGAAATTAAAACATTTCACATTACTAGGTCCTTTAAATCAATTTTAAAAAAAAGAGGTGAAAATGACCTGTAAGAAAAAGCATTTGAAATGATTAAAATGAATAGCCCCATACGAGAACAGCAACAATCTGCTAATCTCATTTCCTGCAGGAGCCCAGGATATAATTTACAGATGCAATGCACATGCAAACATACAGTATGAACCAAGGAGTCATCTGGTCCGAAAATTCTGATTAAAAGCCGATCTTGCTCTGGTGCACACTAAACCTGTCAACCAACATTTCCCCTGGAAACGCAATGACTCATAGCTTTTGACTGGATGCACAGATAAATTGTGGCCTGAAATCCAAAACTCTGATTATTAAATAACGACAGAAAAACTCCCACAGGTACTGAGCGAGAACAATGAGAGTCATTTTGTTCAAACTGGCTTCAGTATTTTCTTGCAAGTAAAAACGTACTTTGGGGTGGAAACCGTGTACCAGGAGCTTGAGTGCAATTCTATTGCCAGCATTATACTATTGCCCAGTTTCTGCAAAAAAATGGCAATATGGCCCTAAAAGAAACTTTTAAACTGTAAAATGATCAATTAGCTCATGGTTCTATCATACTGATTCATTTTATTGTTTGGTATTACTTGTATGATTATATAATAAGGTATAAATGTAATACCTGTAGTACTGTTAGTCATCATAAAACAAATACATACTACAATACAGAAACCCTTGTAGGCAAATTGCTTTTTTCCCATTGAAGAATATATTTTTAGAATCGAATTGAAATAACTTTTTATTTAGCAAGCTGACTTAATATACATACAGGTATGGGATCTGTTATCCATAATGCTCAGGACGTGGGGTTCTCCGGATAACAGATCTTTACTAAATTTTGATCGTCATACCTTAAGTCTACTAAAAAATCTTAATTAAATAAACCCAATAGGCTGGTTTTGCTTCCAATAAGGATTAACTATATCTTAGTTTGGATCAAGTACAAGGTACTGTTTTATTATTACAGAGAAAAGGGGGATCATTTTTAAACATTTGCATTATTTGGATGAAATGGAGTCTATGGGAGACAGTGTTTCCATAAATCAGAGCTTTCTGGATAACGGGTTTCCAGATAACAGTTTTCATACCTGTATTACAGTGAAATAGAAGAGGAGACTGGTACTTTTGATGAAGAAACTAAGGAGAAAGTCCAGTGGAGCCTTATCAGAACTGTGGGTGAGACTGGTGTTCTAGTAGAAGAGCATAGGTCTAAGAGAATCATCAATGTAACCCTACACAAATTATAGGTAAAATGAAACACATCCAAAATGTGATTTTTAGTTGTAGCTGCTGTAAATTGACATATTATGTTAAATGGCATTTTCTGACTCAAAGTTGCCCACATGCCTCCTAAGGGGCTTATCTTAAAATACATCAAGTTCTCAATGACCCACTTACAAATTGGCCCTTGCCTTGTAGAGTGTATGCATATATGTAATGGTGGTGGAAACTAACTAAAGAAATAAGAAGAAATGCCACTAGGAATGAACCTTTGCATTTTAGTGAAAATGTTTTTGGTGACATCAGGACCTGTTTTTGAAATAGGAAACAATTAAGATATGGCAGATTAGAGGGCTACTATATAGAACCAACTGAAGGACAGCTCTATAAGTAGTTAGTTCCAAGATCTTCAGTACTAAATATCCATAGTATGACACCTCGTCTGTATTTTTAATTATTATTCTTTATTTTAGTTAAGCAACAGGGCACTCAAATATGGCTTTGATAATAAAGCAGGGCAGCCAGTAGAGGCATGAGGAGGTGGGATAAAAAGAACCAAAAATCCTAGGACATTAAGCGGGTTATTTACTAAACTCCAAATGCAAAAATCATGAAACATTTGTGATTTCTTGTTATAAAATCAGACTTTTAAAAAAAAATCACAAATTTTTCGGAATTTATTAAACCCACGAGGATGGAAAAGTCTGAATCTGAAAATCCGGCATCTCAGACCTGTCGAGGTTCCATATAAGTCAATGGGAGAAGTCCCAATGATTTTTTGATGTGCGCTGGGTTTCGTGCAATACCCTGAAGTTTTCGGGTGAAAATCCCGAACAAATCTTGAAAATCGGATGAAAGAATCCAGAAAATGGTGAAAATCGGATTTGTTTCCCGCAAAGCAAATTTTCGAGGTAATGTAATAATAAATAAGCGCAAAAAAACGAGCAGCGTTTGTAGCAGTAAATACTGAGATACATTCAGACTTTGATAAATAACCCCCTAAACATATAGCAAAAACAAAAACTGATTTCACATGAATCTCACAGTTTAATGGAGAGCCAGAAACTGCAGGCACAATCATTTTCTGAACTAATGTTCCGTATATGTGCAGCGACAGATGGATCTCATTCTTTCCGGTACATACATGATAGATGCAGGTCAGATCTTTTCTATTTTACAAGGAGAATAACAAGTGAGCCCATGTTGTGGCTATATTAATACATAAAGCACTATGATAAGACACAATAATCCTATGGAAATCTGTTGCATCCTCCTTTAGGTGCTAATGCACAGGCTAATTTCTGCGTCGTTCTGGATTCCATTGCAATTACAAAGCACAAAGTTATTTTCCTTATATCCATTGTCTGAAGGCAGAAGGAACACTGGGCTGAACCTGACAAATTCCCTTAAGGAGAGTAAATTAAGACCAAACTGGGTGGAAAAATAAGCATCCTTTCATGACAGATGTGAGAAATATGGAATTCCACTCAGCACTGCTTCCTTGATTTACATCATTGAATACCTCAATGAATACTGTACATTGATATCAGGCCAAGCATGATGTCGGCAGGTGCTATTGAATCTTCCCACATGACAATTCTGAAACGTATCATCCTTGCAATTCTTGGTCAAAGATCTACATTCATTCATGCAGAGATCTGTATTATATAAACAACACACTGGAGATAGAAGATAAGTATTTGAAAATCTGCCTGTGGTTCCCAAAGCTAAGTGAGAGTTTATCGTCAATCTCAAGGGGAAAAGGATGTCGCACAGTTTAACACAGTATAACAACATGTGTTGCTTGTAGTTGTTTTAGAAAATGAACAGCTGGGAGTTTTGGCTTAAGTCTGTCCCTGCGCTAACCTGCTTAATCTAGAAAATAAAGTTTGATTTGCCTTACATTTTTTTTTTACGTTGAGGATAGTTACTAATATATGGCACAAATTTGAACAACTACAACCAATTTTTCTTCTAACTTATTATACAGTAGCAACCACATGTGTAAGCTTTATGTTCTAGGTCTCAGGGCTCACTACTCAGACTCTATCTTCTCCTGTAATCAGAAAGAGACAATAACTGCAAGAGACCATAAACACAACACCTTAATTACCAAAACTTCTAGAAACACCCCCAGACCAATGAAAATGCGGTGCCAGTTGAACTATGTGGCTTTTAACCTTAACAACTCACCAATAATTAACCATAAAACCATTTAGGGGATTGTAGAAAGCACCAATACTTTTAACTGTAGAATATTATCTGTTTGTGTTCATCTGCTGTGCTTCAATATATTAATCAGCACCCAGGGAGAAATTCAGAAAAGAGAAGTTAAAGAAACAGTAACATCAAAAAATTAAAGTTTTAAAGTAATAAAAATATAATGTAGTATTGCCCTGAACTGGTAAAACTGCTGTGTTTGCTTCAGAAACACTACTATTGTTTATATAAATAAGCTGCTGTGTAGCAATGGGGGCAGCCATTCAAAGGAAAAAAAGGTTCAGGTTACACAACAGATAGCAGATAAGCTCTGTAGAACATAATGGTGTTATCTGTTATCCACTATTTAACCTGTGCCATATAGCCTTTCAATTTCAGCCATTGCTACACATTAGCTTGTTTATATGAACTATAGTCAGGATTCTGAAGCAAACAGATCAGATTTACCAGTGCAGGGCAACACTACATTATATTTTCATTACTTTAAAACACTTTAATTTTTTGGTGTTACTGTTCCTTTAACAGAAAATAAGAAATATTATTGGAGCTAAAAGAATGTCAGCCATAATTCATTTTGTGAATGTAAGTAAAGCAAAGTCAGGTCCAGTTTTCAGCAAATAGGAACACCAGCATGGGGAACAAGGTTAGTGATTGTAATTACTTGGAGAGGGGTGGGTGGAAGTGCCTAAATAATAGGTATCCCTGTGTGAAATACACTTTCTTTGCAGAATTATATTTGTAAAAATTTTGTGTTCTTTGTTTCTGCAATTGGAGCAAGTATGACATCCTTCCTGATATAAAACATGAATAATACAGCAATCTCAATACTGTATGTACCAACAAAAGAACTGATCTGTATGGTGATTATGTTTTTGTTCGACTTCCTTAGAGAACTAGGGGTGCAGTGGGATCAGAGTCTCCCCTTTTGTGCTATAGGCAGCTTCCTCTGCCTGCCCATAGTACTCCTGAATGGGAGGACCCTATTTAGTACATGTTGTACCACTACACAATCCTTTACTGTTGAAATCTGTTACATTAACTGTAATGTAATAATGAAATTTGGGGTCATATAATACAGGTGTATTCTAATCACTGTTTGCAAACGATTTTGATATAAAAATATCATTTTGCATTGTTTATCCCGATCCATTTTTATTGCTTTCCAGCACTCACAGTGTATACCATCCGGCCAGTGGCGTAACTACCGGGGGAGCAGGGGGGGGTGCGATTGGACCAGGGCCCGCACCCCCTCAGGGCCCCCCAGCAGCTCACGCGCCACTTATTCCAGCCAGTTCCGGGAGTATGGGGGGGCGGGGGGCCCGGCTGCGCGTCCTGTGCCAGGGCCCCCCCCATAGTTACGTTGCTGCATCCAGCTGCTGTCAACCCTTATTTACTATTTATATACCGCCAATATATTTACACAGTGCTTTGCAGAGATTATACATCATCCACATCCCTGTCCCAGTGCAGTATACAGTCCAAGGCCCCTATTGCATCCACACACAGTAGGGTCAATTATATCACTAGCCAATTAGCCTGGCTGAAATTTTTTTGAATGTTGGAAGAAAGTGAAGTACCCAGAGGGAACCCACCCAGACATAGGGAGAACATACAAATTTACGATTGCGACCTGCCCTGTTTTGGCCCGGACAGTCCAGTTTTTGGGAGGACTGTTCGGGTCCAACCTGCCTGCCCGGTTTCCCAAATAAGGCTAAGAAGTGTCAATCACCATGTCATAATCTTGCCCATGATGTTACAGATCCTGCCCCTGATATCAGCAGCCCCACCCCTGACATCACCCATCCCACCCAGTGACTATACTGTCCCCCCACTTGGTATCACTAAAGTCTGAAGGTGGCAATCCTATACAAAATCCTCGGAGATAGCAGACAAGCCAGAACCAAGCTCATTTTTGTCCACTGAGCGAAAGGGGTGTGTAAATTTGAATAAATTAATACAGCAGCAGACTTTTTACAAGCTTCTCCATGACACTTGCTGTAGGGGTTAAGTCTGTAGACTCCAAACCAAAAGTACCAGATCCTTTTTTTCAACATAACAAATTAGGGCGAATGGAGAGCAGCCAAAGGTGCAGCAGAATTGTTGGGAACAGTAACGAATTATATATCTGGCACCTTAATTGGTTTGATTAATAGAAAGAAGAATGACAATGACTGGGTGGAATGTTTATCAGAAGTTTTCTATCTTGCTTGTACTGATAAAAGAGGCAGATAAGCTGGGAACAGGAAGGATTGCTTTCTACCTTAAAAGATCTACCTATTTATCGTCCAGAGAAGCTGTCTAGGGATTGTAGTTAACTTTAAGTTTTTAGTTTTACATAGATCAGGTGGGATTCTCATTGGAGGATTATTTTGCAATTTCATTGGGCCTTGGTCCTGGATATCAGTAAGAAATGTGGGTACACAAGCTAACAAAATGCACATTATGTTTTCTGCTGGGTGATTTGCAACATAATTTTCTGGTTTAGATGTATGCTTAAACTCTGGGCAAATGTTACATTAATTAAATAAAATGTCACTGAAGTGTGGCAGTCAGCGTTCCTATGGTCAAGGCTTGATATAAATTCCAACATTACGGTAGTGAGTGATTTCATTTTGCTATACTGTTATCTGCTTTTCAAAATAGTGGATAATATGTCAAAGCTAGTATAACCCTGCTGTATTGAATGTTATATTTAGTAAACAGATATAGTGGCCAATACCTGCCTTGCTCTGCTATGATCTGCTTACAGGTTTAGTAAATTGGGTCTTTCCCAGTACTATGGTGAGCTGAGGGGTTAACAGACATATGACCAGCAAGTATCAAACTGTATGTGCAAAGAGGTTAACTCTGCTTTACTTTATGTTAGAAATTACAGGTATGGGACCTGTTATCCAGAATGCTCGGGACCTGGGGTTTTCCAGATAAGGCATCTTTCTGCATTTTGGATCTTCATACTTTAAGTCTACTCGAAAATCGTTTAAACATTAAAAAAATAATTATATCTTAGTTTGGATCAAGTACAAGGTACTGCTTTATTATTACAGAGAAAAAGCAAATCATCTTTTCATTATTTGGATAAAATTGAGTCTATGGGAGTTGGCCTTTCCATAATTTGGAGCGCTCTGAATAACGGTTTTCCAGATAACGAATCCCATACCTGTACAGGAATTTTCTATATGACACTAGCAAATGTTATAAAAATACTACATTTTTTAACCTTCTGTTTGCACCTCAAAATAGCTGAGAACCTCACATTTTATCTATCCTTTAAAATCAAAGGCATTTGGATTTCAGTGGTTAAACTTGTTGATTTAGATGTAATCAAATTGTACCAGACCTATTGGGATTCTCCCTAATTGCCAAAATAAAGTTTATAAACATTGGTATTTCCCCGGTGATTAATTAAATCTTGTAACTTTGTACAAAATATCATACATTTTTTTTCCAGCTTATAACTCAGAAATTACTAAGCACACAGCGGAAAGCATATTTTATAACAAAAGCATTGTTCTAGATCTAGAATAGTCATTATAAGATCCTAATGTGCTGCAGAATATTAGCACACGCAATTACTAAAGGGTTCAGTTTCTACAATATCACAATTAGAGGGCTTATTGCAAATGCATCAGTGCGACAAATGACAAAATAGAACAATCTATTCATTGTATATGCTCTAATTGTGTTTCAGTATTAACAGTAATGTTTTTGCATAATTACTACAGTTTAGTAGACATTTTCTGACAGTTTATTTCAAATTTATGGGTTTAGTCTTTTCAGGAAGAAACCAATTTTAGAACTGCTGCTATATTTTAACTGTAATATTTTTTGTAATATTATGTCACTGCCGGCTCAATAAAAGGTGGTTATCCAAGTAAAAGAGCTGATAAGGATTGTCAGTTACATCTAAAAGGCACTGGACTGACTGATTTCAGTACAATCTGGAAATCATGTTAGGAAATATCTTGGGTCTCATCTTTCCTGTTATGACATATAACTGATCTGTGGTCACAAATGCTCAAACCTGTAATGTTTATATCCTACAGAGAAAAACACTGGAGCAAAACACTTCTAACCACTGATTCTGCAGAGTTATGTCAAGTGGTAGAGCCCTTTACATGGAAAGAGTCCTGCCGAATGGAGATTTCAGAAAAAGAGGAAGCTCTCTGTACTTATCGGGCTGGATAGAATGTGCACATATCCTGTGGTCAGGCCTGCATTAAAATCAAAGAGCTAACCTTTATTCTGTGGTCTATTACTATCTATCACAAACAGATATATACCTGAAGAGAAGGAAGAAAAGCCACATTTTTCATATAAAGTCTCCAAAATATCTGCCATTATGTAATCAGCAAACTGTGTATAAAACCTGTTAGAAGTGCAGTTTTTGCATTGTGCTCATCAATCTCCTCAATATTCCACTAGTCACTTTGCCATATACTCTGTTGTGTCCAATCTCAGCCAATCACTGGGGATGCTTGTGGCAGTTAACCATAAAGCCACATTGGTACACAGGATAACAAAGCCACAGCATTTGTTGAACCATGGTTCACTTTATGATTTTACTAAGGTAAGCAGAGCTCCTATACATGCTGGTTTTCCTGGGATAGTCTCCTAAGGTTTTAAATATTCTAGTTTTGTTTCTCGAGCTCCTGGTTTCAACGAGTAACATATCAAAATTCCAAAACCCCAATCTTATTGGTCATTTGTTTTCATTCATTGTGTTTCATTAGACTATGGAAACATTTCGATTCCTGACCTTAAACGTATCATACATGGGCAGGTATTGTCTGCCAGTTCAGCCTCTTTGGACTGTAGCCAATTATCCCATGTATGACCATGATTATACCTTGCAGATAATTCTCCTACATATGACCAAAATAATATCTACCAAACCTATAGCTCACTGGGGCTTGCTTAAATATTAATTAAACCAGGTGGAAAATCTCATCTGCAAATGACTGTACATGACTGCTGATAAGGCCCATGGTAAAACTCTCTGCACAGGCCAACTAGGGTTGCCACCTTTTCTGAAATAAAATACCGGCCTTCCTATATTCTTTCAGTTTTTCCTATTAATAACATTGGCATCAAGCATCATTTTTACCGGCCAGGTGATTAAACTATTGGCATATAGGTCAAAATCTTGGATCCATCCATTTGCTACACCACTCGAGTGGCAAAATAATCAAAGATTTGGATTTCTGACCATATTTACAGGTACAATATCGTCAGTGACAATGAAACATTCCTATAGTAAATGGAATGTGTGACTATTACTAGTAAGGAGGTACCTATGTCTTCCCCTAAGCAAAAACCCAGGCCAGCATTATTTACAGCTCCAGAAAACTCTTAACATGACTAAGCAGAGAGGGCCAGTTCTCTTGATATAGAAATAAAAAAACAAAACAAAAACGTTAACCATGTGAACCTTTGAGCCTGGGTAAACTCGGGATTGTATCCCTTAATCATAGCCTATTATTAAGGGATACAATCCCGAAACATGTTAGGCGGTTAAGAGCAGTTTTACCAATAAACACATCCAGAAGTGCCGTCTGCCTGTGGAGTTCGAGATGAGATAAGCACTCAAAATCGCAGATAAGCGAGCACCTCCAAGGAAACTACAGCTGGAGATAAAAGCAACGTTTTCAGAATTGCCTGACACATTTTTTATCATTGGATACTTCATTGGATATGACGTATACAATGGTACGAAATGCGGCAGATAATCCATATGGATTAAACATCAGTTTTACCCGTAGCAGTGGTCTCCTTGGAAGTGCTCACTTCTCTATGATTTTGAGGGCTGGTTCTCTTGGTTAAGCTGGGCTGGAGGCAGGGCAACCCTACTTTGCAAAACAAAAGTGTGCCTTTGTGTTTAGAATTGTAAATAATATATGGCTAGGGTTAGATGGGGAAATTAAAGAAACTAGTGTAAACTTTATTAGTGTTACATGCCCCATTCCTTTTAAATGTAGGTGCATGTCTGTATCTTTTAATGATAGCCATAAACAAAAATGTAGAATCTAATTACGAATGGTATGTACTACATTATACCATAAATGCATCATAACATTTCCTTAACAGGTTCTATATTTCACAACCCTTTAAAAACCACACACATATGTAGTAGTGTATATATATATATATATATATATATATATATATATATATATATATATATATATATATATATATATATTCATATTGTTTTTATATAAAGAGTTATCACTTTTCACTGTATGACTTCTCAGTGACAGTGAGTCAGCCTTTTTTACAACAAGTAAATATAAAGGTAGCATTTTCCTCTTCAGCAATAGACAATGACATCCATCTTGAAACATACCCTTTTACACCATCTCCTTTTTTATGTATATTTATTTAGAGATAATTCCACAGGTTTATATCAAATAAAATAAATGCAATATCTGCTTGTTAATGGGATCCCTTTAAGATGCATCTCAGATTCAGGTTCACTGGGCGATGCTTAACTAAACATCAAATACATAACATTGCTTTCCCAATTTAATGTCCCCGTTATGTTAATAAAAATGGCTCCCTGTGTGTAGATGCTGAGCGAGGTATACATTTCACAACCATTTTAATAGTTTCAGCGGTACTATCCAAAGTAATGTGTGACTAAGATTAACAAGAATTCCTTACTGTGTGGGTAATGAAAAATACTTGGTAATACATCTGTGAAAACAAACTCTTCTTACATAAAAACTGTTTATGCCATAGACAAACAGATATTTTCTATTAAACTTTAGGTTTTTTGTCATTTGTTTTTAGCCCTTGACAATGTTGGAGTGATAGCATATTTTTTTTACTTTTTTTCTATCAATTCATTGCTCTTATATAATTTTCTGCTACAATATTACCATTATCACTTAACTCTGCGTATAGAGCATCCAGGGCTGTTTCTGTGTTAAGCTTTTGGAACCCATACTATCTGTCTGCTTAATGTGCAATTTATTTGATCTTTGTTGTTTCCAGTAGTATCCATAATGTCACCCTTAAAATACAAAACTATGAAAAAAATAATGCAAGTGGTAAAGTTACAAAGCTTTAAGAAAGGTATCCCTGTTGTTTTGTTGGCTGCGGGAAATCCTTATGGAATAAAATATTTGAAATGATATTAACACAAACTATACTGTATCACATATTTTTCAGTTCTCAAATACCAGTTTCTTCAGATTCAATTGGAAAAAAGTCTTGAATGCTAGTTCAGTTATAGGACCTGTTATCCAGAATGCTTAGGACCTGGTGCTTTCTGGATAATGGATCTTTCTGTAATTTGGATCTTAATACCATAAGTCTATTAGAAAATAATTTAAACATGAAATATACCGAATAGGCTGATTTTGCTTGACGTAATAATGATTATATCTTAATTTGGATCAAGTACAAGGTACTGTTTTATTATTACAGAGAAAAAGGAAATCATTTTTAAATATTTGGATTATGTGGATAAAATGGAATCTATGGGAGACGGCCTTTCTGTAAATCAGAGCTTTCTGGATAACAGGTTTCCAGGTAACGGATCCCATACCTGTACAGTATATTGATTGAAAACCTGAAATCAAAAAAAATTGATTATGTTAATCTGTGGTAAAAACTTAATTGCAACAAAATTTGCCATTTTTTTTCTTTATTTTTCAAATGTAGTGTTCGCCTTGATTAAAAAAAATTATGGCAAAATGGCAAGTCCAATATTTTCAAATTCAAGTTTTTCAAACTCAAATTTTCAAGATTTATTGATTTAAAAAATTCTCAAAAATATTGCATTAAGGGCACAACATAAAACACAACAGACAAATTTGCACCTGGGCAGTAACCCATGGCAACCAATCGGATGCTTACTTTCACTGTACAACCTGCAGCTGGCTGAAAAAGCTAATAACTGATTGGTCACTAAGGGTGAAAGCCCATGTGCAAATTTGCCCAATGTTTATAAATAAATCCTATAGAGCTGATGTTTTTTTTGACATTCTGGATTTAAAAATATGATTTGAAATGCTAAGCAATTAAATTAATACTAAGCAAAAATCTCTCTTCACAATTGTCTAAATGCCCCATCATTTATGTATGCGATGCTTGTGTAAAAATTTTTACAGTATGTCTTTTTTTTTATTAGTTAGGGTGGTTTGAGCATTAGCATAATTTGAAGTACTACAATTTGAATTGTTATTATTATTGTTATCACAACTAATATTGTTTTTGGAGTATTTTTATAAAATAATATGTGCGGAAAAAATTACCCATAACCGCAAATCTTATTACAAGAACATTATAAGTATTTAAAATCTGACAAACATTGCCAATAGAAATTCACATTTCACAGAGAAATTCTTTTGTCTGCATTCTTTCTAGCATAATATAAATATCTTGGTCTCATGCTGTTGTTGTTGGACTAAAACAAAACTTCTCAATTATGATATGAGCCACAAAGCAGCAACATTATTACCACAAACCCTGGCAAAGTTTGATGGCAAAATGGTTACAGAGAGCGTCTATAAATATACAGCCTTTTTAACATCCAAATAAAATTGTAACTACAACATTCACTTGCTGTTTGCACAACGACCTTTTTTTAGAAATCATGTGCAAGAACAAAGCACAAGGCTATCTAACTTGCCCATCTAAATGGACTCAGGATATATTCGTGAAACATTTCCATTTTCAATTGCTCCATCTTAAACATTGGGGTTTTCATATAGAGCAGGGATCCCCAACCTTTTGAAAACCGTGAGCAACATTTAGAAGAAAAAAAGAGTTGGGGAGCAACACTAGCATGAAAAATGTTCTTGGGGTGCCAAATTAGTTCTGTGATTGGCCATTTGGTAGCCCCTATGTGGATTGTCAACCTACATTGAGGCTCTGTTTTGCAGTACATCTGGATTTTATGCAATCAGAACTTGCCTCCAAGCCTGGAATTAAAAAAAAAGCACCTGCTTTGAGACCACTGGGAGCAACATCCAAGGGCTTGGAGAGCAACATGTTGTTCAAGAGCCACTGGTTGGGGATGACTGATATAGAGTAACATACATAGTAAGTTAGGTTGAAAAAAGACACACGTCCAGCAAGTTCAACCGTTTAACTCTATTTTAACCTGCCGAACTGCTAGTTGATCCAGGAAGACAAAAAAAACCAATTTGAAGCCTCTCAAATTTTCCTCAGAGGGGGAAATTCCTTCCTAACTCCAAAACAGCAATGGAACCAGTCCCTAGGGTGCCTTGAATGCTTCTTTTTCTTTCATTCCAGTATAGTACTGAGCAGCAACACTGTATAGTACTAAGTAACTAAATACCTTCCTTTATTGTGTGTATCTTCTTAACAAGGGACTTACAGGGATACTGGAGACTGTCAAATTTAGTGGGTTCTCGGGTAGATACTTTCTTTAAAGCTGCAGGGTGCAGATTTACTAAAGGGCGAAGTGGCTAACGCTAGTGACTTTTCGCCAGAAATCACATCCGCAGGGACATCGCCAATTCACTAACAGGAGCAGATGACAATTTGCTAGCGAAAGAAACCGTCGCTATCGTTTGTTTACACTCTGTCGCCAAGCGACTTTTCACTCAGACGAATGGTCGTTGCTCCGCAAATTCACTAGAGTGCGGATTTCACTGAACGTTACCTCTTTCGCCAGAGTTGATTTCGCCACCTCAGACCAGGCGAAGTGCTAAAATGAAGTTAGTTCTTCCTCAATCTTATGTCACTTACATCATATCCTGTCTAGCGAAAATGCAAAGTTGAAAAACACTGGCGACTTTTCCTTTTTTTTTAAGCCGGATTGCCTGCAAAAGTCCTAACAAACTTTTTTGGGTTAACATTTTTCCTCAGACATTTGAGGGCCATGGAACATTCATTTTGTAGTGGGCTCATGTCTAGGGCATTATATGATCTCTTTTGTCTTTATTAAGGTTCCTTGGACATTTGTAATAAAAAGTGGCCACTTCAAGCATTTGCACCAACATCTCTAATAAAGATATTTAATAATAAAAAATGTAATATACCCGTCCTATTCAAATTGACCTAAGCGTAAGATCACTAGCAACTTTTTGCTGGCATAAACGAGCGCTAGCAAATCTTCGCTTTGAAAAGCTTGCACTGAAGAAGTATCGCTAGTCACCAGCGTTCGGCGCCCAGGATGCAACTTTGCATTTTAGTGAATTAGCGTAGTGGTAACGAATTTGCGCCTGGCAATTGGTGCGGTGTGTGCGATGCCGACAATTCACCCTTTAGTAATTCTGCCCCTTTACCTTTTGTAGATCTGACATTGCTGTGAGAGACTTCATACAGGATTGTCAGGATTTGCTGTATCCCAGCATCTGCAAAGGATAGTTTTCTGCTTTGAGAACTACCGAATGGAAATTTTCATTGATTCTAATTATCATAGTGAAATGACCAATAGCACACTTTTTCCATGCCATTTATGCTGTTTTGTAAACCTTTCAATACAAATTTCAGTATATTCCTTGAGCCTGGCCTTTCTACACAAACAGAATAGCAAATAAATCCTTTGATATACAGTAAAAACTTTATGGGGCAAATTCACTAAGATGCGAAGTTGCGCCATGCGCAACTTCGCCGCACTTCGCCGCACTTCGCCAGGCGTAGTTTCGCCAGCGCTCCGCAAATTCACTAAAATCCAAAGTTGCGCACAGGGGTAGCGTAAGGTTGCGAAGTTGCGCTAGCGTTGATTCGCTATATAAAGCGAAGTTACGCTAGCGAAGGCTAATTTGCATACGGCGCGAAATTCAAATTTTAATGGAGGAACACGTATCTGCACTACAAATGCCTAGAAAACCTTCAAATCAGCAAATAAAAATTTAATTTTGCCCTACACATGTGCCCACTGTCTAGGTAAGTTGCCATGAGTCAGGAAATGTAGGGGGGAGGAAGGGGAGCCCCAAAAAATTTTCGATCTTTTTCAGCCTATCACCCATCATGTAGAAAACACGCCAGAGTTTTTTGGGACTTAGAAAAAAAATTGACTTTTTTGGAAACAATCCCTATCTACTCTATTGCGCTTCGCCAGGTCTGAGGTGGCGAAGGAAGTCTAGCGTAAAAGGTAGCGTTCAGTACACTGCGCAAGTTAGTGAATTTGCGTAGTTTCGTCGCTAGCGAAAATTCGCCTGGCGTAAGGTTGCGAAGTAACACTAGCGAAACTACGCCAGCGTTCGTTAGTGAATTTGCGCAGTAGCGAAAATGCCAAACGCTAGCGAATTAACGCTAGCGCTCGGCGCTTCGCGCCTTAGTGAATTTGCCCCTACGTGTCAGGGAAGCATTTATTCCAGCACACTGAACTAGGTTTCTGTTGACTTATTAATATAACAAACATGAGCAATGGAGTGCTAAGTAACTCTGTGGATATTCTGCAAGCTGTCCATCTATTACATTACTCATTTTGCTATAAGGGATTATTATGATATTTTATTGAGTCATTGTTTCACTTGCTTATATATGTTGACCTACTACATCAAAGATTCAGTATACTGCATTGTTTTGCAAGTGAGGAGGCGAATTATAGGAATACACATGAGTAGATACATTAGATAAATTTAAAGGGCAGATTTGTCTTTACCTTCCCTACCCATAGGCAACGAACACACCCTTTCCCATAATAAACTGGAAGAAGGCCAAGCTTCCTTGTACAAACAATCGAGATGACTAACTCTTCAAAGATACAACTCTGTGCAGATGCCTCTGTCAGATGCCTTAGCAGCAAGTGGCAAGGGTGGATCAACTCTCAGGATGACATAACATACTGTTGACAGCACTGTGCTTGTTTCACTGCACTGACTTGTGATGCCTTGTTTCTGTGACTCCCACGTTTAAAAAAAAAAAACCCAGAAACAATAGGTGTAAAAAAAATATCCACACATTAGGGCAAAGAAACCTAATATTTATGGTGGTCCTCCAGTTTGGTCCTCCAGGTCCAGAGTTGTTCTAGTCCACAATGCATGGGTGTTTCTGCTTCCCTTGCTGAAAGCTCAGGGGTTAACACCTGTCCGGGTCCTTTATGAACAGCAGAATTGTATATAAGAGGGGCAGATGGGAGGAGGCATGTAGAAATCCCCTGCCATTCAGATGAGCAAATTAGGGAGTGCCAGCCATCACATGGTGCAAAAGAACCTTATTCTTAACTCCTGATCTAAGGATTTTTAATCTAGTGTGAAGTGCATTTTAATCTAGTGTGAAGTGCAGAGTGTTGGTATGGCCTGAAAGCAAGCACTTATTTACTGAATGAGCACTTAGTGGTGCGAGACTGCCCTTAGCTCTCTAAAACTTGCATTCAGAGAACATGTAAATGAGGGCCATTAACTACTATATCTCCTCTACATTACAATGAAACCAACTGAGGCACAGCACAACCCAATCACCATGGAGCTATGAAACTTACTGAAGCAAACTGCTGGGGTAAAGATGTTAGAATGCCATTGCCTATAGCTGATATAGCATCATAGACCCCTTTCCCTCTGTTAAGGGGTGGTTACTCTATCTTTACCATGATTGGGTTGGTCACCCCTTGTTAAACCGGATGTCCGTGTGCAAGATGTGCACCAGTCTGACTTCATAGCAGTGTCTCGCATCCTTTAGTTGTAGACAGATTGCTAAATCTTGACCTGAAGAGTGAGCTCTAATATGCTGTATGTACGCACTGATTGGTTCTTTAATTCCTCCCCACCTTGTCTGCACTAAATCTTCCATATGTTTTAATTCGTGTTCCTATTTGATCTTGTCTGAGGTTCTTCTAGCAATTTGCAGTGCCAATGTGCCACTTTAGCCTGCTCTTATAACCTGGACCTGACAGTAAATCCAGGTTTTCCCTAGTGGGTTATATTTATAGAAGCATAGACATTTGTCCACGGACATTTGTCCTTTAACTACACTATGCTCCAGATTCCAGTTTAAATAGAGAATCCTGCAGGATTGCTTAAGATTTGTTCTTTCTGGTGCAATTTATAAAAAATCTAATTTGATAGACCAAATGTAATTAATTTGATCAAAATAGTTTTTATCATTGTAGAAGCCTTCAGGATTCCCAAAATAAAAATTGGTCAGAAACATTAAACTCCATGGAAGGCTATAAGAAATATAAAGATCATTTCCAGGAGATTTGCTCAACAACAATTCAAACACCCCAACAGACAAAAGTAAAGACCAAGTTGCAAGCCACTTAAATTACTGTCGTCTAACTTAAGCTAAGAGTTCATTTTAATGTTAACTGTTCTTTAAAAACCTAGAGTCTATTAGAATTGATTTTCAACTAATTTGACTATTGTAGCCAACAAATGGTAGAAATGGTAGAAATAAAAGCGTACATGTGATTTAGACCTTTTGGAAGCGCACACACTTGGTACTTTTAGAAAGAAAGAGAAATGGCATTATTTCAGTAGAACCCCCTCCCATGCTGCTTAACATCCTAAACATCTGTTCTTCTGTTTTATCAATGTGGGAGCAGAATCAAATTGTGCATTTTCTTATCACTTTCCCCTAAATCTGTAGTTTAAGGCTGTTAAGCATGTTGGGAAGCTCAGTTATCTTAATGAAGATAGAGGTTTAACATTTAAATCCATCTGTCAGTGGAATTAATAGGACTATTCCTGGAAATTATGTCAGATTTTTGTTTCTCTCTACAGTTTTATTAGTAAGTATGGAATCCTAGCAGTTATTTTTATTGTCTTTTTTTTATTCACCCTTATTTTAGTTTTGAAACATCAGTTTTGATTCACATTTAACCTTAATACATAAGATGTGAAGAGCTGCACATTTATACAGAATGATTCATGATTATTATGAAATATTGAATACTTTTGTTGCCTTTGTTCATTGGTGTGACTATAAAGGTGGTTGGGTTCTGCTGCCAGTAGGGCTGTAAGGAACATAGTAGAAAATTATTTATTGTCACATGGGTTATGTAGCTGTTCTCTGCTATTATTCTAGTAAAATTTAGGGGCAGATTTGGCAAGTATTAAACTGGAAAATACTGAAGGCTTCCTAGCAGTTCAGTATCTTCCCTATTTATTATTATTATTATTATTAACATGTATTTTTAGAGCGCCAACATATTTCACAGTGCTGGTGCTTAGCTAATTGGCACTGTGTCAATCAGAATGTGTTCATAACGCAGAAATGACGCCCATAGACTTTAATGGGGTCAGCGTCATTTTGCTGACGGTGAATTTTTGGGGAAACAAAACGGGTCAAATTCGCCCAACCCTACTTACTAACTAATGCAAATCGCATTCAGGAAAAAAGTCTTGAAACAACTAATTTCTGTGCTTTACTAAATTATACCAGATCATACAGGACCCCATTGTTATTGTTTTGATAAGGATTATCAGGGCATGATAAATTGGCCCCTCTATTTCTGATTATTATTGAAGCCACAATAAAAGTCTGTGCTCATGTTCAAGACTTTGAATGACTTTAAAATATGAATGCCTTTTAAATTATGAGCACATATTCTCTGCCTGTGTTCATATTTCTGGTTTCATGCACACTAGTCCAGGCCACACTTTTAGTGGCTGAATCCTCACTAGCTGATGTGTCTGAAGTAAATCCACCCGGGTACCATATAGTAAAACAAGTTAGTTCAGCCTGGTTTCTTATGTAATATTTCAGGCTGCACCCCCTAGTTTTCAAGGACAGCAACATGCTTAGAGGTGATTACATTTGTAACTGCACTATGCACAACGTTTCCTTTGTTCCTTATTATGAATGTGCTTGCCTTTTGGCCAATGAGGTCTCTGCCAGCCAATATATTATCCATGAGTTCATTCTGGGAATTATCATCTGCATGGTCTTTTCCAAAGGGTTTAGTATGATCCATATATACATTATAATCCATGCAAAAAGGGTTCAAATTCATGAGTGTTCCATCGTATGTAGAATGGGTAGAGGCCTCCTGGAAAGTATTAGTCCATATCTGCTTATCTGCTGAGAAAATAGCAAATTAAACCTAAAATACAATTATATGCAGAATAGTATATAAATTAATGTTATCTTCACGTTTTAGATTTTTCTTTTTTTTACTTATTTACTATTAGATATCCCAATTTGGGCACTAATGGACAGATTTGTCAGTTCAACCCAATGGCTAAAAATGCAGGTCACCGGTCAGTTTAGTGGTTAACACAGACTTATGTATTCTTCTGCAGTCACTAATCATGTAACTAACAAACCTGACAACCAGCTGCATGATATTTAGTTGTTTAGACTGAAACAAGACCATATATTTGCTGATTTTCTTGAAACCTGGTACTCTCATCTCACTTTGTACTAAGGTTGACCATTGTGCCCAAAGTCTTTCACTTCTGGTAATTATATAACAGTGTACTGTTATGGCAGCATACAGAAGGGTAGGACATCTATAATTTATATCTATACAAGGAAATAACTGGCTCAAAAATTACAATAATAATAACAAAGTACAATAACCCACTATTCTGCATCAAACAGCAAAGAAGCTATTTTAAGTTTAATATTTTAATTTAAAGACAAGTTAGTGTTATGTGAGATAGTGTGCAATGGCATCCACAGAAAATGTATTTGCTTATGGGTCTGCCACATTTTCTACACTGATGTTAGTATTCCATTAAAGAAATGTTGTGCTTTACCATATAGTCACTATTGGTTTAGTAAGGATTTAGATTAAACAAGGTACAGTAATTGCATGACTATAATTACTGTATTTCACCTTGTGTTTATTCTTACTATCAATTTTAATTTGGGTCATTCATTTCTAACCCTGTGCTGGGGCTGGCACTTTATCCTAATGTCTTTTCAGAGAGGGACATTGAGGTATTGATGTGACGGTTAAACATGATGTAACTGTTAACCCTTTGGTTTTGCTATTAATTCACCTTTACATTAACATTTATTATGTTACATAATGGTTAATTATAAGCACCTAGTTCTTGAATTATTTGCCTTCTTCTTCTGACCCCATATAAAACAAATGCTTTGTAAGGTTACACATTTAGGGGCAGTGGGGCACATTTACTTAGCTTGAGTGAAGGATTAGAATAAAAAATACTTTGAATTTCGAAGTATTTTTTTGGCTACTTTGACCATCGAATTGGCTCCTTCGACTACGACTTTGAATCGAACTAAAAATTCGTTCGACTATTTCGACCATTCGATAGTTGAAGTACTGTCTCTTTAAAAAAAACTTCGACCACCTACTTCGCCAACTAAAACGTACTGAGCACCAATGTTAGCCTATGGAGAAGGTCCCCATAGGCTTTCTAACCAATTTCTGATCGAAGGAAAATCGTTCGATCGATGAATTAAAATCCTTCGAATTGTTTGATTCTAAGGATTTAATCGTTCTATCGAAGGAATTGCGCTAAATCCTTCGACTTCGATATTCGAAGTCGAAGGATTTAACTTCGAGGGTCGAATATCGAGGGTTAATTAACCCTCGATATTTGACCAATAGTAAATGTGCCCCATATTGTTATGATTCATTTTTTTTATTATCTTTTTATTCAGGCCCTCCTTTGCTGAATAAAAAGCTAAACAATTCAAAAAACAGAAAGAATAAAAAATGAAAACCGAATTGCTGAATATTTTAAAATGTCACTATACATGATATGAAAAGTTAATATAAAGGGAACCCCTTTAAAAAAAAGTATATGTGAAAGCTCAGTGGAAATTATTTTTGTCTTCTGTGTCATACCTACAAAAGCAAAAGTGGGAGCAACAGGTTAAAACTTTAAAAAAATTAAAAAGAATCAAAAGTAAAATGTTATTAGACTACAATATATTTTACCAGAAGTACCAGCGTAACTGAATATCTGCTAAATCCTAAGCTTATTGCTGTAGAGCAGTCACACTATAGGGGGAAGACATATTTAATTGAGAAAATAATGTCTTCGGCTAAAACTGCTCGTTTGAAGAAGATGAATGTTTCTCTGTACTGAAGTAAACATCAATAGTGTTATCACTCCGACCAACAGTACAGGGTTTCTGTAGCTTTCTTCCATAGTTAATGTAGTTTTAGGGAACTTCCTGTTTTGAGGCAGCTGGGGAGTACTGATATGATCTCTTTAATGGTGGATTTCCTTCTTATATCTTTTTATCTTATGGTTTCAAAATGGCAGCCACTGTTTAAGGTTATCAATCACAGAGGGTTGAATGCTGCAATGAGTCTTTTACGCTGATATATATATATATCATTCATGAATGCTTTTAACAAAGTTAAATGAAGCTTCAACTGTGTTATAAAATGACATTGTTCCTTAAGTTATTTGATTTCAAATGACAAAGGGATTTTTACAGACCCTGTGGCATTGCCTGGGTTTTTCTCTCATCCATATGACTATTTGAAACCATTGAAGTTTTGCACCTGCTTGGCTTTGGTGCTATATTCAAATCTCTACTGTTTTATCTATTATATATTTCCCACTATTCTCTATGCTGTACAGTACATTTGTATTAATTTTTTGCTTTTAAAGGAGAAGGAAAGTCATTCTGCCTTGGGGTGCTAAAAGTAAGGCACCCCAAGTGAATGTATTTACTGACCTGACACCCCAAGCCAGTGCTCCTATCAGCAGAAAACTGCAGCATCCTGGGGGTTCTTCCAGCGAGCACCAAGGAGCGATCACCATCCTGCTTCTTTATTCTTCAAATTTCCCAGGGCAGACACATACACAGTAGAACAAACTAGCCATATTTTTTGTTAAAGTTTGACTTTTCGCTCTACTACGCATACACAGCTGTCAGCTGAAGGAAGAAGCAGGAAGAGGATCTCTCCATGGTGCACACTGGAAGAACCCCTGGCCTTTTGGTACCCCTAAGCACAAAAAGACTTTCCTTATCCTTTAAAGAGACCAAGTAATACTACCTGCTGATTGGTTGCCATAGAATGATGATTGGACCTATAGCAAACTTTGCACCTTTTGCTACATAACTCCAATATCATTAGTGGATAATTTTTATCTTTTTGGCCTTCAACATCTCTGCCAGATACTCTGAAGAGCCAAAATACTGGTAATTTTAGTAAAATACAAACAATTGTCACAGCAATTCATACTTGCGCCTTGACTTTTCTCACTGAGAAAAAAAGCTGATATTTTATGGTGTAGAATTAGTGATGGGTTTACATGACTACTGTAATAATATCATATCATAAACCCACCTCTATGGGTCTGGCTGGTGTTTTGTGGCTATGATTTTTCTCTTAGAGGTCTTGGCAATAAAAACTAGAAGAAAAACATCTTCGCCATTTGTGTAGATGGCCAATTCAGGCAAAGATTTGCTTGTTTAGAGATCAGATTAATGGAACTTCACCTGATTTGCTTGAAGTAGTGATGATATCAGATCTGGTACAACCTCAGTATTGCATAGCAAGATGAGCAGAGCTGTTGGAAAAACAAATACTTATAGAAGCCAACCTCACTTGATGGGATTTCCATCTTGCTTAACTTGACTAACTGAGATCTAATTAAGATCTGGTCAAACATCACTGGGACAGACCATCATGTTGGCCCCATACAGTTAGATTCAGTCAGGAGAGGTTGAAGTTGCCACCAATGTCAGAGGGTGTTTGGTCAGAATTTAGACAAATTTGTAAGAAATCTGTTTTCTCACAGACTTTGCTGGGAGATTATTCTCACGCTTTTCTCAAGACAATTTGTTTTCCTAAGGAACAATTCTTCTATCTTAACCACTTCTTTCTTGACCACTTTTCCCATGGACTTTATTGTGCTTCTGTGTTGCACATGCTTGTTTTTTCTCTTACAAGACAAACACAAAGGCTTAAAAATTACACACATAGCCAGAGTAGACAATGGGGTTGATGGAGTTGCAGAGGCCCTTTTGCAAAATTAGGCTCATCATTAAGACCAATAGTCTTAGGCAAAAGTAGCAAAGTACTAAAAATATGTATCTATACACTTAGGGGCCTATTTATTATGCTGTTTAAAGATAAATTCTCCAAAAAAAAGCTATGAAAAAAAATGTAGTAAGACAAAACAGAGGCGCCAAAAAGGATAAAAATAGCTAAAAGCACTTAAAAACCCAATGGGTAATTCAGAGGAGGTAGTAATGAACTTACCTCCTCCAAGCAAACACCAACGAAAGTTGTAATTTTCAATAATAGTTTATTCACAAAACAGTATTGCAACGCGTTTCGCAGGCATTTCCTGCTTCATCAGGCAATATGGAACGGGAACAAAAACAACTAAAAAAACACAGAGACAGGCAAATTTGTAAAATATTATTGTATACAGCTGGATAATGGGAAAGTGTGGATACTAAGTGATGCCCTTGGGCCAAGTATATGGGGGGGAGGAGAAATAGTTCACAGCATGGGGAAACAAGTGCTGATGAACATGGGGGATAGGCTACTAGTATATATTATCTAAATTGGAAACCAAGTATCTTGGTGGGAGACATAATAGCAGACATACAATAGTAACATAATAAAGAACGTGACCTAGGTTATATTTAAAGCCAAGGGATGTAGCACAGATGTCTAAACCAACAAAAGAAATCAATGAAATTAAGATTTTCACTTTATCTTAATTTCATTGATTTCTTTTGTTGGTTTAGACATCTGTGCTACATCCCTTGGCTTTAAATATACCCTAAATTTTAGCATGACATAACACAAAAAAATGTTTTGAGATTATAACAACAACAACAAAAAATAAAGCACATCTTAACTCTATTGTTCAACCAAACTTGTTGGTCTATCTCAACATACTTTTCTTAAGTACAGATATGGGATCCCTTTATTAGGAAACCCCTTATCCAGAAACCTCCGAATTATGGAAAGGCCATCTCTGTCATCATCATCTGTAATAATAAAACAGTACTTTGTACTTGATTCTAACTAAGCTCCATATTGGTGACAAAACAATACTATTAGGTCTATTTCAAGTGTAATGTTGCAGACTTAAGTTACAGTATGAGGTCCAAATCAGAGAAAAATCATTATCCAAAAAAAAACCTCAGGTCCCAAGCATTCTGGATATTATGTCATTATATGTATTGTCACTGGTTACAGCAAACACTGAGCTGTAAATCAAAGGCATAAGAGTTGTATTCTTAATGAAGAATTGCTTAAGTGGCAACATTAAAATGCAAAAGAATCCTTTAGCAATTCCACCCATATACTTTATTTCTAGAGCTGGAGCTAGTAGCTTTAGACATAGCTTTCTCTATCACAGAACAATTAAACTGCATTATGTCAGTTTTGGTGTCTGATTCAAATTTAATATCATGAAGTTACAATCAGATATGTATGTATGTAAGATAAAACAGGGTGACAGCCTGCTGGTAAAATCATTGGTGAATTCCCTAGGGGTGCAGTGAAATTCTATTATACTGCGCACAATACACAACTGCTAGACAATGTAGTACACAAACGCATTTCAGTAATGGCTATAAAGCATAGCTTATTTGGGTATAATATTTATAGCAAGATTAAAAGATATTGGAAATACAGAGTATACAGAACAAGTTGCAGCAGAGTCTTGAAACTCTCTTACAAAACATCAGTATGTTTACTGGCAATCTCAGGCCGTTAAGAGTTTTCGTGCAACATGAAAATAACGGACGGTGGGATACTTGGGGAACCTCTTCTCTTGTTGCAAAGGCTGACCACATCCTGACCTCTAAAGCTGAAGTTACAAGCAACATTATCCTTACTACTTACACGAAACAAACAGTGGGACGAATCCTCTTGCAATAGCTAAGGAGGCTTTGTGGCACAAGACACTTAGAGGGGAACTTCACCAAATACTTGCTTCTATTATTTTGTAGATATGTATATGCAAAGAATCCATTTCATCAGTCTCTGCTTGTTTTGGAACATTAAAACATTTTTACCTTTCTATTTAGATTCTCCTGCCTTATCATTAAGACTACTCTATTTTCACATTTTCATATAGATGTCCCTTTGTGTCACTCCCCATAGTTTAGAGATGATCAAAAGATCAGAAAATGCTGGAAGATGGCGCCCATGAGCTCCGCTGCGCTTACTTTGCGCCGATATGCGAGTACTGTGTTAGGGGCACTTTCAGGGGTAATCAACTATACTGGGGGAGCAGGGAGGGGGACTATCTAGGGTAAGTAGTTAGGAGTTTCTTATTGGGGTGTTTAGATCTCCTTGAACAGTCCGCAAAGCTAGAACATACTTGCCCCAGAAGACTTGTTTAAATAGATCATAATGAGATTAAATAGAGCATAATCTTTTTGTTGTTAAACAACAATTATGTGGAAATATGTATTTTAAGTTTCCATTACATTTTTAAGAACTATACTGTACCTGACCCATTTATGCTTCCTAGATTTTCTGATGGAAAAACTTATAGAACAGTGTCACAGACTAACTTCAGACAGATCAAAGGATAGGGTCTCCAAATAGTAAGTAATTACTCACCACATAGAGGAAGAGGCCCAGGTGCACCGCCCTGAGCCCTTAAGCAGAGCGGACAAAACTAAAATTCTTTGGAGCAGGCACTCAATAGCAATCTTACACCAGCCAATTGGTTCAAAATGAAAAAATAGTATATTGTGTTCACAGCCTTACATGAAATAACTAGTTAAAATCAGTTGGATTTTGAAAAGAACCATGTTTTCCCATACTAATAAGGCTTCATAACATAAACACAAGTACAGGGAAGACAGCCTATATCATTTAATAAATGAGATAAAAATTACCATGAATTTTACATGCAGGTCATTGCCACATTGCTTTTGTTTATGTCAAGCCAGTTTTGTGTGTGTCTGAAAAGGAAACACATAATGCTGTGGCTGGCTTTGTGTGGGCTTGGGATAAGAAAAGGAACACATTTTTATTTATGACTCCAGACTGCACCCAATAATGAGTGAGAGATTAGAGCCTAAAGTAAATAGGTTCATAGGGGCCAAAGGTCAACATGCCACTCACTAAATGGTAGTGGTAAATGCAAGGAAAATGTATGTTGTTTGTCACAGACAAACCTCAGATATTACAAAACTGCTTATTCATGAAATCTATAGAATTTCTATTTTGTTTTGCTGGCATCAATTGTAACTCTAAATATACAAGAATATATTATTGCATGTGTGAATTGTATATAAATGTAAATACATTGATAAAAATGGAGGGTCAGTCATTTCTGGGAGTTATAGTACTCAATTCAAATATTACTGTTAAGATATGTATTAATGTGTGTGCTCTCATACAGATCCCATAGTAATTTGATACAAACACAGTGTCATGTAACATGATGTTTGTCTGCTAATGCAGAAGTGTTAATAAAGTTATGTCTTCTTGAATAAGAAAAGCATGGTGTCTGTGTGCAGTTTCTCCTCTGTCTAAAAGAAAGATGAAGACTCACGTGAGATTGAGCGACTGGTTATCCCATCTCTTAAGCAGAATGGCAACAATTACTGTTGTCCAAGTATCACCATGGAACTACTTTAACCTGTTGTCAAAGATAATTCCTTTCACTGCAATAAACACTAAGCAACACATAAGGTGAATGTCTTTTCAACAGCAGGAATTTCCCTACAGAATATGAGATACAGAAAAAAATGTATATAAAGTGCAGAAACTGTAAAAAAAATTATTTTAACATATATTCATTTATTTTTTCTACTTCAATTGCAGTTTTCTTTTGGCTCTTGTGATTTGATTGGTTGTCTTTCAATGACAAATACTTTAAACTCCCGGCATAAATGTACCTAGAGTTGGGGTTAGTTAGTCCTCTTGTTCTGCTGATCATGACCCAGTATAAGGGTTGCCACCTGGCCGGTATTTTACTGGCTTGGCCGGTAAAAAAGTTGCTTGATGCCAATGTTATTTATACGGAAAAGCCATAAAAATACAGTATAAGAAGGCCTGTATTTTTTTCAGAAAATGTGGCAACCATACCCAGTATAACTATGTCACTATTTGTACACCATTTCTCACAATTTTAAAAGTTTGGTACCATACTTCCCAACATTTTGGAAATAGAAAGAGGGACAAAACAATTTGCCCCAAGAGACCTTCTTATCTTAAATTGTTACAATTATTTCTTTGCTTATCTTAAATTGTTACAGACATATCTAAGTGCACCTGTCACGTATTCTTGGCTCTCTGCCAAAAGCCAATTCAATTTTAGAAACTTTGTATCTTTTCAAAGATCAAAGATCTCAGTAACAATCCGGGACTTCCACATAAAGGAAGATTAGATTGTCAACTACACTGTGGTGCATATTGTTTGTAAAGTTTGACATGACGAGGCAGTACAGGTATAGGACCTGTTATCTGGAAACCCGTTATGCAGAAAGCTCTAAACTACGGCACAGCCACCTTTCATAGACTCTATTTTAACCATGTAATTCAAATTTTTAAAAATAATTTCCTTTTCTCTGTAATAATAAAACCGAACCTGGTACTTGATCCTAAGTAAGATATAATTAATCCTTATTGGATGCAAACAATCCTATTGGCTTTATTTAATGTTTAAGGAATTTTTAAGGTATGGAGATCCAAACTACAGAAAGATCCCTTATCTAGAAAAGCCCAGGTCCCAAGCAAAATAAATGTGTGCAGTTGCATTGAGTGCTGTTTTGTTGATTACCTTTAAGCCTACTAGTGCTGCACTGCAGTAGTGTATATGTATATAGGAGTTTTTTTAGCCACTGAGAGATAAAGCACACTGTCCAAGGTCACAAAGACCTGAACTCATCAACCATCTTACTGAGTCCCTGTGTAAATTCTTGCAAGGTTGCATAGTGTGTGCAAGCCCTGTATAAACTCTTACTTAGTCCAACTGTGCAAGGTCTCGCCATTTTGAGCTGATAGGATACACTTTCTAAAGTTAAATGGCAAGACCTAGCTTTATTGGTTGGTATTATGTTGTAAAGTAATGTGTGTTATTTTCTCTGAGTGCAAGCTCTGTGGTTTATTTCATGAAATTTCACGTTCCCACAGTTTAATAACAGTGTCAGATGAGGAAGATGTGGAAAAGCTGTACTAATGCTCAGTTATGAAATTAGTTGTCACCTCTGATGTTGCAATATATGTAATTTTCCTAATCGGCATCATACAGCTTGCAATGGCCATAGTAACATCTCCATTGCTTTTGTTCATGGCAGATATTTTCAGAGGGTGCCATGCAGTCTACAATCAGCTCTGTCTGCATTAAATCAGACAGGTGTTCTGTAAAGTATATTTATTCAATAATACACATATCAGTGTTTTTATCAAATAGTGAAAATGCATTCAGTACATAGTCAGTAAATCATATGCAGGCCTGGATTTGTGAAAAGGCCACCAAGGCCAGGGCCTAGGGCGGCAGGATTTTAGGGGGCGACATGCTGCCCAACCAAACCCACATAGGTTTAGAAACACTGGGGATGCACAGGAGATACAATAGTTTTTTTTAAATTTCCCGTGCTTCAATCCCCATTGCTCTGGTCCCGATGATGAAATTTGAACGAATAAAAGGGAGGGGACAGGGGCGATGAACGACATCGGGCCTATGGGCACCCGCTATGTAAATCCGGCCCTGAACATATGGATATAAATTAGTAAGTCTTATTTTTCTGTTTATTTGCATTTTATTACAGTGGGACCAGATAGATTTCTTAGCCAATGTTTCTTTAGATTACATTAGAATTATTCTACTGGCTGGGCATACATGAAAAATGGCACAATCCTTGTTTACTTTGCTATCTGACAAGTGTCTAAAGCACCACACAGACATCATAACTCGAGGGATACAAACATAATTCTGCCCCTTTATCAATCCTTAGTAAGGCCTCACATTCAGTATTCAGAAAAAAAGTTTGGTGATACCTTTTATTGGCTAACTGAATAAATATAAATTGTATTTTGCCTGACAAAGGGGCCTGGGTGCTCTGAAAGCTTGCAATTTTTACTCATTCAGTTAGCTAATAAAAGGTATTACCAAATTTTACATTTTCTTCATTTTTTCAATGGCTAACACAGTACAACATCTTAAAACTATTGAGTGTCCAGTGCAGTTTTGGGCTCCAGTCCTTAAAGGAGAAGGAACGACTTTTTGCACTTGGGGGTGCCAAATGTTAGGCTCCCCCAGTGATTGTATTTACTTACCTGAAACCCCAGGCCAGTGTTCCTATCAGCAGAAAACTGCACCGGGCCGGGGTTCTTCCAGGGAGCACCACGGAGCAATCCTCTTTTGTCTTCCTCTTTCGTCGCGCGGCAGCGAGAAAGCCAAACTTAAACTAAAAAGTCGGCTATTTGGTTCTACTGCACATGTATCTGCCCTGGGAAATTTGAAGCTAGAAGTAGCGGAAGAGGATTGCTCTGTGGTGCTCGCTGGTAGGAGCACCGGCCTGTGGTAAATACAATCACTTGGGGGTGCCTAACATTTGGCACCCCCAAGTGCAAGACAACTTTCCTTCTCCTTTAAGACGTATACTAAAGAGGTGGAAAAAGCCCAGAGACATGTAACTAAACTGTACAATGAATGGTATAATTAAACTACAGTATGTGGAAAGACAAGTGGACATGAATGGCCACCACTTTAGACTTGAGGAACTAAACTTTCATTTCAAACAGTGCAAATGGTTATTCATGGTGAAGGCAGTAAGGTTGTGATTGCAGATTCCATAAATACATTTTTAGAGTGGCTTTGACTATTTTTTGAACAAGCATAGTATCCAACGCTATTGTGATCTTAACATCTACAGTTAGTTTAGTATAGATACATCTGTAACTATGTCATTATTAAAACGATAAAATTGTTATCATGGATGGAAACACCATTGCAAATAGTGAATTGTTAATGAAATATTATATTTACAGCATTTCAGGGACTTCAACCCTTCTGCCTTACAGCTCCTTACATTTATCCCTGAATTCCTCCAGAAAGAATCCTCCCAGAGTCACTTCAAAACTAAATTCAAACCTACCTCTTGGAACACCCACATAACACCTAAAATGGGAACTGGCACCTATATTGCAGTTTCATCCACTGTACCCTGCATTCTTTAATATCCTCCTACTTGTGTCTGTAAGCTGTGCCTGTTCTATTAATTTATTCTTCTGCTATACAGTGTTGCGTATGTAAGTAGTGCTGTATAAATAAAATGACACACAAACACATACTTCAATAGCCTTTTTAATGGATAGAAAAGTATTGCTGATGTTTCTTTCAGTTCTCACAGGTTCGGAATCTTAGAGGCCTATTTATCATGGCTAAGTTTTTCAGCACGAGCAATCATCAGGTTTCGGGCTGAAAAAGCTTGGCAATTTCCATAATTTTCTCCAAATGGTAACGAAGAATAACTTTGCACCTAAAAGCTGCTAAAGATTTCCAGTTTCATATAATAATCATTATGTTTAAAGTTTACAGATATGTCCCAGTCTAATATATCTGAGTATGTGGCCATCTTTATGACCCCCCTAATAAATTGATAAGCCTATATTATCTATATTAAAATAGTTTCTAAGCATAAACCAACTTGAGCCCTGCTTGCAATTTGGGACCCAGAGCAATTTCCCCTCTTCGACCCTTCTTTGAAACAAGTCCATGATACTACCATTGATTCCCAACCTAGCACATGTCAAGTCTGGGTTAGAATGAATACCGAGATAATGTTATAGTGGGCACAAAAACTATTTGTAATTAGGAAGAGGCACAGCTCCTCCTCTTTTGCTTCTGGATCTGCTAATTTCATCTCAAGTTGAATGTTATTTGGACATCTCTGTATGTTTCCATGTAGGTAAATCACACAATGGGCCAGATTCAATTCCGTGAGAAAAAGGTTTATCTTGTGAAAACTCATAGATGAGATTCAATTTAAGATGCAATAAAAACTGGACATGAATTTGGACAAAAGTTTTTTCTCCTCTAATTGAATCTCGTCCATGAGTTTTCATGTGAGTTACATGAGATACTTTTTTTCACTGAATTGAATCTGGCCCAATATCTGAACAGCTGGCTTGTGTATGGCCACATTTACAGCAACAGTAAGTTTAACACATTTTAGAGTCACAAAGCTACAAATACTCACAGAAGCTAGCACATAGAAATTATACATGCAATTGTTTTTTCATTATTAATTTAAAAAGTTTCTGTCTCAGAGTTCTCCTTTGAATAAAACAAGTTTGCAGGGCACAATATATTTATTGAAGTAAATGAATACTGTAGGCAAAACTTTTATTCTGGCTAGACCTTTACGTTGCTTGCATGCATCAAGATGGAATACAAGCCTGCTACATAGGAGGCTCTGTCACATACTTGTTTGCAGCCAGGTTGCTCTGCAGAGTTAAGACCATCATTTACAATAATCCTCACCCATCTGTATTTTGAAACTACAAAGTACAGTACAGTTTTGTACAAGACTAAGTAATCACATGAGTGTCAAGCTTTCACCTTTATGTTCTTCTCCTATTAGATTCATAATGCCACTGGTAAAACAAATTATCTGATCATGTGTCTCGCTTGCTGTCATTTGTAAAAATAATCTAATGATGCATGTCACAAATTATCCATAAAACAGCTGGTTTTAGAAAGATACTCTTGTTGAAGAACTGATCATGTCCAAGCATTAAGTGATTGTGCAAATGCTAGCACCAACTGTGATCAATCTGCCCCAGGTTATAGAGAATTAAAAGTCTCAGTTTATCACAGAGAATCTATTAACACCACGCAGAGCAGAACTTTAGCATACGCTTTATTTCCAAGAAACTGTTTAATGCGTTTGAAACTAATTAGATATCATTTTTCCATTGAGGAATACTATACTGTGAGTTGTCTTAAACAATGACTCTTGAGCTCAGGTTAATTTGCATATGGCGGGAAATTTAAAGTTGTATGAGCAAATATTTGACATTTACACTGTTCATTACACATGTCCAGGGAACCTTAATAAAGACATAAAAAAAAAAATTAAGTTGTTATAATGCCCTACACATGAGCCCACTGTAAAGTTAATGTTCCATATGTTAGAAAATGTATGGAGAAAACCAGTTACAAAAAAAAATGTTTATGGACTTTTGCAGCCTATCACTCTTAAAAATGAGAACAAGTGCCTATCTCTTTTGCTATTGAATTTGGTGCCTGCCCCATTAGTAAATTGATGATGTCCCTGCAGGCGGTAACGCTAGAGTTTGCCATTTCGCCCTTAAGTAAATCTACCCCTAGTTTTTTTTTTTAAATAAAAGACAATAATAACGTGCCTATGTGCAGTAGGCCATAGCAGCCTAGTCATATATGAGGGTCAGGTTTCTGGATCCACAAGGATAAAATGTTGTGACTCAGCAGCCTCAATAGAGACTAAGCTTGGCATATACAGCTATAGGATCTATTATACAAAATGGTTGGGATCTGGCCTTTTCTGGATAAGGGATCTTTCAGTAATTTCACCCAACCTTACATCGGCTTAAAAAAATGTAAACATTAAATAAACCCAATAGGATGTATTGCCGCCAATATGGACTCATGTATAAGATACTGTTTTATTATTACAGAGAAAGAGGAAACAAAATGGCCTTTCTGTAACTCTGAGTTTTTTAAGTAAGTTGTAGACATAGGTATGTTGTAGCCTTAGTTACTTTAAAAATAGCTTGCAGTTTCAATGTTCTTATTTTCTGTGGTTCATTCAGGTCAGAGAGGCAGAAAAAACGTTTTAAAAGGATAAAAATATAAAGTTGCCTGATCACCTTTATCTACGTGATTCTAAAACACAACTTTAAACTCAACCTCTACTTTAATGGACATTTCTCCATCGGTGTACTTTAGATTTATTTTCTATGGAAATAAAATGAATTGGTTAATTTTTGTGAGAAGGTCAAGTGCTTGCAGCCAATGGGTTAAATGGCTGGTTTCATTTGACCACACTACTAACCTAGTTTCCAGACACGTAGCTACTATAGGCTGCCCACTGATCACAGAACGGCACATGAGAATCAAAGAAATTCATTGAATTGGTACAAAGGCATAGAGGTTCAGAGAATGTCCTGGTTTACATGGGACAGTCCGGATCTGCCTGGCCTGCACAAAATCACATATAGGTCAGGAATCGATGTAGAGAACAGAAAGATGTGTTAAGGTCACACAGTAATAGTTTCCTTTCACTAATATATCACTGATTTTAGTAGTAGCTCAATAGCTATGTTGCATAATGTTGTATTGTGTTCATAGTCTACCATTCTGAACCTGAAGGCAAAACATTGTTATGACTTTATGATTATAAATGAAAGTGTTTTACAACCAGTATAAATATTTGTAATGTTACTGATGGGCACTTGTGGCACTTTTTGGGGTTAACTTCATGGTGGGGAAGTTACCTGATACCTACAAGGTTAGTTAAACCTGGTTCTTTTATAAAAAGGGTTTGGGGAATACTATAGAGTACCCAACATGCAGGAGAATGAGTTTAAAGGAGTGGTTCATTTTTAATATGTTATAGAATGGCCAATTCTAAGCAACTTTTCAGCTGGTCTTCATTATTTATTTTTTATAGTTTGTTCATTAATTGCCTTTTGTCTTCTGACTCTTTCCAGCTTTCAAATGGGGGTCACTGACCCCATTTAAAAAACAAATGCTCTGTAAGGTTAATTATGGATTGTTATTGCTACTTTTTATTACTCATTCTATTCAGGCTCTCTCCTATTCATATTTCAGTTTCTTATTCAAATCAATGCATAGTTGCTAGGGTAATTTGGACAATAGCCGCCAGATTGCTGATATGACAAACTGGAGAGCTGCTGAATAAAAAGCTAAATAACTCAAAAACCACAAACAATAAAAAAATTAAAACAATTGTACAATCATATTAAAAGTTAACTCAAAGGTGAACAACCCCTTTAATAGTGGTGTATATATATATACACACACTCACAGTGCTTCTCTGAGCTATTTACATTACTTTTCTATATACAGTGGCTTATGATATATTTGAATTGTTAAACCTCTTATACCAGGCATTGGCTCAATTTATAGCCAGCAACCTTGGGGTTAACTGCATCCAGGAAGTACATACAAATTGCATAGGACACTTTTAGGGTCACTAATATTCTTGGCCTTCGAAATCCAAGTTGGAATTTTTTTTAAAGGTACAGTAATAGCACAGTCTCAATGGGGCAAATTTACTTACCTCTGAAATTGCACCAGCGACGGCTTCTCTGACATCGCAACACTTCGCCAGGTGTAGGTTCGCCAGGACAACGATAATTCACGAAAATCCGATGTTGCATCCAGGGTTCCGAATGCTTGCAAAGTTGTGCCAAATTAGCATACGGCGTGAAGTTAAAGTACAATGGACGTATATGTTGCAGTAACTACATAACACTTCACAAGGCCCAGAAACGTTAAAGGGATCCTGTCATCGGAAAACATGTTTTTTCAAAACGCATCAGTTAATAGTGTTACTGTTAACTGATGTTATTAGTGTTACTAAAAACTGTTTTTCAAAATGCATCAGTTAATGGTGCTGCTCCAGCAGAATTCTGCACTGAAATCCATTTCTCAAAAGAGCAAACAGATTTTTTTATATTCAATTTTGAAATCTGACATGGCGCTAGACATTTTGTCAATTTCCCAGCTGCCACAGGTCATGTGACTTGTGCCTGCACTTTAGGAGAGAAATGTTTTCTGGCAGGCTGCTGTTTTTCCTTCTCAATGTAACTGAATGTGTCTCAGTGAGACATGGGTTTTTACTATTGAGTGTTGTTCTTAGATCTACCAGGCAGCTGTTATCTTGTGTTAGGGAGCTGCTATCTGGTTACCTTCTCATTGTTCTTTTGTTTGGCTGCTGGGGGGAAAAGGGAGGGGGGTGATATCACTCCAACTTGCAGTATAGCAGTAAAGAGTGATTGAAGTTTATCAGAGCACAAGTCACAAGACTTGGGGCAGCTGGGAAATTGACAGTATGTCTAGCCCCATGTCAGATTTAAAAATTGAATATAAAAAAATCTGTTTGCTCTTTTGAGAAATGGATTTCAGTGCAGAATTCTGCTGGAGCAGCACTATTAACTGATGCATTTTGAAAAATAGTTTTTTCCCATGACAGTATCCCTTTAATAAAATAAAATAGAGGTGGTATATTGCCCTACACATGTGCCCACAGTATAGTTTAGGTGCCATATGTTAGGAAATGTAGGGGGGAAAGAGGGAACTCAAAAAAAAATGACGATCTTTTTCAGCTTATCACCCTGTAAAAAGTAAAAGACAACATAATTTTTTGGGACTTAGAAAAATGTTCAACTTTTTTTTGAGGAACTGATATCTACCCTATTGCACTTCGCCTGGTCTGAGGTGGCGAAAGCAAGTCTGGCGCAAGAGGTAACGTTCAGTAAAATCCACATCTTAGTGAATTTGAAAAGTTACGTCCATTCGCTAGAGCAAAAATTTGCCTGGCGTTAGAATGTGAAGTAGCGCTAGAGTCTATCTCCTTTGCTAGCGAATTTTCGCCAGTGTTAGTCACTTCGCCCTTTAGTAAATTTGCCCCAATGTACCACAGTTCACAGACACACTTACATTATCTTAATACCATTTGACGTAGTTGGCGTAATGAGTTGAGTGCAGAGGACCTCTTGCATTTGTCTAAGTGGTATTTAGTGGTATATACAGATTGTTTATAATGTGCAATAATCCACGCTCATACAATGCAATATAATGTGCAATATATGTTCAGCAGTGGTTTCAACACATGTGCAATATTGCAAATATAAACTGCAAATGATAAAGACTGTTAAACACTACATTAAAGGGGTTATTTATCAAAGGTTGAATTTTAGAGCTTTGTGACCTTTTTTAGACCTCGACTGAACTTGCAACTCGAATGGTTTCTAATAGTGATGGATGAAAATTGTTGCGCACATGAAAATTATCGAGCGTCAAAATTATTTGGACGCCCATTGACTTTAATACATTTTGACAAAAGAGCTGCATGTATAAAAAATGTCACTCGCACAACCAAAATTATTTTGACGCCCATTGACTTCATGTGTTTGCAAATTTTGTCTGGAGTTTTGCAAATTTTTTGGCAAAGTGAAATTTAAGAAAAAAACTTGAATATAAAAACTTGAGTCTGCCTTAACCTTCCCTAGGTTACTATACACTGTTTTCAGAACCCGGCCAAGGGGCCCAACTCCCAGCAACTCCCGGTAGGCACACTATAATTAAACTCTTTATCTTCAGGTGGGCCCCTGCTTATGGTATGGAGGAAGGGATTACCACTCTAGTATAAGCACAAAGCAATCACTCTTGATCAAATAACTTTGGGAGCCAGTGGTTCTTTAAAAACAGCCAAATGATTTATTGAACTGATGGTACACTTCTCAATGGTCAATTACTTCACATATTCAAGGTGCATGCTCAGATGGTACAATCCATGACAAACAGTGGCAGCAGGTAATTTACACAAATATATTACTCACGGATCCTCTCTGATCCTTTGTTAGTCATCTTTCTGACCTGACGGCCTTGTCACCACAGGGTGCTAACCCTTCACTGAACTCCTCGTTGGAGCCTTAGCTACTCACTTACTTTCCTCAACCTATCTGTCACTTCTATAGTGACATATAACAGTTTCTTACCGGACACTTGCTTGCTCCTATACTGAGGCCTACCTCCATCTAACAGCAGACCCTAACAACTATACACCACCTCCTCCAGTCAGTGGATGCACCAGAAAGAGGCAGGACACATGGGAGCAACTCTTATTATAACCTCTGGAAACTGCTCCTGCTCCCTGGGGCATAGAAAACCCTTACATAACGAAAATATGGAAACCATGAATTTAGGCAACCTTTGCCAATGTTAATGTGTTAAGCAGGGCAACTAATCATAATAATGGCAATGATCGTATATCCTAGGATAGAAAACACATATCAGAGTAAGGTAAATCATTTTCATGTTGATGTTACACGGGTTAATAAGGGTTACCTTCCCTGAGCTATCACTGTTCTGTTTATAAGCACAAATCGTTTCAAATACATCTGATGTGAACAGAAACACAATATAGTCTACACCACTTCAAAAATACAGCCCAACCCAACTTCTTATTTGCTCTTTGCTATGGCAGACCACAAGAAGAATGGTGCAAGTACAGAATATTGATGTTGGTGCTTCATTTTTAAATAAACAGAATTTAATTACAGTGGAACAACATATCCCGGCCAGCACAGCATACACTAGCCCAGTTTCAGTGCTTGATGTCAAGCATTTTAAGGTACCCGCAGACACTGCTATTTACCTGCCTCTCAGCTGCTCGTGAAAGTAGCTCATTGAGAGCCTAGTTTGAATGAAGTGTGTTTCTCTATTAAACTCTCCACTAAGGTCTCTATAGTCCTTATGATGTTTGTTTTATTACATTTGTGCATCATCTACACCACAAGTGCTTCTTAAAAGTACTTATTACAGGGGTGGGGGGTAGCACAGCTGAGCATTTTTCTTTTTAATTTTCTTTAAGTCTAATTCAAATACAGAAGTATTTTGCCTGATGTTGTGAAGAGGTCAGGTTCAATTGTTTTTAAACTATTTCATGAACAATTTTAACGTCAGTAGCCGTATTGAAAAGCAAGCAAACAATATTATAAATATAAGTACCACAGAAATGTAAACCATTCAAAAATCCAGTTAGGAAGGCAATGATAAAAAGGAAAGAAAAAGTCAACCTTCTTTAAAGTTATGCCTATTTACAGTAAATTACATTTTTTTCCATTTTATTTCATAAAAGGGTGCAACACATAGACCACATTATCATGCTATATTTTCATATTGTTGACATATTCTGCAGCACTTTTAAAGTGACTATACATTATTAACAATGTCCTGGCTGGGATTAAACCTTGGACCCCAGTGCAGCAATTACACTGAGCCAACCTGCAACTGCCCAACATCCTTACTTACATAGAGAAGCAAACTAGTCTTGCGACCTGCCTCTTGCCTTCTAGGCTCAAGTTTTGACCCATGCACATTAAACTTGCCTTGGCCTTCCCTCTGTATTTTATTTTGTGCTCCTGGTTTGACTCTGCCTGATTCTCTCCTTGATACCAGCCAATTTGGTACCTTGCTACAATTTCAGATTTAACTTAAATGCTCCATCAAACTTACCAGTTTTCTCCTCTAAACTCACCATGCTACACACCAGCAAGCTAGTCAGCAGTTCTAAACTTAAAGGGACACAGAGGGCCATCTACAATGTGAAAAAAGTGAATAATAGTGTTGTGGCTTTGAATGGATGAGGCTTGGGGGTAAATTTATCAAAGAGTGAAGTTCCGCCACTAGAGTGAAATTCCGCAGCTCTCAATTCATTTCTATGGGATTTTGAAAGGCGTATTTATCAATGGGTGAAAGTGAAAGTTCACCCTTTGATAAATACGCCTACAAAAATCCCATAGACATGAATAGAGAGTGGCGGAATTTCACTCTAGTGGCGGAATTTCACTATTAACTTCACTCTTTGATAAATATACCCCTTAGGCTCTCCAGAATAGACTAGCCTCAACATATGAAGGCACCAATAATTATATTAAATAAATATATATATGGTTATTGTATTGTGCAGCAGACCAATGCATACTTTTCACAAACAGAAGGTTTATCAAGCTCATATAGCTATTTTTATCATCATATAGTTATTTTTTTTATAACAGGTGCTCTCAGATGTATGTCATGAAATGAAGAAACCAAATCAATGTTCCTGGGGACTGGAACTTGTTAAGTTAGTACTGGTGATGAGCAAATTTGCCATGTACAGATTCGCAGCAAACTTCCGCATTTCCACAGTGGTGAAAAATTTTGTAAAAAACTGTTTACAGCTCATATCGCTTTGCATAAAAAAACAAAAATGACGCCCAACGAGAAAGAAACGCGCGTCAAACGCATACGCTATTTTATCCATCTCCTTCCACATCAACCAAAGAGATCTGAGTCGTCCCACTGCCTATATAAGGACAAACACATAAATATATAGTTTATTAATTTTAATGTGGGATACAAAGCACCCAGCTATTATCTGTTGGTGGCCAGATTTATTATTAGTTGTTAGTTATAGTGTAAAGGAAATGTTGATAATCACAGACATGTTTTTTAAGAAACTGGCAACATAGGAGCATCTTTTTCTATTGAAAAATTATCTGTAGCCTAGTAAATAGGAGGTTATCTAATAATGTAGGTCATGTGTGTAATAAGTAAAAATGCATGTGATTTTTCCTCCCAAAGCAGAAACAAGGTGCCATGAAAAAAACACCCATAGACTGTAATGTAGTTTGCTACAAAAATGAAGAGTGACAAAAAAGTTTTGCAAATTTTCCAGCAGTTTTGTGAATTTTTCAGCAAAGACTGATTCGCTCATCACTAGTGAGTACTATTGCTGCTGCCTCTATCTGTAACATCACAGAAGCTGACAAGTTTGTTAACAGGAGTCCATTGAAAAGAAGAAACAACTCTTGTACTTCACAACAATACTACTGTGTCCATGGATGGCACAGAGCAGATAATAGTAGGAAAGAAGCAGAATTGACATGCACAGTCTCAAAATAGGTTGGGATGAAGGCTGGTAGAATAAAACTGCAGTAAGTAGGCTAGAAGTTAGGGCAGGCAGCATTTAAGGGATGTTAGTAGAACTGTCAACTGTCAAGGGAGGCAACAGGCATCCAAAGGTACACGAGAACAGGCCAGGTCAGAAGCACAGGTAGATATACACATGTATAGAGTCAGTTTTATAAGCAAGCGCCAACAGCAGAAAGAGGCTTCCTTATAAAAGCACTTGATTACTGGTCTAATTATGGTTACTAATAGATCCAAAAGCTGTAAGGAAAGCGTAACAGGGCCATTCATAGACCAAGCACACAAATCCACATGTGGATCAGTGGTAAACTGGATTGGTTCAACATGTTTGTAAGCCCAGCATAACAAAAACAGACTCATGCAACAGTAGTTAACTGTTTTTTAAAAATCCAACAACCCCCCAATTGTGAGTAAGTGCATTTGTGAAATGCTTTCTCTGACATGAATGCAAGGGATCACTTGAGAAAACACTTTAGGTGTAGTGCACTCTCTGATGGGAATATTATAGGGATGGTCAAAATGGTTACAAATGTAATAAGGACGTAAATTTATTGTATAAAATCTGTGCCTCATAAAAGCACCAAACTTGAGACTTAATCCCCCAAACGTGTTTTCTTTAAAACATCAAAACAACATATATTCCACACTATAAAGATCAGACTTACAGGTCAATTGTTTTCATGGTATTAGTTTCTGGTAATACTTCAGATTTTCTACTAGATTGTTATTTAGATGTTCTATTATCTTTTCCAATGACCCATTTTCAGAATGTTAGCTAAGAATACTTTCTTACAAGTGATATTCAAACAAAATTTCCATTAATTTTTATTCTACTAACAGGATCTGGTGCTTATCACATAGAATTTCCTGTTTACAAAGGGTTACACCATGCTGAAACATCCATTTACTGAAAAACTATGTTTCATAATGTACCAACTGAAATTTTACTTCTTGTGGGAATTGGGACACCGGAATACCTTGGTGTGTTTTTTTAAATACTTTCTTAAATATATATATTTGTATATTTGGCCTGTCCTTCTGAGATCAGTGTGGTAAGTTAGCAATTTAATGGATACAGGCTGAAATGTAATCAAATAATAATGTATGTGGAGGATTATGATTTTAATTTCTTCAATATTTTGCTGTTGTGTAAATGGCTAATACATATATCTATATATACACTGCTAGCAAAGACTACCCTACACATTTTTCAATTTCAACAGGGGTTCGATTATGATAATTCATACAGAAAGAATATTAGATCCTCTGCACCCACCCATATCAATTTGATAGAGGACATTAACACATTCTGTGCAAAAAGGCTGATAATAATATACAGTATATGTCCAGTTGCCCTTTTCGTTTAGAAAAAACTCGACTCAACGGAAATTTGAATTTGTGATTTATGCTGCAATAAAACATTGAATTGTGGGGAAGAACTCATTCTTAATGTTGATAAATGTGCCCCTTAATGTCATGTAATACCTTGTTTATTAGTATTAAAAAGTACAGAAATCACGCGGTCGTCCCATAATTGTACACCCAATTAATGATATAAAACTGCTCAGGGTGACCACAATGTTCCTTATTGCTATCAATGTATAAAGAAGCATTGGTGAGTCTCTTGTTATAATTCCCATTAGGGATGGGCGAATTTGACCCGTTTCGTTTCGCAAAAAATTCGCAGATGGCGAAATGTCGCCAACGCCCATTAAAGTCTATGGGCGTCAAAAATTTTTTGTCGCGCATCTGTTTTTTTTGACACACAACGCCATACAAGTCTATGGGCATCATTTTTGAGGCGAAACAAGGCGAAAAAATTCGCCTATCCCTATTTCCCATTATTCCCAATTTTTGTGTCAGGTGATCCCTGACGCAAAGTAAAAATGTTGATGAAATGAATGCTGTCAGTCGTAATCTTGGGAAAGCAAGTTGGTGGTAAAACCTAGTGCCTATAAATATGCATAATGAAATACTATACTTCTTTATGAATCAGATGAAAATATGTGTAGGACTGGCCAGACCAGGGATGACTTTGGCATATATAGTGAATAAAGTACCCCCTCTTGTAAAATATAAAGATATTTTAAGTTACCGAGGAGTTTCATGACCATGGAACTCCGAGGTAACTTCTAATATCCTCATATTTTACAACTGGGGGTACTTTATTTACTATAATACACAAGTTTCAGTGAGTCATGTGACAGAAATGACATCAGAACTCACCGTTTATAACTGATGACATCAGAACTCACCTTTATAAGGATATAATTTACAAGATATTCATGGCTTTTGTGTATTATATTGAATATATTGCAACATATAGATAAATAATCTCTATTTTAGTTAAAGGGGAAGGATTTTTCTTTGTTACCTTTTAATATGTTGACATGGATAAGTGCAAAGCATCGTTTTTTCTTTCTGTCTCAAGACATTCTTTATAGCTGCTCAGATAATCTGCACTTATCAAGAACTAAAAGGTATTTTTTTCTAATATGTTTCATTCTGCATACTGGTTACTGGTGTATACGTTTTATAACTGTTAGTCGTTTGCTTTCGTTATTGGAGTGGGATTTATAGATCAAAGATTTTTATTGCACTTGAGTAAACACTTGGTGAGGGTCAGTTCTGCATTTACTACATAGAGGGACTTATCACTTGCTTCAGTCTGTGAATACATATCTTAAATGAGTACATAAAAGGGCCAATAGGGCAATAAATGTTGTATGAAGGAGGCCACAAAGCGTCCGCAGTACTGTGCTGCAAAACTTTTTATTCTAAAATACACAACATGTTTCAAGTCAGCAAGGACCCTTTCTCTCCCACTTGAGAAAGGGTCCTTGCTGACTCTAAACATGTTGTGTATTTTGGAATAAAAAGTTTTGCAGCTTAGTACTGCGGACGCTTTGTGGCCTCCTTCATACAACGTGTATTGATGAATCTTTTGGTCTTGACGGTGTGACAAATTAAGAAGGTGAGCCCACTTAATAAAAGTTAAGGGAAGCGCTGGGAAAATTGCAATAAATGTATCTGTCAGAAGTGTTTATGACACTGTGCCTGTGATACAAAGGCTGATGTCAAACTAGACATTTCTCCACCTACATTTCTACAGTTGATAGGAGCTGATCTACACCCATATGCTCCATTGGGCAGATTTGTGTGTGGGTAAAAGTTACTGGCATGATTTGATAAATATGCTTCTAAAAATCCCATAGGAAGGAATAGAAAAGTGGTTGTAATTTCATACTTTAATAAATCTGCCCCTGCATGCACTACAAGGAAATGCATCAGAGAGAGTGCACACACAGTTGGAGGAAACAGCACAGCATGAGATTACCCTAAATATTAAAGTTTATTGCTAAATATTAAAAATATTTAATTCAACTAATTAGGGTCACTTTGAACTTTTAGGCTAGGTTTCAATAATCAAAGCTGATATAATTGCATTTTTCAATTTTGAATGGGTATTACTACTGGGGCCATTTTTTGATGGAAATTTTCACTTTATAGACACTCTTGCCTTCCTTAATATTTGGAATCAAAAAATAATTTCATTCAGGCTGATGACTGAATTGAGTGTATATATAACTTTTGTGTATGCATATACTTTAAACCATAGTTCAAAGTGCTGTACCACACATATGTATGAACATATTGCAGTAGACCCAGACTGTGGTGGCTTTATTTGTTCATGTTTTCCCCTGTAATTTTCCAGGGCCCTCATTAGCATTTTGAACTCAAAATTAAAACTACTGGGAATGTCACAAATTCATAATTATTGACTGCACAATGCCATAATTGGAAATGTAACAGTAGTTTGAAAAATATGTGTAATGTTCTTGTTAGGTACTACTAATATTTTGTTAAAGAGGAAAAAGGAAATGTCATGACAAAATAAATGCTAAGAATTATATTGACAATCACCATGAACAATATGATTTCTTGAAAGGAGAATGGAAATAACTCAACACATTCACATGGCTTTGCAAAATAGCTGGAGCTGAATAACAGCCCATTTTACATCCACACTGTTTCCAAAACTATATAAAAACAGTTAATTGTTTGATGTAATTAATTAAAATGATTTATTTAAAAGAATCAGCACTTGCTGCCTTGCAGCAATGTCATTTGTATGTATCTGACATCTCCTGGTATACCAGTTTCCTTCCACACTCCAAAAACATACAGTCAGATTGGTGAATTTTGGGCTAGTGGCATACAGGGAATATAGACTATAGAAGAGGTATACACTCTATTATGCAGAATGCTCTGGTCTTGGATTTTCCGGATAAGGATCTTTCTGTAATTTGGATTACAGTCTGCTTTAGTCCTTAAAGGAAAACTTTACCCCCAAAATGAATACTTAAGCAACAGATAGTTTGTATCATATTAAGTGGCATATTAAAGAATCTTACCAAACTCGTATTTATATTTAAGTAAATATTGCCCTTTTACATCTCTTGCCTTGAGCCACCATTTTATGATGGTCTGTATGCTGCCTCAGAGACCACCTGACTAGATATACTCAGGACTGTATTTAGGTCCAATGCTGCCCTAGGCATCGGACCTAAACACACCCTTACGTTGTGCACGTGACGTAAACACGGAGTGCGTGTGACGTTGGCGCACCTAGCATGTGACATCACATGCCGTATTCAACGGAGCATGCCGTCACTTCCACATGCTTCCTTTGTCCCCCTACCCCAGACCCCCTCAGCTCCGTTACTGGATTTCCTATGGACATCCGTGGCGGAGGATGGGGGGTTAAAAATAAAAAAGTAAAAAAATAAGCTCCCCGTGGGCCACCCTCCAAAACCGTGCTGCCCTAGGCACAGGGAGTATAATGTTTGGGGGTATCGTTTTCCCTTAAGCAGTCCTTAAAAAAAAACATTCAAACCGTATTCAGCAGAAGAGACGTCGGCGCACAATGCATGTGCCGCTACTTCCTCGTGCTTCCTTGGCCCCATTACCCCTCCGCTCCATTACCGAAACATAAAAAAACATAAAAAATAGGCACCTTGGGCCGCCCTAGGCACAAGCCGTTGGGGGCCTTAATATAAATACAGCCCTGGATATACTACAGCTCTAACTGTAACAGGAGGAAGTGTGGAAGCAAAAGACAGAGATGTCTGTTAATTGGCATATGTGAACTAACATGTAAGGTTTGTTTGGCTTGTTTGTGTGCACCATAAATCATAGGATCCCAGGGCGAGGCCCTTATTTTTTAAAATATACTACTTATTCTATTTAGGATTACCCAATGGCACATACTACTAAAAAAGTGTATTATTATGAAAATGGTTTATTTACATGAAGCAGGGTTTTACATATGATCTGTTTTGTGCAATATATTTTTATAGAGACCTAAATTGTTTTGGGGTATAATTTTCCTTTAAGCAGTACTTAAAGAAACATTCAAACATTAAATAAATCCAATAGGATTGTCTTGCCACCAATACAGATTCATGCAGCTAAGTTAGAATCAAGTACAAGGCACTGTTTTATTATTACAGAGATTTTTAAAAATTAGAATGATTTAAAGGAGAAGGAAAGTGTTTTTGCACTTGGGGGTGCCAAATATTAGGTACCCCAAGTAATTGTATTGACTTACCTGAAACCCCCGGGCCGTTGCTCCTATCAGCAGAAAACTGCACTGGCCTGGGGTTCTTCCAGCGAGCACCATGGATCGATCCTCTTCCGTCTTCGACTTTCTTTTCGCGACTGCCCATGCACAGTAGAGTGAAAAGTCGAACTTTAACTAAAAAGCCGGCTATTTCGTTCTACTGAGCATGTGTCTGCCTCGGGAAATTTGAAGAAAAAGAAGCCGGAAGAGGATCGCTCCATGGTGCTCGCTGGAAGAACCCCAGGCCAGTGCAGTTTTCTGCTGATAGGAGCACAGCCCCGGGTTTCAGGTAAGTAAATATCACTTGTTGGGGGTGCCTAACATTTGGCATCCCCAAGTGCAAAAACACTTTCCTTCTCCTTTAATTAATTATGGAATCTGGGGGAGATGGCCTTCCTGAAATTCTGAGCTTTCTGGATAACGGGTTTTCCTATTCCTGTAGCAGTTCTCAGATTATACTGCGTGCCATTGGCAAAATGGACTGAGCTTATCTTAAACATAGGTTCGAGCATAGTGCACCTTTGAACGAATACAAAAGTGAATAAATATCAGAATTGTTGGCTGTATTTACTAACCATATGTAACACACTGTAAATGTGCTATTTCTTTCACTGTTATCAGGTATTTATTTGCCTGTGATATAGTAAATGCAGCCTTCTGTGTTTTGCTTTTCTAAGCAACTATATATATATATATATATATATATATATATATATATATGGTGTTGTGTATGTATTATATATTACAAATAGCTTAAATACACATTAATTTATCTTTAAACATTGCCTTCTGTATTACCCAGCATGCAGGGTATTTGCTCTCACATTTAATCTGGCTCTGCATGTTTATCTTCAGGTTTCCTAGGAGACTTTATTATAGTCCCTTAGAATTGTCCGCCTTATCATAAGATACATCTCTAAAACAGTCACTCCAACAGCAGAATAACAAGGAGTGCCCAACGGAGGCAAATTGAATTTGTTTAAGACCTATTTTAACCCTGAAAGAATAGTTCTTTGTTTATTACTTGAGTGCATGTGGCAACATGCCCATGTAAATACTACCCTACATAAATACCTGAGATTGGTATTTATATGATATTATATAAACATACTCAGTATAATGATTCATTGTTGTAGTGCAGAACAGCAGTGCTTTCAGTGAAAGAAGCATCTTGTTTCCCATAGCAGGAATGTCTATATCTTTTTTTGCAGTTCCAGTTGTTAATGCTAAACACTTTTAAGAGCTACCAAGTACCTAGCTAATCCATTCTCCCTATATTTGCCCATCTTAAACATCGTCATTTTTGAAAACCCAAATAAGGACACAAATTAAAATTTTATTTCCTTCCACAAATAATTGTAAAGGAATGTAAAAAAATCTTATAAGTAGAATGACAGCAAAGAATTACTGTTTGGCTTTCTTAGCCGGGGTTTGTTCAGGTGTTCCCCCTTCTTTACAAGCAGGACAGAGCTTGGATTCTTAGCCTTAGTCCTGCAACATTTTCTCAAATTTTAAAATGCAAGTTTTGGAACACAACCTAATAAAACTGATTATTGGAGCCCTATTCTTAATGGACAATGACAAAAAGAACAGTAAGGCAAAGCTTGATTTATGTTTTAGTGTAGGGCAGTTCCTGAGAATGCACAATCCCATCTCAAAAATGGTTGTATTTATAAAGCTGGATATGGGTGGTGTAATAAATGTGCAAACACACTCAGCGTTTGAGATATGCCACAAAAATAATGGCGGAGAAAATATTTGCAGTTTTGCAAATTTCGAATTTAAATTACTGTTAATGCTATTTTCACGCATAACAACCTCGCACTATGGCCACACTGACCCAAACACCCGTCTGATTTGCAATTTCCATTTCTAAATATTTGTTCGCAATGAGAATTCGCAAAAAAAACGGAAAGACGGGCACAGCAGTACAATATTTTAGCGTTCAGGAAAAAACATGGGCAATACAACCATTTGTGAATAAATATGTGCTGAGAAAACTTTATAAATCACACCCATTGTATTTAGATTGAATTTATGAATAAAAAAAATCAAGAACAACATTTTTTTTCTCTAACTACTTGCATATTCAACCTTACCTGTAAAAGCTATTGTTCTTTATCACCATAGCTATTTGTAAAGTGTTAAGTACCTTTAATAAATAGCATCAGTATGTGCAAAAACATGTCTGTATTAGTACATCTCTACTTGCAGTTGTAAATGAGGCTTGGTAGTATCAGTTGGTCAAATCACAAATCTTATGAAACACTGTCCATAAATAGCACCTGATTACACCTTGGAGATTTGTGTACCAATAGACTTAGTTCTGTGTGTTAATATTATCAACAGAATGGCTTTTGCCAAGGCCTATCAGGTAGCATTGGTCTGTCATCAAATAGGGAGAAGCCAGGACTAAAAGAACTGATAAAGACCGAGAGCCATCAATACAAAGGCAAAATAAGAGCTGTACATGTTCTCAGTGTCTGTGTATAGACGACATTCAATTGTGTTGTGCATGCACATCCCCCTGTACAGGTTATTTAATCTGTGACTTCCCAATGTTGCCACCATATCTCTCAACTGTTAGGTAAAAGGCTTTATATGGAGGGTTAGGGCATTTGGAGCAGCCCTATTTACACTGCATTTATACAGTTATGGAGTAGATTGATTCAGTTCAATAAATGATATGGTTGTTGTTGTTAAGTTCCTGGGTACTACTATTTCTGATTGAATTTGCCCAGTTTTTGACCCTAAAGGTTGCTATACACAAGCAGATTTCGGCACGTGAAACAACCAATTTTAGCACAAACCCATAAAATCCTCCACTTATATTGATGGGACGCAATCAATCGTATTGTTCCAACAAAGTCTCAACAGACGATCGGACAGGTTTAAACATTTTTGCCATGGAACGATGAAATTGATCAGTGGAAAGTGATCATTATTAAAAGATTGTTCATTGTGCATGCCTTTTGTGAAAGTAAACAAAGGGACAGACAGTCATTGGTCAATTTATATGAGATCTTGGAATCTTCTTTTAGTCTTGTAGCCTCTTCTTGACCATTGGGATAATCCTAATTGCTCTCACCATTCCTGACCCTGGCCTGTCTGATGATTCCAATGCTTAATCCTTGTCCAGAGCTCCTACCCCTGAAGTTTTGGGTGCCCCCACAAGGAATACTACAAGACAGCCATGAGCCAGAGCATTGATAACATTGATACTGTATAACTGTATGTTTGGGAGCAAAGCTCAAGTCTATCTTTGTGGACCTATGGGAGTAGATGAACATGGAGTTGTAAACAACATCTAAAATAGAGAGACAGGTCAGGAGTATAAGCATTACAAATACAAATTTAAAATTAAAGGAAAACTATTATCTGCACCCCACTTGATATCACAAGTAATCTTTTTCACCGAGCAACTGAGGGTGTTTACAAATAGGAAAAGTATGTGAATCGGAGTCCACAGTATATTAGTACATGATTAGACGTTTGCTGCTATATACAACCATAAATGATTTATGCTGAGGTTAATGCTCCTCACAAAAAAGAAGGACCAAAGAAATAAAACATTTTTTGATACCACCCTATGTCAGGAAATTCTTCTCATGTTTACTTTTTTCCATATCTTCTTACCACAGTTACTTTTGGGGACAGTGCCTGGTGAAGGCAACACAGACTTGGACTTAGATCTTGTCATCTGCTGCTCATTCTCTAAGCAGCCTTGCTTTGTGGAAAAAGCAGATTGACAGATTGGCAGCATCAAGGGCAAATAAGGTCTTGAGCCGTATTAAAAGGGGCATAGACTCAAGGGAGGAGGGGGTCATTCTTCCACTGTATAGAGCACTTGTAAGGCCCCATCTAGAATAAGCCGTACAGTTTTGGTCTCCATCACTCAAACAGGACATTATTGTATTAGAGAGGGTACAGAGAAGGGCAACTAAGCTGGTAAAAGGTATTGAAAATCTTAGCTATGAGGAAAGACTGGCCAAATTGGGGATGTTCACGCTGGAGAAGAGGCGCTTAAGGGGTGATATGATGACTATGTATAAATATATAAGGGGATCATATAACAATCTCTCTAATGCTTTATTTACCAGTAGGTCTTTCCAGCTGACACAAGGTCACCCATTCCGATTAGAAGAAAAGAGGTTCCGCCTAAATATTCGGAAGGGTTTTTTTACAGTGAGAGCTGTGAAGATGTGGAATTCTCTCCCTGAATCAGTAGTACAGGCTGATACATTAGATAGCTTTAAGAAAGGGTTGGATAGCTTTTTAGGGTTATGGAAAATAGCTCATAGTCCAAGTTGGTCCAGGGACTAGTCCGATTGCCATTTTGGAGTCAGGAAGGACTTTTTCCCCCTCTGAGGCAAATTGGAGAGGCTTCAGATGGGTTTTTTTTGCCTTCCTCTGGATCAACTGGCAGATAGCTAGTTAATAAAAAGAAAAAAAAAAAAAGGTTGAACTCGACGGACATGTGTCTTTTTTCAACCTTACTTACTATGTTACTTACTATGTTACTATGTTACATAATACTGGCTTTAAATATAGGACTTGTGGAAAACTGATGTGCTCTCTCAATAAATCAAGTTCATGGCTATGCAAAGCTCCTGGGGTCCTTCTAACTTTACAGTCTTTAAATTAGACGAGTGAGGTCATAGGACACGTTTTCAGATTCTTCTGATTAATGTTGCACCAAATATTGTTTCAGCTTCTCGTGTTAAAGTGTGGGATAGAACGGGTGAGAAACTGAACTTTACCTCAAATTACCTGATAGTGACATACTGTAGCACTTACAGCCTGGGTGTGGCAGACATTTTTAACGGTCAATAGTTAAAAATAGAAAGGCAAAACTGCATGGATAATTCAAATACTATAATTACATATACAGGTATGGGATTGCTATCTAGAATGTTCTGGATGGGGTTTTTCAAATAAGGGCTACTAAAAAAATTATTGAAACATTAAATAAAGCCAATTGGATTGTTTTGCCACCAATTTGGACTCATGCAGCTCTGTTACAATCAAGAACAAGGTAAATTAAATAATATCAGAATTATTTGCTTAAAATGTGCCTTTGTGATTGGATTAGTGGAAGAGTTGATATGCCAAGGACTTCCCACACCAGTCAGTTGAACTGAAGAAGCTGCTCGGATGAGTAGTGAAACGTCTTCAATGATTGCTCAGCAAGTCCAGTTGGTTTATAATTATTATTTTGGATTCGGCCGAACCCCCGAATCCATCGTGAAAGATTCGGCCAAATACCGAACCGAATCCTAATTTGCATATGCAAATTAGGGGTGAGAAGGGGAAACATTTTTTACTTCCTTGTTTTGTGCCAAAAAGTCACACAATTTCCCTCCCTCCCCCTAATTTGCATATGCAAATTAGGACTCGGATTCGGTTTGGCCGTATCCGAATCCTGCTGAAAAAGGCCGAGTCCTTGCCGAATTCTGAACTGGATTCGGTGCATCCCTACTTAAAATGTTCTTTGTGAGTGGTGGCTTTTCCATAATTCGGCTTTCCAGAAACCCAATATCTAAGAAGCCCATTTAAAGGGGTGGTTTAACTTTAAGTTAACTTTTAGTATGCTATAGAGTAGCCACTTCTAAGCAACTTTTCAGATGATCTTCATTATTTTTTTTTTTATATAGTTTTTGAAGTATTTGCCCTTCTTCTGACTTTCAAATGGGGGTCAGTGACCACATCTAAAAAGCAAATGCTCTGTAAGGCTCCTACTTTTTATCACTCATTTTTCTATTTGGGCCCTCTCCTATTCATATTCTAGTATATTGAAATCAATGTGTGGTTGCTATGGTAGTTTGGACACTAACAACCAAATTGCTGAAATTGCAAACTAGAAACCTGCTGAATAAAAAGCTAAATAACTCAAAAACCACAAATAATAAGAAATGAAAACCAAATGCAAATTGTCTCAGATTATATTAAAAGTTAATTTAAAGGTGAACAGCTTCTTTAAGCAAAATAACATCATATACCTCATTGGAGGTGCTGATGAACGTAAACGAAACAGATAGCTCAGAACATGCTGGAAATGAGTTTGATAAATGTCTTTTGTGTTTATTCCAAAGGGAAAAACTGTGAAGTTAAAAAAAAGTTCTTTCAAAGCTGTATTGGTATGGGAAAAAGAAGAGACATTGTGGAGACTTAAGAATCAGTGGCATGCTATTACAACCACAGGCATCTAAATAGCATTATTTATGCACCAACAACAGGGAAACATGCGCCGACCTGAAGCAATATATTAACCTGCATATACAAATGACTTTACACTCCTTGTTTTCTACCCTCCACCTTATGATTGCTCCTTTCTTTTGAGTCAGTTTATCTTATGCTCGAGGCAGGTGTCACACTGTAGAATTCAAGATTTATTACATCTTCCTTCTCAGCTTATCATGCGAGGTGTTTTAAAGGAACAGTTCAGTATAATATAGTTAGTTAGGCAAAAATGTAATGTATAAAGTCTGGAGTGACTGAATGTCTAATATAACAGAAAGAACACTACTTCCTGCTTTTCATCTCTCTAACTCTGAGTTAGTCAGCAATTTGATGGGTGGCCACATGGGACATAACTGTTCAGGGAGTTTGCAAATGATCCTCAGCATGCAGCTCAGATTCAAAAGCAACAGTTATGACCCATATGGCCTTTCCTCAAGTTACTGATTGGTTACTGCCTGGTAACCAATCAGTGGAAACCAAGAGAGCTGAAAAGCAGGAAGTAGTGTTCTGATATATTAGACATCCAGTCACTCCAGTCTTTATACATTACATTTTTGGCTAACTAACTATATTAGAACCATTATTTTATTTTGCACAGCCTATCCATTTACCCAGTTTTTATTTTTATGTTGAACAATTCCTTTAAAGAGACAATAATGCTAAAATAATAGTTGCCATAAAGTTAACAGTCTGGGACTTATTTAAACAGGGACAGCAGTCAATTATTTTCCTGAAAAGCTATTTTTACCAAGTTTACTTTTTCTCTAAAGAGTGTTATAAACTGTTTTTTCACCAGCATACCCAAGCCTTCTTTGCCAATGCCAATGCATTATGCCAATGTTAAATAGAGAGACAATATGTCTTATTAGTAAAGGCTGATAATGCAACAGGCAATAAAGGTACATTATACATATTATAAAAGGAACTGCTCACTGCTAAACCAACATATACATTGTTGTTTGTTCTTGTGTATGAATCTCTACATTACAGCCAGTCGACTAAATGCATTAAATATTAGGCCAGACTGATGAATTTCTGTCTTATCTAAATATTTAAACACTTTGCAAGATAACATACCAAGGTTGCTGAACCAGGAAGCTAATACTGTCTGGATCATACTATGTACCAAGGATATTTTAGGTAAACTATTAACATGCGTATACAGGGGGGAGGTTGAATGTTGCATAACTGAACCATACAGTATTGTGGAGATATATTATCTGCTGATTAATCTTGTCTGTACATTTCTGTACATTACATAACTGGTTTTAACGTGCAGTATGAGATTATTGGGGTTTATTGCATTAGGTTTTATAAAGCTCTGGGTCTGTTGTGCATTATTATGTCTTGGTTTGGAGAAACAGTTAACAGACCTCAGGGACAGGTGTGGTATATACACCAGATATATACAGTTGTGATCCACTTAATAAAGCAGTAAATTAACAGCAAAACAGATGTATACTGGATGTATAAAATGTATACTCGATTAAAATCCGTAAAGAAAAGCACCTTTCATATGGGAAAAGAAAAGAAACCTTTACGAACATTATACATATTTGTGACATTTTTTTTAAGAATTTTTCTGCAAAGCAAGTGATAAAATCAGAACTGAAACGTAAAGGGGTGGTTTACCTTTAAATTAACTTTTAGTATGTTATAGAATGGCCAATTCTAAGCAACTTCTCAATTGGTCTTCTTTAATTTTGTTTTTTTAATTATTTGCCTTCTGCTTCTGACTCTTTCCAGCTTTCAAATGGGGTCACTGACCCCATTTTAAAAACAAATGCTCTCTAAGCCTACACATTTTTTTTATTGCTATTTTTTATCTTATATTACCTTTCTATTCAGACCCTCTCCTATTCACATTCCAGTCTCTTATTCAAATCAATACATGGTTGCTAGGGCAATTTGGACCATAGCAACCAGATGGCTAAACCTGCAAACTGGAAAGCTGCTGAATAAAAAGCTAAATATCTCAAAAACCACAAATAAAAAAATGAAAGCCAATTGCAATTGCAAAATACCACTCTCTACATACATGTAAAATCTAAAAGGGAATTATTGTTAATATAAAAATGTGTATACAGCACTGTATATAATTAGCAGCACTATTTTAGTTAAGAGATACAAAAGTGCTGTTTAACTTGTTTACTTATTATATATCTCTAAATCTCACCATGAATGTGTCCCACAGATGTAAAATGAGAGTATTTCTCCCTATAAATCACTAATGCTAATTTGCAGTACCCTTAATAACCCCTTAACCATTCTGATACCATGTATTGAAGGGTATACTATGCTAGGCTCTAACTCAGTGATCCAGTGTCGGACTGGGCCGGCAGGAAACCGGGAAAAAACTCGGTGGGCCCCCGGCCCAGTACCGGTCCTAGATAGGCCCCCCGAACGGAAATAAAAGTTGTGCGGCACTGTTTAACTGCCATTGGCGCATGTGCGCAGTGGGCCTGAAGTTCGCGCATGCGCGCGTTGGGCCTGACGTTCGCGCATGCGCACAAGTTTTTGCGCATACGCACGGGGCCCCGAGGTTCACAACCCGGTGGGCCCCGACTGCACCAGTCCGACCCTGCAGTGATCCCCAACCAGTAGCTCATGAACAACATATTGCTCTCTAACCCCTTGGATGTTGCTCCCAGTGGCCTCAAAACAGGTGCTTTTTTGAATTCCAAGCTTGGAGGCAAGTTTTGGTTTCATAAAAACCAGGTGTACTGCCAAACAGAGTCTGAATGTAGGTTGACAATCCACACAGGGGCTACCAAATGGCCAATCACAGCACTTATTTGGCACCCCAAGAACATTTTTCATGCTTGTGTTGCTCCCCAATTCCTTTTACTTCTGAATGTTGCTCACAGGTTCAAATGGTTGGGGATCTCTGCTCTAACTGAATGTTTTACTTTAGGAGCTCCATGACTAATCACAAAACTAGAATTGTTTGTCTACTCATGTATGGTTTATCTGGAATGTTAAACCTTTCAACCACAAAATTGCTGGATGAACTGTTTACCAAGTTGACAGCACACTGCAGTAAAGCAGCTTCTATAGAACACCATATCTGCAATTTTCACTGCTGCTCCTTCTCACGGAGCTAGTGTAAGTAACACTTTAACCCCCCCTACCCCATTAAAAGCAGTCATCAATTAAAGGAAGGTATTAAATATTTTATAAATACAAGTAGTCATAAGATACAAAATTGCAGCAGGAATAAAACATTATATTTCTCCTTACTGTAGATTTAAATCATTAAACCCAAAGCTGTGTTTGAGCAGCTTATACCTCTATTTATTTATTCTGATGAATGACATATTCATGCTCACTAGTTCTTACCTTGTGGATTACCATTGATAACACTGAGTCAATTAAACTGACTGCACAAGGTGTTTTTTATGTCAGGTTACTGGCTTTCAGCATTTACACTTTATTTTCTGGCAGAATTGTCCAAGGTAATACCGATATCAGCAGTTTTATTTTACAGGCTATGAGAAAAAGTTAAAAGGCTTGTTTCTGCTGCAGCTATCCTTGTATGATTCACTTATCTTCGTGTTCTGAATGGTCATGTTTCCAAGGACATTACATGCACCCTGCTACCTTTTGGAAGAGGTTTATGACACTAGACAAGGTGCATTATACTAAGATTAGTACAGTCTGGCTGGAAGGGTGTGAAACACCAATACTGTCCGATTTATAAGGTGATTCACTCACTACAGTAATCCTGGATTTACTAAATTGATGTAAAGACAGAATCTTTTCGAGGATCTGTCAAGCAGGATGATTTTTAAAATGAGCAACATTTATTTTTAAGTGACTGGATGAAAGCACTCCTCTGCAAAATATGGTTCTATCAGCTGTACAGTATAGCAGAAATGAAAGGGTGAAATGTTCTTTTGTTTTTTTTATATTTGCTTCATGATTGGTAATTTTTCTGGGGCTTAAGGGCAGATTGGCAAACATCTGTTTGGCTACTATGGGTGTGTAGAAAGAGTGTGACTGATGCAAAGACACAGCTACAAGGACTATAAATCACTCAACACTAGGGATGCACCGAATCCACTATTTTGGAACCAAATCCTAATTAGCATATGCAAATTAGGGGTGGGAAGGGGAAAACTTTTTTACTTCTTTGTTTTGTGACAAAAAGTCACGCGATTTCCCTCCCCACCCCTAATTTGCATATGCAAATTAGGATTCAGATTCGGTTAGGTCGGGCAGAAGGATTCTGAAAATCCTGCTGAAAAAGGCAGAATCCTGGCTGAATCACGAACCAAATCCTGGATTCGGTGCATCCCTACTCAACACACTGGTATTATTAAAACAGAATGTAGCAACTTAACTCAGTTGTGCTCAGTTATTAACACTGCCTGGATTTGGATCTGGGCAGTAACCCATGGCAACCAATCAACTTTTTGCAGCTAGCTGAACGCAATCATTCCCTAATTAGTTGCTATTGGTTACTGCTCAGTTGCAAATTCGCCCAGGGCTGATAAATGAGCAGGAGCGTGCTTTCGTTTGTACATAATTGGATTGTATTAAGAACATTAAGGGGCAGATTTATCAAATATGAGTTTCGATTTTAAAAAATAAAAACTCACTCATGTTCTATTCATTCCTATTGGTTTTTTGGAAGCATATTTATCAATGGGTGAAAGTTAGAACTCACCGTTTAATAAATAAGTTTCCAAAATCAGAATGAATTGTACGTGGGTGAGTTTTTATTTATTAAAATCTAAACTCACATTTTGATAAATCTGACCCTTAATGTTCTTAATACAATCCAATTATGTACAAAATAACGCACGCTCTGGCTCATTTATCAGCACTGGGCAAATTTGCACCTGAGTAGTAACCAATAGCAACTAATCATTGAATAGTTGTGTTCAACTAGCTGCAGACAGAACAATGAAAGCAAAAAGTTGATTGGTTGCATTGGGTTACTGCCCAGATGCAAATCCAGCTAGTGTTAATAACTGAGTTTAGTTGCAACATTCTGTTTTAATAATAACAGTGTGTTGGGTGGTTTATAAAGAGTCCTTGTAGCTGTGACTTTGCATCAGTCACACTCGTTCTACACATCCATAATAGCCAATCAGATGTTTGCTTTCAAACAGCTAACCGACAAATGCTACTTATTGATTGGTTGCTTTGGCCTGGTGTAAGTTTTCTAACTTCTATTACATAGATCTGCTATCATTGTGCACAACTGTATATATGGGGTCTGCTAAACCTCCAGCAACTACCACAGAGGGGACTAAAATGCTTGCAGTGACATGTCAGTCAAATAATGACCAGATGTATGGAATTAAATGTTACTGACTCTTCAAGCAAACCAAGAGAAACCAAACTAAGAGAAAGCAAACTAAGAGAAAGCAAACTAAGAGACACAATCCGGTTATAGAGGTTAGCAGTGTGTGGTTTGAGGAATTAAAAAAAACCCTGCATAACTTGGCATCAGACTGATTACGTGGTCTTATGAACTGGCCACCAGTTCCTTCCCATGGGACTTTGTCCACTTCCTTTCTTAGTCTGGGAATCCACCTCAGCTCTTATGTTTCACAGCAAAATCAAATGTCACTTTGCCACCCACAAAAAAACACATATACTTTATAAAAATACTAAGTAGGCTGAAAGCATACAGTAATGTTTCCTTGTCATTTAAAAAGAACAAACAGTGATTATATCCATTATTTTTTATATTTTTGCAGCACATTTCACATGCATAGGCACTGACAAATTATGTGAATTGACAATATAGGATGTAAAGTAGCAAAAGTACAGAAAAGCCATTTCTACGTACGACAGAAATCTTGCATTTGGGAATAAATAACTTGTTTGGTACTGTGAACCAAATATATCTAAAGCTCCTTTTTCCCATGCTGAATCATTCTCAGCAAATCAACTAGACAGAATTAATGAGCAACACAGTATATTCCTCCATAAAAATGTAAGTTTTGATTGTCAATGTTATGCCAGTAAATCACAATACAGAGGAAGAAAAACAAATTCCATGCATTTGAAAGCATACAGGACCACAGGCGCTCCACCAACGAGGCGAGTTTATTGCCAGGGGCAGCCAAAAATGGCACTCCTGATAACTAAGAGCCGAATTTCCGTTTTCAACCCAGAAATTTGGCTGTTCTAGTGCAATTGAGCTCTCTGCACCTAGCAACGTGGACCCCCCTGATCCCCTCCGGCGCTGAAAAGGTGAGTGCCGTGGGGAGGGGGCGGCAAAAGGAAGGCAGCGTCAGGCGGCAAAATGGCTAGGATCACCCCTGTGCAGGACTGAGACAAAAAGAAATATCTAATGGATCCTTACATTGGTCTCTACAGGCTTGGATAACACTCCAAAAACTGGGATGCTAAGGAGCATGAAACCCCTTCCCTAATCTGTTAAAATCCACTCAAAAACCGGTATTTTGACAGATTTTCAGTGAGTCACAGGATCTCTATCTTCATCCTTCTACCTTCCCAGTCATTGTAGGAAACAGCCAACACAAAGACCCAAGCAACCCCCACCAGCCCAATAAAGAGTGACTGTTTATGGCTACTTACAGCCAGTACCCACATATAGCCAGTCTAGGCTTGATTCCAACCCCTGATCTGGCAATCTTCAGCCTAATATTCCAGATAAGGGGAATATTTTTAGGGATTGCTGCACAAGGTATTCAGAGTATAAGCAGACATAACTGGGATTTAGTCTACGCCTGAAGATTCAGGTATACAAGGTGAGCTTGAATATTCCAAAAGCATTGTGCAGTATTTATAATCATGATTTTACACAACTGTACATTTTTCTCATAGAATATATTTTAAAGGAGAAGGAGTTCACGGGGTTCTTCCAGCAACCACCACAGAGCCATCCTCTTCCTGCTTCTTCTTTCAGCTTCCTGCTGCGCATGCGCAGTTGAGCAACAAGCTGAACTTTAATGAAAAAGTCAGCTATTTCATTCTACTGAGAATGCGTTTGCCCCATGGAATTTAAACAGCCAAAAAGCAGAAAGGTGCTCACTGGAAAAACCCAGAGCCGGTGCAGTTTTCTGCGGGCCTGGTTTTACAAATCTGGCACCCCCAGGCTGGCACAGCTCGTCGCGCCTCCATCTACTACTGCTTCCCCTTCCTTTGAGTGCACACATCGTGACGTGCGTACTAGGACCGGAGATTGGCATATGGGAGAGCCTGCAAATCTCCTGATGTCGCCAGTCTTGCTAACTAATTATAATGCGGCTGGGCGGCATGCCACCCCGTAAATTCTGCCGCCCTAGGCCTGGGCCTTTGTGGCCTTGCCACAAATCCGGGCCTGGTTTTCTGTTGATAGGAGCACCGACCCAGAATGTCAGTCTAACTTTTGGCAGCCCCCAAGTATAAAATGACTTTCCTTCTCCTTTAAACAAAACATCAGATATAGCTCCACTGAGACTGTCAATGACATTTCTACCTGAGGACATTTATAAGGTTTATAAGGAAACATTGTTTTGCAAGGCAATTAGTGTTAAATCCTCTTAGGAAACATACCATAGGGTTGTTGTATATGTTAGGATGCTTGCTGTGATATCCACCATATGGATTGCATTCATAAAAATATCTTCTTTAATCTACCACTTTATTAAAAAATGTGTTTTCTGGGAAAAATAAACACCTTATCCTGAAACCTACATACAGTATATGTAAAATATGTATGGTAGATGTTATTTTGTATTTTAAATACAGGCAAAGTGGTATCAATTAAAGTACTTGGCTACAAAGCCCCCTCCAGGCACTTCTTCACTGACATTGATACTCCTCTTGTGTCATGGGCCTTAATGTGCTTCCAGTTATAAAACTGGAAAAAATGTACCATTCTCCAAAGGATCAGGCATTATGCCTGTGTAAGGGACAGATTGGTATCAATGTGTTTTTCGACTGTCTCAGAACTAATGAATGTAGTCATATGAGGGTGTTGCCAGTAAGAAAGTTAAGACATAAACCCCCACATGTAATAAAAGGCACTAAGTTTGCCCAGGAGCAGTAACCAGTAGCAACCAATAATATGTTTGCTTTTAAACATGTGACCAGGAAATTCTACCTGCTTATTGGTTGCTATAGGTTACTGCCCCTGGGCAAATTTAGTGCCTTTAATTACATAACCGCATAAAACTGTATCTACTAATTATACCTTATAAATTGTGTTCCTTGATGTAACATCTATTTTATGATGAAAGGGATTTTAAAGAAAAGTCTCTGATGCTTTCATTGTTCCTGTGATGAGGCATAAGATTGATGGCTGGTGAATAATCATTTATAACTAATAACAAAGCACCAATAAGGTATAAAGAGTTGATTAATAGATAGGCGTTAAGGAAATTAAAGGAGTGTAATAAAAGAGGGACATTGCCTGTATGATGCGCAGCTTCTTGTAACAGGAATGCTGTCATGGGAAAATGTTTTTTTTTCAAAATGTATCAGTTAATAGTGCTGCTCCAGCAGACCTGAACTGAAATCTGTTTTTCAAAAGAGAAAACTGATTTTTTAATATTTAATTTTGAAATGGGGCTAGACATATTGACAGTTTGACATGTTAGTCACATGACTTGTGCTCTGATAAACTTTATTCATTCTTTACTGCTGTACTGCAAGTCGAAGTGATATCACCCCTCCAGCCCCCCCCCCCTGCAGCCCATCAGCAGAACAATGGGAAGGTAACTAGGTTGTACATATACTGTATAGTACATATAAGAACAACAATCAATAGTAAAAACCCATGTCCCACTGCGACCCCATTCAGTAACATTGAGTAGGAGAAACAACAGCTTGCCAGAAAGCAGTTCCATAGTGCAGCACTGGCTCTTTCTAAAAGCAAATGACCAGGTAAAATGACCTGAGATCGCTGCCTACACACAATATTACAAATAAAAAAAAAAATACACTTGTTGGATTACGAATAAAATTTTATATTGTAGAGTGAATTATTTGCAGTGTACACAGAGTAATTTAGCAATAAAACCGACACCGTAAAAATCATGACAGAATCCCTTTAATGTTACAGTAGGGGGCAGATTTACTTAGGGTCAAATATCGAGGGTTAATTAACCCTAGATATTCGACTGACAAAATTAAATCCTTTGACTTCGAATATCGAAGTCGAAGGATTTAGCGATATTCGTTCCATCGAACGATCGTACGAAAATTCGTTCGATCAATTAAATCCTTTGATGGTCGAAGTAGCCAAAAAAAAAACATTCGAAATTCGAAGTTATTTTCCTCTATTCCTTCACTCGAGTAAATGGGCCCCTAAGCGTAGGCCTTGTGTCTATGGCATTCTGAAATGTTTATACATTTTTTTATTATTTGTGGTTATTGAGTTATTTAACTTTTTATTCAGCAGCTCTCCAGTTTGCCGTTTTAGTAATCTGGTTGCTAGGATCCAAATTACCCTAGCAACCATGCACTGATTTGAATAATAGACTGAAATATGAATAGAAGAGGACCTGAAAAGAAAGATGAGTAATAAAAAGTAGCAATAACAATAAATGTATAGCTTTCCAGAGCATTGGTTTTTAGATGGGGTCAGTGACCCCCATTTAAAAGCTGAGAAGAATCCAAAGAAAAAGGCTAATAACTAAAAAACTATAAAAACTAAATAATGAAGACAACTGAAAAGTGGCTTAGTATTGGACATTCTATAACATACTAAAAGTTAACTTAAAGGTGAACCACCCCTTTAAGCATAGTCTGACACTGCATACAGTAAATGACTCCAAATATTTCAGTCTTGGAGATTTTCCTTTTTTCTTGTTCATAAATGTTGTCACATAAGTGATGCTTTTAAATAGAATGTCCATTTCAGCAATTTCAAAAGGAGTAACAGCAGCACACTGTAGCATTTGAAGGCCCTTTGCACCATAGTTATATGGTAATACTTTTTGACCAGTCAGAACTGCGTGCGAGTAAAAAAAAGCATTAGTAAACAGTGCCATGCATTTTTGTAGAAACATGTGGAACATAAATCTTTAGTAAATCTGCTCCTGGATGTTCAGACCCTTCTGAAACAAGCAAATTCTTTGCTAGACCACACACAGTGTGACATAAAAGCACATTTGCGGTGTGCAAGTGCAGTTGCAGTAGCGCAGAAGTGTCCACAGTGGTTGTATGAACTGACATCACTCAGAACTTAAGTCTAGAGATCCTTGCGAATGTGTGTTTTCCCTCCAAGGCTATTGTGCTCCACCAGTCTGTTCAGATGCTGGGAATCCTTGGAGCTACTGCCACTTGAAGATGGAGGTAGCTCTGGGGCTTCCACAACAGCACCAATAGGAACAGAGTATATGTGTCTAAAGAATTGGGTGCTGTTTTCATTTCTTCTGGCCAGCACAAAAAATTAAGCCAACCAAACCTATTTAGCACAACCGTGGCCCGTTCAAGTCCAATTGTGCACGTTTTGACACATCAGATGCAATTGCACCAGGCACAACTTCCACATTTATGCTGCATACTAGCTATTAAGATTTTGCAGCCAAAATTGCACTTTGCACACTGCACTTGTGATCATAAATGACTCATTCACTATCAATTCCTCATGTAATTAGATAAGGAATGTACAAAATAATGGCTGATTAACGAATGTGCTCACTCCATGCTACCTGAGAACAAAAAAAGGAAATCTTTTAGGACAAATACCCTAGCCTTACAATACAAATCTTCACCATGGCTTACAAGAAGCAGCATGCTAAAACTGACAATTCTGCATTTGAATTAGCTCATTTCTGTAGGCACATGTCTACAAGACATATAAGACAGCAGCCTTCAATCCCATCTTTTAGGCCTGGAATCTAAATGCTTAAAGGGCGTTGCAATTTATAATCATAATTTCTGGCATGTTAAGGATGAGAACAGAATCTCTGCAAAATGTTTATAAATTTAGATTTTAACTTTAGATTTTACAGTGGATACAGCGGATAAATGTCATGTATGGCAAACCCAAACCCCCGGGGAGTGACTGGATTGCTGTCTAGGAGTGCTCTTCTGCCTATAACAGACATCTTTGGCTCTCAGCCTCCAGAACTTACTGCACGAGAATCCACAGATGCAGGCAAGGGAACCAAATGTGTATTCTGGAGAAGGAGTGGGTAAGGAAAGAGCTGGACTTCATCAAAATAGTAGAAGAATCCTAAATCAAACTTGAAGTCAGGAACAAGCTGGAGTCAAAACCATTGTCACATAGGGGACAGGACCAGGGAAGCAAGGACCAGGGAAGAAGAATAAGCACGTTCGACTTATAATTGTCAATTGGAGTGCAGAGCAGGGGTTTTTATAGCAAGACTGTTGGCTAACACAGAGCAAGCACCTATGTCCATATTAACAGTAGCTGAATAAAGCCATGGAGATGACAAGAACAATTGCATTTAGATATAGAGCCCAGGCTAAAAACAAATACAGGAGGAAACACATTGCTACAAGGAAGCAATGCTAACCATTGGCCCTCTCTAATGTACTAACATGATTTGATTTGGAATAACACATGTTATCTGTTGCAAAGTTGGCCCTAAAGATGTGTATCTCTGCCTTCTCTGCTGCAAAAAGCATTATTTATATGGAATCACATCATTTATAAAAGAACACGCTAACAGCACTTATTAAAAAATACATGCATTCCTTTCTTTATTGTTGTTGTTGTTATTGGGCTTTTAATAAGAGGAAATACAATCTTTAATGCCCAGTTTGCAGCTTTTTCAATCCTTAGTTTGACTGCTACTCGAAAAACAAGAGAAGATGATTGCAAGTAATATTTGACTTGGAGATGGAGGGAGCAAATATTGACGTAGAGACGATACTGAACCATACATGATTTTGGAACCTTCTAATGGTGTTTAGTTACAATTTAAAGAGATCCTTTTGTTCTCTGTTCAAGTTTCTTTCCTCCTGTCTGCTCATAAACACAATCACAGGTGTGTCCTAACTTCCTGGTTATGTGAGAGATCTGTAGAGAATGGAGACGCGGACAGAATGTTCCAAAAACCATCGAAGATTAAGATTTGTGTTTGCTGGGCTTTGCCAAGATGTAAGGCCATTTAAGAGTGAAGTGAACTTCATAGTAAAACTTAGCATTCTTCAGTAAATATGAATTTAGAGTGGCAATAATGCTTGAAAACAAGCTGCACTTGAAATTTCAGTAAGTTCCATTCAAGCATTTATAGTTTTTACACATTTACAAAATTCAGTAAGAAGAAACAGTAGGCTGCTTAAAGGGTAATCATTTTTATCAGTTACATTTTTCCTGCTTTCACATTTGTTTATTTTGTACATTATACAACAGGTCATTTTATAAAAAAAAAACCATGTTAGAATTTCAAGAGGAAGAAAATTATATGGATGCCGTTTCATACTCGAGCAGAAAAAATTTGATAAAATATTAAATTCCAAATTTTCCTATAGACGTCTATTGAATTTTCATGAGATAAACCATTAAATAGGAAGGGCCAAGGACAGTTGTGCTAAAATGGACCCAAATGTTGCACATATAAACACCAGTCTTTAAGGGGGTCGGAATGCTATTATTATAAAATGCGACTTTTTAGTGGAAAAAAAAAACTGGAATTCTTCCAGATTTATTAAACTCTGAGGCTGCAAAATGTCAGAATCCAAAAGTATGGCATTTCAGACCTACCGAGGTTGTATATAAGTCAATGGGAGAGGCCCCTGTGCTATTTGGAAGTTTCTGTGGTCTGCGCTGGAATTAGCCGGAAAATCCAACTACTCAAAAAAAAATCTAGCAGTTTTCCACCCAATCTGATTAAATCAATCATTTTTTTAATACGATTCTTAGATTCTAATTTGGTCAGACTTTTTAAAATTAAATAATCAGAACAATTCAGATTATGATAAATAACCCCCTAAATGCATTTACATCAAAACAGGCTGCTTGCAGTTCTGCATGGCTGTTCTGAGCATCATTTTCCTTCTGATGAATTGCGAACCCTGAATGTGGTGGTAATTCCAGGGTTCCCACAACAACTGCTATGATATGAGCTGTACCAAAAGAATCACATGCTAATGGAGTTTTAACACCATTTATTTGAAATGATCTACCGTATATACTCGAGTATAAGCCAAGTTTTCAGCACCCAAAATGTGCTGGAAAAGTCTACCTCGGCTTATACTCGAGTTAGTACAAGCAGCAGACAATCGAGCGATAAAGCAAATCCGTAGAATCTAATAAGCTTTCCTCCTCTCTCACTAGCTGCCCTTTTAGCAATAAGGGCTGCTGTTGTTGTAAATCAAATGTTTTCCGGAGCCGGCAGGGCCCTTCCTGCTCTCTCACTGCTCTGCCAGTATCCATGTGGTGAACTGCCTGTCGCATCAGAGAAAGTACAGGGACAGCAACTTGAACTAACAGCAAATGTGAATGCGTGGTAGCGAATGCTTGAGAGATGAGTGCCTGGTCTATGATGTGAACTACAACTCCCACCACTCCTAGAGTAAGAGCTTAGCAAGAAGTAAAGGACAGGTAACATTGAGATTGGGCAGCATGCATGTGGCTCAAGTTTCTCTCTGCATAGGCAGATGGGGGGGCACAGTACTTCTATTCTGCTCTGCCATCCTGCAGCACTGATCCCTGGTAGCTCTATTTTCCCATTGCACAAAAGTCATAGTACAGCAGAGCACATCTGCTGAAATGATTGCCTGCACTCTCCCTTGTCTGCACTCTCCTTAGCTATCAGAGCATTCTGTCCCAGTAGCTGCACAGATCCTATCTGATCCCCATTGTAAGCAGCAGTCCTGCCCTGCTTTACGGCAGCTGAGATTCTAGCTGTTATTTAGGTAAATTTAGGGAAACTTACCAGTAGCTGCTGCATTTCTCACCCTAGGCTTATACTCAAGTCAATACGTTTTCCCAGTTTTTGTAGGTAAAATTAGGTACCTCGGCTTATACTCTGGTTGGTTTATACTCGAGTATATACATTAATCTCCACTTTGAAAAAGTGAGCCACAACTTGATTTGACACAAAGGGCCCAATCATGTATTGTGGGTAAAAAATGTGAATTTGCACACTGTGTCTGGTATGACAATCAAAATTTAGTGAACAAATTCGATGAACAGACAGCACCACACTTGAGATATATTCTTAAAAGGCCTTTATTCCAAAAGGGCTTATTTCAGGACAGACAAACAGCAGCGAATCAGAATCAGAATTTAGTTGTCAGCTTTTTAAAAACAAACATCTGATTGGTTGCTGTGAATTACGTGTTGTGGACAGACTCGAGAACTTTTATTACATTACCCATTAGTGCCTTTCTGTTACATATGTGGTATAATGTCTTTTATTATAACCCTTATAAATCTTCTGCACAGGCATAGCACACCCAATAGACAATTACAAATACAGTACAAAACAATTAATTCTAGACAACAATATACCCCACACTGTAGTATGTAAGGATATTAAATATCAATTGAGAGTTCCATTATTATATAATATAAAAAAGTAATAAATAGTAAAGGAACAAAGTTCCAGGCTGAATTGACTACTATTATTATTATGAAAGAAAAAGTATTTTGTAACTTGTCTTGGAGATTTATATGTTCTAAAAACCCATAGAAGGGAAAATTAGTTTATAAGACCATACCTTTGTTTAGGAGACCAGGGAGGGAAATGGCAGCCTATTAATAAATATGATGAAAAGAAAATAGATAGGACCACCATATGTGGTTTACCTTGACTTGGATATGGTGGCTAAGCCATTTTATGATCATAAATTGTAGATGAAAAACATCCCGGGGTCAAGAATTCTACACTGGTCAATTTTCTCTTTTGTGTGTTTGAAATCTAATTTTCAAGTGACATCATTAACTACCATTGTTAGTGGCATATTTTTTCGCTTATTTAAGGCATATGCTGGCATGTCACTGAGCTTCAGCTAATATTAGATTATCTTACCCATAATTAATTATTTGGGGCACTTTTAATCAATCGAATATTTGCTTTAGAGAGGCCACCAATTGTCATAAAACCAATCAGCAGCTCAAACTTACTGACTTTCTGCAGTTACTATGCTCAAAGTGAACATCTGATTGGTTGCTGTGGGTTAATAAGACCTAAAGCAAACTTTACCCCTTTTTATGACAATCCCCACATAGTTTTCTCTGTATGGTCAAAGGTACAAGTAGCATTTTGTCACTGCCTTAAATGTAAAAGATAAAACAGTCCAATTACTGGTAAGGCTAATGGCATAAAGTGCTGTTGGGTCATTGTGATTTACTTACCTTGAGCCATAAATATTGACACTTATCAGCACACAGTTCTCCTGGATCGGTGCACATTTGCTTGTGTGCCAATGGACTAATGCTGACATGGATAAAATATTTTACAATCTCCATAATGGCCAGCATTCTATCTCTCTATAAATTAACTTGCTGCATTATGAAGTAACTGTTACACGATCTCAACCAAATTACAACCATCTTTGAGTTCCTATAGTGTGCAGGGCAATGCTGCATATTTTGGATTCTGAAGACAGCAAATAAATAACCACTTAGCCTCCCTACAGTAGGACTGTGTTGTATTTCTGATTACTTATTAACTAGCTTTAAATGGACTTTTGCCTTCTTTTTTTCCTCTTTAAATAAATACACGTTTCTTTAAACTGCATGTTTCTTTTGCATTCCAGGTCTCTGCATTTTAAGGCCACGTGGACGATAGCTGTACAATCCTGGCAGGACCCAAGTTAGAATCTTTCTTACTATGTAAAATACACAGCTATGTCGTAATAAAAGACTTAAAGAGAAATCAATAAAAATGCACTGTTGAAAGCTCAGCACCTTAAAATCACAATCAATATGTCAAAACAATCTGTTGTGCCTTCTTGATTAATATCAGATTCTGGTACAACATTGCTGACAAAAAACTAATTTCAAGAGGATCAATACTAAATAATTGGAAAGAGGTGTTGTGAAAGGTTTATATATAATTCTTGGCAAAACTTGTGTTTCTCCAGTACTGAACTAAATGTTATGGTAAAAACAAATAAAGGAAGATTCCATACCTGCGCCATAATACAGCTATGGGATCCATTATATTATCCAGAAATTCCGTCTCCCATATGATCTCCTTTTTCTCTGTAGTTATAAAACAGTACCTTCTATTTGATCCAAGCTAAGATATAATTAATCCTTATTGGAGGCAAAAACCAGCCTATTGGGTTTAGTGAGGTGGTTATTTACTAAAATCTGATTTTATCTGATATTTTTCATAAAGCTTGACCAAACTCCCATCCACGATTTTACCTTATTTATCATATAATAACCAAAAAAAATAGAATCGCAGAAAGAATCGATAAAATTGACGCACAATCCTTCTTCCTTATAAAATTGGAATAATGTTGTGTATAGGAAACATTTTATACAGGGATTGGTGCGCTGACAAATGGGTTTCTTTGGAACCATTTGCCATTGTCCCGGCTGACATACAAGGTACTTGAAGTTGGGGTTCAGCTGGGTCACAACCAGCTTTTTCATGGAGCTGGGGATGTTAGAGCCGTGGAAATCCACAAGTGGTGTGAGAAGCCTGAGCTTCACAGTGAGGAGACACCGCCACAGTCCTGCTCTGTCAAGGCGAAGTAGCGAGCCTGCCCCGATCCACAGAAAGCTCATGCTTGAAGCGCTGCTGCACTTTGCAGCCGTGTACTGGAACGGCCCACCTACTTCTCCATGAACACAGGCCGGCACCAAGCCTGCTGCTGCCAAGGCACAGGAAAGCACCGTGTTGCGAGAGCAAGAAAACATTAGGCTGGTCTCCCCATCCAAAATTGACACAGCCTCTCTCTCCTAAACCCACAGTAGCACGGAAAGTGGGGGCTAAAGGATTCAGCAGCAGATAGCCAGCGAGGAGAAATGGAGTGCTGCTCGATAAATCGTTGCCCTGACGCCTTTTCTGAAGAGGAGCAGAAGCGGAGTTTTGGTATTTCTTAATAAAGACTTTAAAGTGATTTTAAAGTATAATTTGTCTTGGTGTTTTTTATTCGTTGTAAACGAACACACTTTTTTTTAATTGTTTTTGATATTACTGGTCCTTTAAGGTATGAAGATCCAAATTACAGAAAGATCCGTTAACTTGAAAAGCCCATATCCAGAAAATTCTGGATAACAGGTCCCATACCTGTACCACTAGAACCAGGATTTCCATGCCGTTTCCTTGGCGCATACATAATTTTTTTCTCATGTCCTATTGAATATTTGTATTTTTCTGCACTCTGTGCTTTGCATTTATAGGCTGATCATTGGTATGTAAATCTGACTGGAAAGCATGGCCGAATAGAGAAGCATTTAGATGTGTAGGTTGAGAATTCAAGTTAACTCTTGTTTGGGCTCTGTAATTTTGCTTAATTTACAAGTAATAATATTTATTGACTTTGTTTTTTTCTCATTCCCAATATAAAAGAGGCATAACCAACACTGACTTTTTTTTCATCCTGTGTTTCTTTTCCTTCTGACATCTTAAGCATGGAACGTATATTAAAGAGTCCACACTGTCTTCTGGAACTCCCCCATAAACCATACATGCAACCCCTTTGTTTTTTTTTAGTACATATGGGCTTCACGTACCCAATGCTAAAAAATAAAATAAACATTACTTTTCTTTTCTGGTATCTTCAGAATGGGCTTGCCAACCAATGCCATATATTTCTCAGTTTATGTCATTAAAGAAAAACATCAAAGGAATCATAAAATTTGCTTTGTTAGATAAATCATAAGCTCAAACATTTTACTACATTTTCATGATATATCGAGAATTATGTCAAAATAATCGAAGGCCATGCAGAAGGCAACAGCACCAAATAATAGGGCATATTTATATTAGCACCACCAGAGTTAACTGCTTCAGTGCAGGGAACACTAAATATTTATTATTATTCTGTTGCTATGTCAGAGCAAATACTATCTGGCTTGGCTTTAGTTTATTCTGTTGCCAGTTACTATCAACTAATTATATCTGAGTCACATAATATCAGTTACTCAGTAAACACAGTAAATTATTTTCTATCACTATTACAAGGTAAGTTTTTTTTATATGGATAGGTGTAATTAATGTATTAATTACAGTTCTCTCAAAGGTACAATATGTCATGTTATACGCTGGGTTGGGTGTTCTGGCTGACTTACTTGTTTTTCTTGTTTTCTTAGTCTATAAAAAATTTTACATGTTTTTTTTTACCTCAGTTTCTATTTTATGTGAAACAATACTCAGTATCATGGGGTCCCGCAAAATGAAAGAGCACCCTTGCTTTCTGCAGCAAAATGGTTAAAAGCAAACAAACATTTTGGCTTTCAGAGTTTTATGAATGGAGGCAGGAGGGGTCTTATCAGACTTACAGAATGCATCTGAAACAGTTGCACAGTTTGGCTAATGTTTAGGTGCCAGGATCTGCACAAATAATGGGGTTTCTAGATTGGACCCTTCAACTGTGTTTACAAACAGAGAAACTATAGGTCTACTCAACCTTATGAGCAGAAATTGTAGAAGTTGTAAGAAGTAGAACCAATGTGCTGTTAAAGAAACCCACATTCCGTTAGGTACACTATTTAGAGGTGTCAGATAGTGTGAGGGCTGAAGCTACTTTCATATGTACAGCAACAGAAAGGCTTGTGTTCACAACATTAAAAAACCATGGTAATTCTGGACTACTACAAAAATACACAAAGGGAGTTGTGGGAGCACTCCAAGGATAAGTAAAATAAGACAAGTAGAGTGTAAGTGCAACTGCACTGCACATTCTCTATCACATTTAATTTTGTGGTGTTGGCTTGAATTATAGTTGGGTGGGGTCATCTTCTATGACATTTCAGGCACAAGAGCAGACAAGAGCAGACAAAGGACTAAGACAGACATACACTCTGAGTGAGAAAACCTGTCACCGCATCATTGTGATAATTTAATGTGATAATATGCATCCAGGCCCGGATCTGTGGAAAGGCCACCAAGGCCCGGGCCTAGGGCGGCAGGATTTTAGGGGGGCAGCATGCTGCCCATCCACACCCACATTGGTTCAAAAACACTTTGGATGTGCTGGAGATACAATAATTTCCCATGCACCAATCCCCATTGCTCCGGTCCAGATGATGAAAATTTGCATAAATAAAGGGGAGGGGACAGGGGCGACGAATGGCAGTGGGCTTAGGGGCGCCCACTATATAAATCCAGCCCTGTATGCATCTGCATTGGTAAATCACATGCAAGTTGCAGGCTACATTATTTTGTTAGTGCTTAATATTATGCTGAAATTCTGGGAAAAATCTGCATTGTGGTTAAAAAAGGTGGCAAGTTTTGTGTTCTTGCACAAGGTCTGAATTTATCTTGATATTTTCTGCTATAAACTCCGGTCAAATCCGGTCGGTTTTTTTACACTTATTTATTATATTTACCTGAACATTTGCTTTGTGGGATAAAATCAGATTTTCACAGATTTTTTTCAGATTTTTCATCTGATTTTCAAGATTTTTTCTGATTTTTCACCCGAAAACTCAGATTTCTTATGCTTTTTGCCCGAAAACTTCGGGGTATTGCACAAAACCCAGCGCATATAAAAAAATCATTGGGATTTCTCCCATTGACCTATAGGCAACCTCGACAGGTCCGAGATGCCGGATTTTCAGATTCTGACTTTTCCATCCTTGGGGTTTAATAAATTCCAAAAAATTCATGATTTTTTAAAAGTCTGATTTTATAACAAAAAATCACTTTGAGATTGCTTGAAAAATCAATTTTTCGTGATTTTTGCATTCGGAGTTTAATAAATAACCACACATAATGATTTGCACGTGTATCATGAAATGAGCCGTAGGATCAACAGATGCTTAGCACGTTATCTTCAGCATAATAAAAAACGCTACCTTTATATTCTTAAAGAGAGATTAAAAGTACCGTACCGCACTCCTGGGTATATTTGAAGATTATATGTACAACATTATATATTTATTATATTATCAACATTTCTCAGATCAAGGTCTTGATAAAGTTCTCATTAGATACTGAACAGCCGTATAATAATCAGCAATAAATATTTTTGATTTAACCTTTACATTACAAGTATGGGACCTGTTATCCAGAATGCTTGGGACCCTGGGTTTCTGGATAATGGATCTTTTCGTAATTTGGATTGTCATACCTTAAGTCAATTTCTAAATCATGTGAACATTAAATAAACCGAATAAACTGGTTTTCCTTCCAAAAAGGATTAATTAGATCTCAGTTTAGATTAAATTTAAGATACTGTTTTATTACTACAGAGGAAAAAGAAATCATTTTAAAAAATTTGGATTATCTGAATAAAATGCAGTCAATGGGGCACATTTACTAAAGGGGGAAAGTGAAAATGTGGTGTAGTTCACCAACATCGCCAATTTACTAAAATGAGAATGCACCAAGTTTTGGAGAATTAACTAATTTAATTTTGGAGAATAAGTGGTGAAAATTCTCTTTGCACTGGTATAAATTCACCTCTCTTCTCCAGGTGAACATTCTCCAATGAAAATTCTCCATTTCACTAACAGCACAAGAGCGAGTTTTCACCAAGAGAAATTTCTCCAGGTTCAAGCTGGCAAACTTCTATTGTAAAGATAGAGCTGCCACTTTTATATCTCCATCAACATCGCCCTTTCCATGCTAATTTTTCACCATGGCGAAAAATCTCTAGAGAATTTTCCCCACTACTATTGTAGAAATATACTGGCGAATTTTCACCGAGAATTTACGCCAGTAGAAAATAAACCACATTTCTCTTGAAAAAGTGAGCTTAAGATTGTTAGTAAATATGAGATGTGTTCTGAAAATACACCTGGAGAAGTGGGGTGAATTCTGGTGAAATTAAACGAAGAGAAAATTCACATTTTAGTAAATGTGTCCCTATGGGAGACGGCCTTTCCGTAAATTGGGTTTCCAGATAATGGATCCCATACCGGTATGATAATTACAATACTATACACAGTATATATGTTTTTGTATATATCTATACTATTATTGCTAGACCTTAAAGGAATGCCATTTATAAACTAAGGCTAGTCCAATCACACAATCATCACACATACAAGCTGGTTTAGAATGTATCCAAGCCATAGTTGAGAAGGTGCTTTCTTATGGCCTCTTTTTTTAAAGCAGAGAAATGGTTTTCAGGGACCACTTAATTACTCTGCATTTACTACCTTGTAAATCTGAATTTGATTTTCTGAGCCTTCTGAGAATACAGATCCAGTAATGCTTATACGTTGGAGATACAGATAAACTCAGCAGAGAAACGGCATGAACTACTTCATCACCAATAAGAATCAAGATTGATGGAGGTCACTCATTTTAACACATCCCCCAGCAAAAGGGTTACAACATAGTATGAGAATACAAAGAAAACAATAAAATACTATACTAGTTTCTGCCACAGGAAACATTCCGTTGTGCACAAAGAATCACTTGGGGAAATCCCTTGGTATAAAAAAAAAGAAAAACACTTCAAGAGTAGTAAAATATTCAACTACCCCCCACTTTAAATACTGAACATATTTTACTACTTAGTTATTGATTATCCTATGTGTTAAGGTAAACTAGTAAAACGTGGAGAAGAGGAAACCCAACAAAACTCCTTTATCATGTTATGAATAAACACAATACCGTTCCTAGCATTAGGAATAGAGAGCACATTTAAAGTAAATTGTTCATGCTATCTTTCACTGTGTGCACCTGGAGAGTTTTTACTCAAAATAGCCTGGTTATAATGAGAGAAGACTTACATGGGTTTGTGGTTAAGGAGGCTATAAACCAGGCAAACTATCATGGGAGTTATATAAAACCACACAGTTTATGTACCCATGAACATATCTCTAATTGCCTTAAAGGTGCTCTGGGGCACCTGTGTTTTACATCAGAATGTGCCTGTCTCATATTACCATCATCAACTGTGCAATGGACCATGTAATTTATCCCCCACGGTGCATATATTTATAGGGCTAATATGAATACATATGAATTGTATTTTTTTGGCAGAATAAAAATGATCTCTTACTTTGTTTTTTTTTCCAATAGATACATAATACACAAAAAAAGAAAAACATATTCTATCCTTTTACATTAAACACATGTTGTGAACTCAAATAAGGAACTGTAGTATAGACCCCCAAAGAAACATAATTATTAAAAATAAAATGCTGAAGATCGCAGGAATGGTCCAATTTCACAGTTAAGCATTTATATATATTGTGCTTTGGGTTTCCTAATGATCACTTATACCATCAAGTAATTTCAAAATGATTCAAGTTTTCTTTCCTCTTTGTGAAAGGACATTTCATTCACACAGTTCTGCAGTTTTCTGGTAAAAGAGGATGCACAATAAAAGTCACAGTGAACTGTATTGAAGGTACAAATTGCTAAAGTGTTTCCTGTACAGTGTTGAGAATAATATTGGGCAATTATGTCTTTATGTAATAGTACAGATTTAGGTTTCCCTTGCTCTTACAAAAATTGTATTAGTCTTCAAAAAAGTTGTGTAGACAAAAACTATTTAATCATTCAGTTGATTAATAAAAATTAAAAAAGATCCAGTAAATGCTGCCCCCCCCAAGAGCTGGTAAGGCCCCTTTCAGTTAATGTTTTGTATAATTTTGAGATATTCTGAGAGAATTTGCAATTGTTTTTCATTTTTTTTATTATTTGTGGTTTTTGAGTTATTTGGCTTTTTTTCAGCAGCTCTCCAGTTTGCAGTTTTAGCAATCTGGCTGCTAGGGTCCCAAATACACTAGCAACCATGCACTGATTTGAATAAGAGACTAGAATATTATTAGGAGAAGCCCTGAATAGAAAGATGAGTAATAAAAAGTAGCAATAACAATACATTTGTAGCTTTACCGAGCATTTGTTTTTGGAGATGGGGTCAGTGACCCCTATTTGAAAGCTGGAAAATCAGAAGAAGAAAGTAAATAATTCAACAACTATAAAAAAGAAAAAATGAAGACCAATTGAAAAGTTGCTTAGAATTGGCCTTTCTATCACATACAAAAAGTTAACTTAAAAGTGAACCACTCCTTTACCAGAATCTCTGGCAGTCACAGATCACATCTAGGGGCCTGTTTATCATGCTGTGTAAAAAAAAATGGAAACGAAATATACTACACATTGCTGTCTGATCTGTAGGCATCAATGTGTTAAAAATGTTAAAAACAGTGTTTTGTGAAATAAGTGTGTTAAATGTGGTGATTGGGTGGCTACATTATCCCCATTGACTTACACCATAAATATAATGGAGTAAAATAATTGTGTTAAATGTGGCAACTGGGTAGTGAAAAAGAAAACACAGCTTTATAAATTCACCATTTATTTTGCACTACTTAATACACCATATCTCCAATGTGAGTATTTTTTTTGTAAGTAATTTACACAGGAAGATAAATAGAGCCATTTGAAGGAGACTGCAATATATCCCTCCAAGTGTTTTAACTCTCAGTCAAGTCCCTGCTGTGTAAGGTACACAGACTTTGAAACCCTTAGGCAAACTCATTACAAACAATGCTCAAAGATATTTAGTTCATCTAGTCCTACAACTGTTGTAAATATATTTATACTGTATTTGTATGAAAATTCATTTTAATGGGAAAAGTGGGCGCAATTAGTTTAGCAATCAAGCATTTCATTCACATGTTTTTGTGAAAGCAACTACTGTATATACGGGTCGCATTTAGCTTTCAACTTCAAAATAGACATTTTGGTCTTCAGTGAACTTACCATGAACACCTAAACAAGGGGCTGTTAAAGAGGTATCAAGAGTAACTATTTTATTAAGCAGAATGAGTTGATTGCTAATTGTGGCAATGAACTCAATCCACTTCCAAAATGACCAATGATGTCAATTAGCTCTGCCCAGCTGCTCCTGTACGAGTTCAGTGATCACAGGGAGATGGGCATAAGTACTGTGTGTGCAGCAAAAACATTTTGACCCGAACCCACTACGTGTACCCACTTTTTAGCCTCAACCCACCTCACATGCATAAAAATATGTGGGTCCTGTGGCTACCCACACATCGCTACTGTGAATCTTCAGATACACAGATCTTTACTGCTAAAGTGCTGTGGTCACCTTAGGCTGGTAATGAAGCCTACAAAATAGTGTGCAAGCACTTCTAGTCTAATTCTTTGTTAAGCTTTAGTTAGGGGGATTTTAACCTACCATTTATGATTCCATATGAGCTGCCTAGATTTAAAGGTGTGACTTGGCTACTCTAAGCAGTGAACTTTAATTTACTTAAAACTTTTTTTTAAGTTTACAAACTTAAAACGGTTATAGAGATCGGAGTCTGCTGCCCAGTAAGCAATCCAAGTTGACACACACTCATAAAGGTAAAACCTATGCCACCTGTTTTTTATTCCTAAGGTGCTATGTAGTGCACAAGGAACAAGACAATGCTCAGTGGGTTATACTTCAGGACAGTGTATGAAACCCAATATATGCTCCGGACAAATTCTGAACAGCCATCTAGACACAGGATTTTGTATTAGAATAGCAAATGGTTACATTATACATACAGTGGTGATACAGTACCTTAAAGAGGTGGTTCAGCTTTTAGTTAACTTTTAGTATGTTATAGAATGGTCAATTATAAGCAACTTTGGATTGGTTTTCGTTATTTATTTTTTATAGTTTTTTCATACTTTGCCTTCTTCTTCTGACTCTTTCCAACTTTCAAATGGGGGTCACTAGCATCCAAAATCTATTGCTCTGCAAGTCTACAATTTTATTGTTATGTATTCATTAAGGCCCCCATACACAGGCATATATAAGCTGTGTATGGGGCCCTCCGACAGGCTTCCCCGATCGATATCTGGCCAAAAGTCGGCATCAGGCAGGGTGAAAAATCCCATTGGATCAAAGACCACATTGGTTTGTTGATACAGTCCTTGATCTGCCCCCATGTGCTCAATGTTGTAATCCGATCATTGGGCCCTAGGGTCCTCAAGGTGGGCATGTAGGGGATAGAGTGCCAAAAGAGTGGATCTCTACATGTATGGCCACCTTTAGTCTTTAATTCAGGTCTTCTCCTTTTTACTGTATATACCAATCCTGCATTTAAACCACTCATTGCTAAGTTTAACACTAGCAACCAGATAACTGCTGAAATTCCAAACTGGAGAGTAGCTGAACAAAAAGTGAAATATTTGAAAAACACAAATAAAAATGAAAACCAGTTGCAAATTGTCTTAGAATATTACTCTCTACATCATTGTAAAAGGTAACTGAAAAGAGAACTACCATTTTAATACAGTCCTGTTTGTTTTCAGCCACATGAGATACATGAGATACAGTATCTAACAATTTACTTAAACCTATTAACTAGCACAGCAGTGGTAAGGACTGATCTTTGTAACTTACAGAATAATACCCTAAATAAAGCTTCTCTGGCCATTAGCAAGCTTGCACTAAAGAGATTAATCTAATGCTAAACTGTTTCCTATTACAATATATTTCAGATATCAAGAATGGGTTACACACAGCAGAAAATGCCTCCACTTAAGCAGGGTACAGTTATCGGGCCTGTTATCCCAAATTATCGGGACCTGGGGTTTTCCAGATAAGGGATATTTCCGTAATTTGAATCTCCATACCTTAAGTCTAATTAAAAATGATTTAAATATTAAATTAACCTAAAAGCATTGTTTTGCTTCCAATAAGGATCAAATGTATTTTAGGTGGAATCAAGTACAAAATACTGTTTCATTATTACATTTTTAAACATTTGAGGAGAAATTGCCATAGACAGCTCCCCTTGACTTCTAAATGGGTGTGTGCAGAGAAACTAACACTCACATCCAAGACGAGGCTTGAAATAGCAGAGGTATTTATATTAAGATGGCCTTCCCATAATTCTTAAATTGGTTAATCCAGATAACAGATCTCAAACCCATAACGGATCCCATATCCTCACCTCTCAGGTGACCAAGGATTTATTTAGGCCCAGAGCTTCCCTATTGGACTTCACCTGACGTCCTTGCTGATTGGTGCATGCACAGTACAGTCTGAATATGCACTGACGTGACAAATAGCTTCACTGCCGCATTTAGCTGAAAATGTCTGAAAAAATGTTTTTAAACCCAACCCCATATACGCTGCCGTACTAGGTACAGGCCCTCGGTGCCTATATAGTAAATATGGCCCTGCGAGCAACCCGGATTACATTTGGGAGTCAGCCTTGCAACTCAAAATGTGATTTAAAATGAATAATACATCTCATTTTAATTACTATTGTATATTGTAGGAATATTTTAAATATCCTAAATATCGTAGGTCCTGACCAATTTACTTGTACCTTGCTGGCACCACTATAAATAAATAAATATATATATATATATAAATTGGTAGAAAACTCTGCCTTTGTTTTGATTAACATTGCTCATATATGAAATAAAAATACTATAAATACTAGCAAATACTTGAATGATCAATGCCCATCTTTTTTCACTACTTAAAGTGACACTTGCATCTTAAATATAAAGTTTGTATCTGAAAAACAAGTGATTTTCAACAAGTGAAGTAGTTTGGAGAAAAGGATTATTGACCCACATTCTGTATTCTTGTAGTCAAATGTATCACTGTTTATGTAAATTACCCACTTAAATTATAAACTACTGGTCAGGGACCTCCTCCTTCATGTGCAGTTAAAACTTGGTGCTTAATCTAATTGTATACATTGTATACAGAATATTTATGTTCTATTATTATATTCTTCCTTTCTATGAAAATGTTGTCTGAATGTTCAGTGCTCTGCATATAGAGATATATAAATAAAAATATACATTCAGGTGTATGTTTTCTATTTTTTCTCTCACATAGAAGCAGCTTCTATATACTGTGTATCTGAGTTTGTAGGTTTTTAAACCCTTAATTCATTACCAATGAGAAAAAAGGCCAAGGAAACAAATCAATATTAAAACCCAAATGTAAAAGAATAACTAGTCACTACTAATTTGAAATTCATCAAGATGAAAATAAAAACCTTAAAAAAGAAATACTGGGATTATAGTTTCTCCTTAAGGCAGATGTGAGCCGTTTCACTTACCACCATCAATCTTTTGTGAAAATCAAACAGAAAAAGTTCAACCAACAAGAAAGTAACATTTTACATTTTTGTTTTATTCGTTTATTTTTGAAAATAAAAACAAGGATATGCGGTTGTGTTTCAAAAGAATTATCATTATTAACAAATAAGTGAATAAAGGCATTTCTTTTATTTTCAATAACATTTTTAAAACATACAATATCTTTTTTTTTGCAAGGCAAAAACCCCCCCAAAAAAAACAGGATTTCTTTTTTGGCCAATAATTTAGCAGGAGAAGTTACGGGTAGTTAGCTTTAAGGCACTACTTGGATAAAGCAGAGATGCCCAACATGAAGTCCTGCTTTTTTCAGACTTATAACTGCCACCATCACTAGGATGGGGAGAACAGTAATTGTGCTTGATGTAGGAAATTATAGCAGCATAACTATAGTGGCTGCAGAGGTTATAATGTGACTTAATGTGAGTTATACTTCCAGAATAATTATAAAACAGGGACTGCTGCAATAATTTTAATAAAATATTTTTTTTCCAGCTATTAACTGACAATGAAGAGCACATCCCCAAATATCCAACTGAAAAGAGTGCAAAGTGTTTTGCTGGGATACCTCTTGCGTACAGTACTAGTGCTTTTGCACTTGCCATTCACTCACACCCCTTCCCTGCCAGACAGCAGAGTGAGCTTGACAACTGGAAATAAAAGGCATTACCAACCAACACTGCAACGCCCAAGAGACAATGGCAAGAATATGAGCATAAGAAATGCATAATGTTGTGGAGCAGAGAGATTAGCTCATTCACATTCTGCTGGTCTGCAGGTTTTCCAAACAACTTTGATTAAAAAAAAAATTATATACACAGTGTCACAGAAAACACACAGAAAGCATGAAATAATGATTAGCAACAGCAGCTATTAAATGTTCATGACAATGAAAACTGACAGTTTACAATAGTTATAAAATAAGTACTGTATTGTGTATATCTTTTGCATAATGTTCCATTTAGTTTTGCCCTGTGGAGCTTCTCTCTCGCCTGTAAGCTGTGAAACCTTAAATGTTACAGATAAACACAAGGGAAATGACTTGTTGAATTCATGGAATAAATACCCCATACTAAGGGCACACATAGTAGTTGTTCAGCTGCATGCAGGCCCTGGGGAAGTCTCTCATCTGGTTTAGTAAACCAACATTAATTCAGTACAGGGGCCTGTGGTGCATTTGTCCAACACTGCCCCATACATTTTCTTTAACTGCAATAGAATTTTCCAAATTTCTATTTAAACTACCAGTCACACAAAAAAAAAGAATCAGATATTTTCCTGATCATTTTACTAGCATGAATGACCTTACATATCCACTGCCAGAATGTTATAGCATGTGGTGTGCTACCAGCGGCCCTCTAGCTGTTACTGAACTTCCCAGAATTCCCCAACTGCACTAGGAATAGATGAATACTCTGTAATGTACTAAAGTAACATATATCACCCACATTCTACAAAAGACACTTTCATAAGGCACATGTAAGATAAAATACCCTGTATCCTCTGCAACATTCCTATACTTAGGGTAGGTAACAGGGAGAGCATTAAACAACTGTAAAATACTGCAGTATTTGAATACTCTTGCTGCCAAAGCTTACAGCATTATTGAGGGTGATTCTGCAGGTACGTTTGTTAGCAGATAAGGAGGAGACTTGCAGCAATCTGGTCACCAATGTTATCAAGCCCCTGAACAAAAAATATGTTTTAACTTTTTAATTTAAACGTGACTCAATTGGATTTAAGAAGATACAAAGTATGAAAAAATATATAAAATCTGCTTAGCCTGATACAAACAACTTCATATAAATGGAGGGACCTCAGAGCCTAAGAAATCACCTGGCTTGTTACATCTAGCACCACCAAAAGCTGCCTGGCTATTTGGAGCAAGGTGGGAGGTGGGTACCATTAACACCACTGAGTGCATATGCAAGAATAAAGTCTCACAGGGTGGCTGGCATCCTCGTTCACAGAAGGCACGTGTGTTTAAACTTCATGGTCAGAACTGGAAGGATCCACTCTTGGGTTGGGGTGTTTAACAGTGTCTCTCACCGGTAGACAATGCTCTGAAAGCAAGTTTTTGACCTTATGCACAGTTGCCCATAGCTTTGACCAGGGAACTCTCTGGGAGCTGCCTGAAGATGCCCCTAAGAGTCTCCAGCTCCCTACTCAATTGTTCCACCCTCTTCCTCAGCTTATCATTGTCAGAAGACAGCTCAAAAACTTTCTGTTGGGTTTCTACATTCCTCATCTTGGCCTTGTCCCTGCTTTTTCTCACTGCTATGTTGTTCCTCTCTCTCCTTACCCTGTACTCGTTGCTGTTCTTGTCCACCCACTTTTTGGATTTGCCCCTGCTCTCAGAGGAGGAGGAAGAAGTAGAGGATGAGGGGGAAATGCCTTTGAGTGAAGAAGTCTGCAGGTGATGGTGGTGATGATGTGCAGGATGGTGATGTGGGCTTGGTACAGGAGTAGGAGGAGGAGTTGGGTGGCCAGACTGCAGGTGCATGGTGGTCTGGGCACAGTGAGCTACCTGGTACTGCAGGTGGGATGAGTGCTGGGAGGCCGCATGGTGAGGGTACAGAGCTGCCAATGAGGATGCCCTGCTGGCTGCTGCTTCTTCTTCCCTTGGCTCTTGCTTGATCGCAAGTGGTCTGAGTCCACTGTCCAGCTTGCTGTCCATGTAGTTTGCCATACAGCCATACATCAGCGGGTGCCCGGTAACAGCTGCCCCTACTGGCCCCTGCTGCTGCTGCTGGGGGTACTCAAAGTCGCCTTTGGCTTTCTCCTGCTTGTTGCTATGGAACAGGTCGGCCAGAAACTCGTCGTTGAAAGCGGCCGGGTCGATGTAAGCGCTGATATCAATGGAGTTCTCGTTCTCGCACAGCTCGTTGTGTTCTAGGGCTGAAGCTGGAGGCTCCCTGTAGCCGTATGCACCGTGTGGGGGCTGAACGTGGATGTTCATGGATGGCCGGGGGTCGACCTCGTAGAAGTTGGCTTGCTCCATGGAGCTCCTATAGCCAAGCAAGCATGGTGACGAGCTCCGGGAATCCAGGATGAGCTCGGGCTACTTCTTGCAATGTGCCGCTGATGCCCTTGCTGTCAGCCTGTGACAATTCAACACCTCTTGCCCCTGTCTGACTAATGCGCTGCTAAATGCTCTCGCCTGTTATATATACGGTGCTACGGGAAGCCACGCCCCTGCTGGCCTTCTTCTCTATCGCCCTTCGACTGGGTCCTAATACCAAGGTGTCAGTGGCTCAGCAGCACGCGCTTCATGGGGGGTCGCTTCCCTGCAGAGCTGCCTGTATGCAAACAGCTAAATGTGCGCAGTCAGCCGGCGTTAAACTTTATGAAAATGTCATTTGCTCTGCGTGAGAGACTTACTGCGCTGCAGTTACTTGCACTTTGCACTGGGCACGAGCGCTACTGCTGAGTCGGACAGCCGCCTGTGGCTTTCATGTACCCCCTGGTTTTCCCCTCATAAAACTACAGCCGAGCTATATCACGTATAGCCCAGTGCAGCCTGAATGCGTTTCTGCAGCTAAGTGTGTGTGCCACCTTCACGTCACGACCAGGCAGGGTTTGGAGTCAGCTGCCAACGTTTTGTTCACGTTTTTTGCTAGTGCCAAGTTTTTGAAAATAATTATTTTGTAAACATTTTTGAAACGATGGCGATATCTTTATGTATTACTACGTGGGTGTGACGTGTGACTGTCAGTGATATCCAGAGAACTGTATCTCTTTTCTTGTGTGACGCTGACGCTTCTCATCTGGTTAATAAATGGCTGTGTCGCGTGACGCCATTTTATAAGAGCGGCTGACGCATATTAGCGACCCTGACGAAAGCTGAACTCTTAATGGAGCAAACGTGGAGCAGAATCCTGCTTGCTAGCGCTGGAGTTAACACTCAACGCCCATAAGTGGCGGGAAATGATTGCCAAACTTAATATAAGGCATCTGAGAGCGCCAGCTTCAATTAAATAGCTTAATGTAATCAATGTGAGGAGAAAACGTTCAGGCTATAGCGGCAGTACAGAATAGTCTTGCTTTCTGGTACTTGATAAAAAAACAAAACACGTTTATTGTTACTCTTGTGCTTCAGAAACGATTACCCCACATGTATTATCCTTCCAATATAAGTCACCTGTTCAGAGAGTGATAGTCTGAGAAAATTTCTGGTTTTTGAAGTTTTTTTTAGCTTTCTATTAAGCAGCTCTCCAGTTTGCAATTTCAGCAATCTGGTTGCTAGGGTCCAAATTACCATAGCAACAGGCATTGATTTGAATAAGAGACTGGAATATGAATAGGAGAGGGCCTGAATAATAGAAGGATGAGTAACAAAGAGTAGCAATAATGATACATTTGTAGTCTTAGGTAAGGATACACTGGCACACGAGGTACATTGCAATGCAGGGTGACCCCTTGGTTATTTATTTGTGCGGACGTGCGACGTTTCGGGATAAGCCCCTTTCTCAAGCGATGCTTGAGAAAGGGGCTTCCCCCGAAACGTCGCACGTCCGCACAAATAAATCGCTTGAGAAAGGGGCTTCCCCCGAAACGTCGCACGTCCCCACAAATAAATAAGCAAGGGGTCACCCTGCATTGCAATGTACCTCGTGTGCCAGTGTATCCTTACCTAAATTATTCGTTTGGGGATTGCCGTACCCTCTACGCTGTGCACCGGGGCTTCTTTATTTGAATTGAGGAGTGTTCTCTGCTTCATCCTTGTTCCAGTACATTTGTAGTCTTAGAGCAGAGACACGCTCAGATTTGGGGAGATTAGTCGCCCAGCAACAAATCTCCTCTTCTTTGGGGCGACTAATTTCCCGAACTGCCTCCAGCTGGCTAGAATGTAAATTGCCGACGGGATGTGCTTCGTTTTCCAAAGTTGCCTCACTTGGAAACTGCGATTTCGGAAAACGAAGCCATCTAGCCGGCAATTTAGATTCTAGCTTGCAGGAGGCAGTTCAGGGATATTAGTCCCCCCGAAGAAGAGGCGATTTATCGCCGGGCAAGCATTTGCTTTTTTAGATAGGGTCAATTACCCATATCTGAAAACCGGATAAAGTCAGAAGACGGCAGCAAATACTAAAAAAACTATAATTTTTTTTAGTGAAGTTCAATCTCTAAGCTTTCTCTAAGAATTGCCCATTCTATAACATACTAAAAGTTAATTTAAAGATGAACCACCCCTTTAAATTCAAATATGCCTACAAAGCCAAGGAAATATAAAAGAATGTAACACTGCACAAAGAAGGTAGACATAACTCAGCCTCCTGAAGGAACCTGTAAGATTAGTGGTGACAGGAATTTAAAAGATTGCTTAGCAAGTCCAATCGCCAAGTAATAGTGGGGTTAAAGCTGGCCATAGACATGCAGATATATTCTTATGTCCAACGGCAGATTCTTCATTGCAATCTCCCAACCTACCACTAATCATTCAGGGTAAATAAAGTAGTAGAGGACAAATCAGACGATGTTCCGGTCATTAATGCAAAGACAACAATCGTATGAAAGTTATGTCCGACAAATAGTAGTGACAATCTCCCATTGATGTCAACAGATAGGCAATACATGCAGAGATATTATTGTTAGCCGACAGAAATCTTCTAACCTGCCCGGCTAAACGACCAATTGCCATTGCACGAAAAATGTATGGACGATCCACAAATGATCTGAAAATTGTTTGAAACGAAGATTCTTATGAATTTATCTTTGTGTTTATGGCCAGCTTAAGAGAAATAAGGATTTGGGAATAGGAGAATCATTGTTTGCACCAGGTCTAGGAATCCATACAGAGAATTAGAATATTCATAGAACCAGACTGATCTGTAATCCTTCAAACGTTGTCATTCAACTGCAATAGAAACAGCAAAAGTTATACAGGAACTGAAAATTTGTGGACTTCAAGCCGTTGTGAAGAGTTCCTATCTATGAAAAGAAATGTTATTATATCCCTATGGAATGGACATGCTATGTAGATTTATTGTATGAACTCATTTGGAAATAACAGTTTAAGTGCATGGAGAGTTTTGTAATAAAAGTTGTAAAAGGGAGTGTAACCCACACAGCCCAATCAGATGCATGCTTTCACATGGCTAACCAAGCATACTTGCTAATTAGATTCCATGGCTTTCTAGACTTTTATACCCCCCCCCCTCATAGCAGTCATAGAATCAAGAAAATAATTTGATGAACGTAACGTGACAATATTACATTTGTTATCTGCAAGGGATTGGGCAGAATAAGGGGGGAGGGGGAGTGGTTTAGGCAAGGCAGAATTTGAACTCTGTCCGGTTTTCTTATCTGTCTGAACCAACAGTTATATAAAACCGTCAGCAAGACCTCTGAAATCCAGACTGTTCAGGTCATAACTCGACAGGTGACATTCCTAGCCAGAACACAAATTATTACTACTTAGACATAATCGTATCAAATCAAATTAAAATGTATATGCTGATTAAAATGACAGAAAGCCAGAATGTCCCTGATCTGATGTTGCATGCAATTGCACCAAAAACGCAGGAATATTGAATCAAATTGGTCAATCGTTTCAGTGCTAGTTACCCACAGGATATTTGGTAACCCTGATATAGATAATACAACATAGAAGGAAGCATGAGATTAGCCAGTGCTTGGCTACTAAGTTGAGGGGGAGACATTATTCACAGAGTTAAAAACAGGGAAGTTAAAGTGTTCATTATATCTGTCTGTCTGTGCATCAAATAGAAGAATCACATGTCTAACATTAAAATATACACAATGCATCTGAGTACTTTGGTATAGACAATAAATGTGGGACAAAAGGATCACTGAAAATTGTAGGTTAAGTTACGCTCTCATGTCTTCATTCAGTATTTTAATGTCTTTAAAATTTAATCTCACCACACACAAGGGCATTAAATCCCAATCCACTAACTGCTGCTGAAACTGGATGAGATTTTTGCCAGTGCTATTGTGCACATGCATTTATTGGACAACAGTTCAAAAGGAAATATCTGATTGGGTGCTGTGGGTTACCTGCGGTGCACACTGTCACTCTTATTAGATGACACCAGTGAAAGATACTGCAAGGAATCTTTCTCCCCCATAGCAGATTTGCAACTTCAGATTTGTTTAGTAATCAGACAACAGTATAAGTTGTATAACCCATACCATCCAATCAGCAGGTACCATTTACTGATACCCTTTTTAATATCTGATTGGTTGTTATGGATTACAAGTATGGGTACAATGTTTGTGCATTTTTATTTTACCTTTACCCCTTAGTATTTTTAATTTGCTCATCTGGCTGCACAAACAGTTCAAACGACACACAAATGATAGTCGATAAAATTAACTTTACATTAGTTATCATACTGTACAAGGTAAAGTGTTAGTAGATTTGTCTTTTTAATGATTACTATCCGAACATCTCCAGTCTCTCAAAGAATAATAACTTGTCTTGTGCAGTGAGGAGGGAGAGATTTGGGTAGCAATTATATAGGTTATTAGGTTATTATATAAGCATAGATGATTACTGTATTACATTGACTATGAGAAACATTTGGAAAGACAAAAAGATTGGGTCACTTTAAAGTAGAAGTTAATTAGAATTTCTAGTATAATGTAATCCTTGACATTATGCAACAGTTTGCAATTGCTCCGCTTTCTTTATTCCTGAGTTATCTGCCTTTCTAGCCTGCTTCTAATTAATCTATTTTTTTTTTATCCACAGGATCCTAACAAATCATCTCAGTCTGTTTACCCTCCAAAGTATCCTCTGTTAAGGACATATTTTGTATAACCTCAGTCCAAAAAACGTTGATGAATTAATTGCTGTTAAGTTACTTCATCATGCAAATGCTTCTGATTCAGAGGACTTATGCTTTAGGTAATCCTTTTTTTAAGATGTGTGAGTTGGAAAGATTTTGCATTACCTGCATTCTGTTTTCTATATAAAGAAAGTTTATGTTAAAAGTAATTTTTTGTCAAGAGTATTCGAAAGTTGTTTTTTTTCTTTGCACCTTGTTTTGTGGATGTTGCATCCTGCCCCCAGGAGTTGAGGCCCAATTCTTTGCACTTTTATAATGGAGCATAAAGGATTGCACCCAACTTCTTATGTGGCTCTTATGTGGTCAGCAGCACTGCATACAGAACAGGCAAGAGGTAAGTGGCACATGGGCATCCTCTAAAGCAGGGATCCCCAACCAGTAGCTCATGAGCAACATGCTGCTCTACAACCCCTTGGATGTTGCTCCCAGTGGCTTCAAAGCAGGTGATTATTTTTGAATTCCAGGCTTGAAGGCAAGTCTTGGCTGTATAATAACCAGATGTACTGCCAAACAGAGCCTCAATATAGATTGAAAATCCTCATAGGGGCTACCAAATGGCCAATCACAGCACTTATTTGGCACCCCAAGAACATTTTTCAAGCTTGTGTTGCTCCCCAACTCATTTTTCTTCTGAATGTTGCTCACGGGCTCAAAAGGTTGGGGATCCCTGCTCTAAAGCATCCCATAACTTGCATGTCATTTACTACATACAAGTGGGGCAGCCTAACAAGGTGCAAAAAATTGCTTGGACAGTGAGCTAGAGTTTTGTGTATGGACCTTAGTTCATCAAAACATGGTTCCATACTGTTGGTAAATTAAAGCTTTTTATTTTAGTTACAAGGAGATTAAAGATAACAATGCAACTATTCTTTTGTATTCAGTTCTCTTTTTATATATAGATTTTTGCAGCCAGCCTCATCATCTCCCATGCACACCAAATTAGATGGCCTTACTCTGAGGTGGCTGAGGAACAGCTTTTCTAATTTCTTGCAGGTTGATTTGGTTGGACATTTGTAGATATTGCCACGCTTAGAGATGACTATATAGTATTGCAATCTTCCAGGTTATCAGGGGATTTCAAATCTTCACCTGTTATCAACATTTCATGTGTCAGTAGTGTGTCCTTGAGACAAAAATCAGCAAATATACAGGTTATTGAGAATGAGAAGGTATGCACAATTGTCAGGCCATGAACACATTTTAGTGTGTTAGATAGATGTTGTTATAGCCACTAAACTTTCTGTTAACATTTTCCTTAAGTTTTAAGATACTGAAGGAGAGGATTTGATCATTGCACATCTACCAGGAAAGGAAGGATTCCGGATTTGGCTGAATGCCATAATAGTGGATTCAGCGCATCCCTAGTTCTGCCACTACCTTGTACAAAGTTTTAAGGAAAGTATTTTGTGTACCTTTAAGCAAGTATTATGTGTACCTTTAAAATGTTGACAAACAAATACTCTGCATACAAAATGGGCAAAGTATGAGAGCTCTGTTCTACATTTACATTAAATTATTCCTGTATTAGGTTTCATATTTTATAATCCTATAATTCTAACAGTGCTCTATTATTTTAAATTTTGACCATTTTACCAAGTGAGTGAGTCATTAAACTGCATATGATATTAACATATTTCTGCCTCATTAGGTTGAAAGAATTATGTGACGAAAACAATCACAGCAAATGCAGTGCGAGAATTTTCTTTATGTTTTAGCCATTTATTTTCTGGAAAAACCATTCATTTACTTTGACTATTAAATTAGCAATTAATTAACCCCTAACAGGGTAAACAGCTTTGGTTTCTGCATGTATCACACACCCAACTGTTGAAAGATAACAAGCGAGGCTGGAATATGTACATTGAATGAAGTTCGTATTGTTGCCTTTAGGGAGAAGGGTGTCCGCGGAAAGGAATTTAAGACTTACGTATGCCGGAGATCCTGCCAAAAAAGAGGAAAAAAAAGATTTGGCGGAAAAGCATATAACAGATAGCCTTCCAGCTATATACAGTACGTGCAAAAGATTTGATACTTATATATGCATGCAAATTATATCTTAGGGTGGGTCACTAAACTCGCTCAAGAAGGTAAAAAATATCATTTCAGTATTATTTAAACCTGGAAAGGGAGTGATAGCTAATTCTCAAAGATATATGTATATCAACAACAAAATGCACTTTCCTATATCAAAAATTGCATGTTTGCACAACGAAGTGGGGCTAAAGTAATGGGGTTATACACAAAGTTTGCCCTTGTCTTATAACCATAGCAACTAATCAGCAGTTTACAGTTTGTGGTGTAATGCAGTATGGTTAGTTTTGATAGCTTTGTTTCACACAGCTCTGTAGGTTCTGACCAAAATGCACTTAATTATCCCCCTTGTTATTGGTCCCCTCAACAGGCAATTTTGACAAGCAACCTCTGGTGCAATCACATATTAATCAGTAGTACATTTAAAAAGTTCTGAAACAGACCCAGAACTGCACTGGTTAAAATGGTTATACTTAATTATACTACTCTTAGAATGTATACACACTCTTTCCGGCAGAATCCCTAAAGGTCCACTATACTATACTTAATTTTTTTATTCATATGGTATTTGACTAAAGTAAGTATTAAAATGTGGATGTATGATTTTTGCACATTTTACTCTTAGCCTCTATGGGGTGGCTCAATGCAAAGGAAAAAAATTTACAGAAATAAGAACAAAAATTCACATTTTGCAATGTAACCTTCTTTACGAGACACTTATTACATTGCAAATTTAAACATTGCAAATTTAAACATTACAAATTACACAATGCATTTTTGCATCATATGTATGACATATCTAGTACTCAACAACGTTTTTTTCAGAAATACTGTATATATATGGCACACTGGTGCAAACCATAAAATGTGCAGTCAGTTTTTTACTGGGGGGTTTGCAAAATCTATATGAAACACACACAAAGGAAGAATTGCTAATTTTTCATAAAGTATGGCATTTCTCCAGTAGCCTTACATTGTATAATCTCAGGATGCCTGGCAACAACCTTTCTTGTCAATAACGATTTCATACTGGTCATTTGCTACTGAGCAACATGTGGGACATCCCTGATCTCTGTCACTATCCCTTTAAGACAGGCAATGGTATATGGTTACCATAAGTTGTTTTAAGAGCCATTTACTGTGTTTAACTCAACATAAATACCTAAATTGACAAGGGAACAGAAGTAAGGGAATCATATTTATAAGTAACTGTGCCCTAATGAGCTTACGTCTTGGATATTATGCTCTAGTCTTTACTTTTGTTTTAGCAAGGGAAGCCTTGCGCTAACATGAAGCCTATGCACATCTCACTGATAAAAATGGAACAATGCCGACACAAGATTAATGAGTAACAGGGTGTGTGCTTTGCAGGACATTTCAGCCTGTGACGTTGCTATCTCAGATACCAGGTCAAGACCGTGTCACTGATGAATGATCAGACCTGGTGGGTGTAAGCGCTACGTAGGAAGGGTTGCATCAACCTGGGGCGGAACTATAATTCTTGAAAGTGGGAGTAATTTTAGGTGCTATTGAAATATTGAGATTTTAAGTGTTATGTAGTGGCATTGGGGGGGGGGGGGTGAGAGGAGATCAAGTAAATTCACATATTACTGTTTCTAATTTTTCTCCATCTGGAAACAGACTAAGAATTACACTCACCACTCACTTACTCTTGAGGGCTATGCATCTGTTTTCAGCCTCAGGAATTTAGCTCCTACAGGATAATTCTGCTTGAAATAAGGCATTTTTGGTCAGAGACAAACAACTGTAAGGCCTTTGGGCAGCTCTTGTGACTAGTCCTATATAAGCAATGATTCTTCCCTTGCCTTGAAGGCAACGTTAACCAGCTTAATTGGGATATAAGGATCCATTTACCCAGTGGAAAGCAGGGTACAAAGTGCAAAAAAATAGAGCAATGCACCATTCTGCCATGATTTTTATGATGTTGTTTTTATTTCTAAATTACACTGTTTACACTGCAAATAATTCACTCTGCAATATAAAATTTAATCCTGAATCAACAAGTATATATTTTTAGTTGTAATATTGGTGTGCAGACAGCCATCTCAGGTCATTTTGCCTGGTCATGTGCTTTCAGAAAGAGCCAGCACTTTATTGTTTCTCCTACTCAATGTAACTGAATGTAACTGAATCATAGTGGGACTTGGATTTTACTATTGAGTGCTGTTCTTAGATCTACCTGGGAGCTGCTATCTGGTTACTTTCCCATTGTTCTGTTGTTAGGCTGCTGGGGGGAAATGGAGGGGTGATTTCACTCCAACTTGCAGTACAGCATTAAAGAGTGACTGAAGTTTATCAGCGCACAAGTCACATGAATGGGGGCAGCTGGGAAACTGACAATATGTCTAGCCCCATGTCAGACTTCAAAATTAAATAGAAAAAAAATCTGTTTGCTATTTTGAAAAACAGATTTAAATGCAGAATTCTGCTGGAGCAGCACTATTAACTGATGCGTTTTGAAAAAAACTTTTTTCCCATGACAGTATCCCTTTAAGCTTTTTGCACCCTGCCTTCCACTCTCTTTGAATTGCTGCAGGTGTGTTTCTTCTGTTTTGGAGAACATAGACCTGTGGCCACGCTAAGCTTGGTAGTGTTGTATACATAAAGGGTTATGGAGGGAGACACGTTGCCCCTTCCACCCCTCATACCTGTCCTTCGCATTATCCAGATGGGCAATCTAGGGAGTGACGAAGGCCACAACATGGCTGTATCCATATTACCTGCCCCAAGGCAGGTGATAAGGACAGGGAACGCCTGCACCGACTACTGTATATACCTATGGAGAAACAAAACAAAATGCTGGGGCAATAATTAAAGAGCAACAACAGATCACTGAGACTGATATTCTTCCGATAAGGAAAAAGCCAACCAATTAATTTTCAAGCAAGGCTATAAAAGAAAAGTGGTGGCTTTTTACTATCTGAAAGTAAGATGGTGAGAGAATAGCCCATGAATCATAAAGAAGTCATATTTGCTAAACTGTGTTGCTCTGCCTCTTCTGACATATTTTCGTTAAAAGCGTGTGGTCCTCACTACCAAGATATTTCAGTGAACCTGCCAGACCACCATCTGTACTGGGAAGTAGGCAGTTGAATTCATGGAAGCAATTTTCTTTTGCAATCCATACTTCCTTGTCTGAAGGATGTAATTTATAATGGCAAGACTGTGATAGAATGATAAGGACTAGATAGGTTTCTTCCTCCAGTCTGTAAGTACATATTAGCATTCCTTATCTTAATGGTACTTAACATTATACTGTATGATTATGAATTTAAAAGATAATTAAAGTTTCACAACACTTATCTTATGGGGTAAAACAAGGGTACCTGAGATATGCCTTGTGCAACAGAGATTTCATGGAAAAGGCGGGGGCACCTATTCAGTAAAATCTGTTGAAGATAATTTCACCTTTTCAGACTAAACAGTAATAACTGCAAGCTTGCAGATAACTTATGTATGATGTTATGTTTCCTGAATGTTTAATGAAACCATAAAATGCAATGAAATGTAACAAATAAACAGTATATTAATCGATTTATCTTCTCCTTTGATCAAGATACTTAGAATGTTTGAACATGCTGATGTGTGTAGTAAGTTGTATTTAGGTTTTATTGTGCTTTTAAATTGAAATGTTGTTGTAGTTATTCCAATGAGCAATTTACAACATTTATACATATGTAAGAAAAAATGCCAGTACCTTTATTGCAATACCCTTATATTCAATGCATTTCTTATAATTTCAGTGCAAAGCCCATACCATTATGCAATGCATAAAGCTTCAGAGCAGTGTTCCAGTTGCTTTAGTGCAGTGCACCTACGTTTATTGCAATGCGCATACTTTTAGTGCAATGCACATGATTAAAATGCCCCAAACCATGCACAGTTTTACACAGTCTCTTATCATTATTGTCCAGGAGACTTGCAGACAGGGGCAGTTATGACAGAAAACACAGAAAAACATAGAAGCCCATGCACCCATGCAAAAAAAATAGAAGCCCATGCACCCTCTGCAAAATATGGACATGGGGATTTCTCCTCTGCATTCAAACACTACCATTATCTTAAAGGGGTTGTTCACCTTCCAAACAGTTTTTTCAATTCAGTTGTTTTTAGATTGTTCCCCAGAAACAAAGACTTTTTTCAAATACTTTCCATTATTTATCTTTTACGTTTTTTCCAAAATCTAAGTGTAAAGTTGAATGTTTGTGTCTGTGATGTTTGAGTCTGGCAGCTCAGTAATTCAGGTGCAGATTCTGAACTGTTACAATTTTGCAACATTGAGTTGATCCATTTCTCAGCAGCATCTCTGGAGTATTAGCAACAATTGTATCAAGTCTAACAGCTGCCTGTAATGAAACCCAGAGATTCTGCTCAGCAGGGACAAAGATAAGAAATGTATCAACTAAATGTATCCATTTAGAACAGTTTACAGGATCGGCGACCCCCCCTCCCAGAGCTGCTTCAGAAGGAGAGAAATGACACTTTACACTTCAATATTAGAAAAACCGTCACACATAGAAAATAGAAAGTCATTGGAAAAAGTCGTTATTTCTGGTGATCTATCTGAAACCAACTAGTTGTTTGAAGGTGAACAACCCCTTTAATCTCACCCCTTCTGTACACATATATTCCTTATCCTGTGCATATTGGACTGTGCATTAACTATTTCACACAGCATTATTTAACTATTTGGGGCC